>NC_067488.1:49456637-49785305 GCF_947179515.1 Apodemus sylvaticus | reverse complement strand
TCTGGCTGGGAGTGACAGCCAGGTACCAAAACAAGGGTGGAGTCAAGCCTGTGTGCAAAACAGGATTTGTGTTGAAGTGTCGTGACGATATGGACCATGCCTGCCCCAGATGCATGTTTCCTTTGAAGTATGGCTCTGTCGGTCGGCTCTCATGAACTTACCGTCTCAGTCTTACTGTTCCTGTTGTCATAGTCAGACCCTAGAGCTGTTGACAGGACTCTTATTAATGGCCTTTGTTGCAGTATTTTGATAGTCATAGAGTGTCCGCTGAACACAGGGACGAAGAAGGGAGGTCAGGTTGGTTAGCACTCGGGCCGTTTCTTTCCATGGGTAAGAAGGGAAGACTGCAGCAGTGCAGGCCTTCACCTTAACCCAGCGGAGCCAATGACAGAACACTTTCACTTTCTTAATGCTAACGATCTCTGGATGAGGTATATATAGGAAGCGCAACTGCCTTCTGTGCATGAGGACTGAAGCCTCAGAATCACATGACTTGCCTTTAGTTTCACTGTCTCTTAGAAACAGAGAGACTCAGCCCAGCTTTTGTAGCTCTAGACCTGGTGTTGATTCCTAAAGGAAACACTTTCAGTGGTACTTACACTCATAGGAGTTCTCAAGTCTGAAATATTTGAGGGGGCTGGGCTCATAGCTCAGTTGGTAAAGAATCCTTGGGTTCAGCCCCAGCAGCACATAGACTAACTAGGTAAGGTAGCATATGCCAGGCTTCCAACCCTCAGAACGATGAATCGATCTATCGATCGATCGATCGATCGGGAGCTCAGGATCATCCTCTGCTACATAAGGTCAAAGCCATGAGCTATTTTAGAGAGAAAGGGGTTTTCTTGAAAACTGAAGCAGCATCCAATTGAGGTCCAGTGGTTGCTGAGGTCAGGAGGTCAGGGTTCAGGAGATAGAGATGAGAGCGATTATTGGTTCGGCCTTCTGGATTGCTGTCCACATCTGCTGCTTTGAGAGGCAGGAAGGCTGCTTTCTGCTTCGGTCATGAAAGCCTCTATTAAGTCAGGAGTGCTTAGTTTCTATGGATGCTTCTTGAGTGTTGCCTATCTCTGACTGCACAATTGTCTAAGCAAGCACCGCAGTCTATTACCTGATTTCCAGGCCTTCAGAGCTTCCCCAGTGGGCCTGCCATGCCTGGAGGAAATCTCTGCCTGGGACAGAATCCCAGAATCATCTCCTCGATACTCATGTTGGCCCCTACACGATAGCAGTGTAGCCAGCCTATGCCCCTCTGTAGACTATGAGGGAAGAGGGAAGGGCCCCTTCTGTTTCCCTGTCTATCCTAAGGCTCTATTCTTCCCCTGCTGGGTGGAAGGCCTAGATTCAATGGCTACACCCCTGATGCCAGGCAGCAAGAAGTTGGATCTATCTCAGCAGGACTGGGTTCTAGCTAGGGTATGAGGAAGACAGCAAAAAGACCAGATTTATTTGTCAGTACTTCATACTCAGTCCAGGACCTCACATGTGCTAGGCTCTGCAGCTGAGGTGCCTCCACCCAGCCTAATTCTTTGACTCCCAGGAATTGGAACTCTTTAGCCATGAAGTCAGTGCAGTTGAAATTTCAGCCTTGGCAATCAGTGGGCTGGCGGATGTCAAAGGCAGATGGCCCGTATCTCAGCTGAACATCCAAGTCAGGCCATTGAGAGTTGGTGAAGGCCTTCCATGTGTGCTGCTGGTCACTTAGGACTGGGTGGACGAGCAGTGAGAAGAACCCCAGTCTCTCACTTCTGTTTGTCCTCTGGACTGGTGAAACAGTCCAAATTTCTGTGGTACCAAAGTTGCCAACCCACCAAAGATAAGACTTATTAGGGCCCAAGACTCTAGAGCCCCCTGAACTCTACCGTGTGCCCTTGTGTGGAGCTACATCTGGGAAATGTGCGGTTCTGGGTTTACTTTGTGGAGGACATTGCTGTTCTGTTCTCCCCTGAGGGTAAGCAGAGCACAGCTCTGTTAGCGGATTTAAGAGTTGATGACAAAGATAGCTTTGCTGCATGTGAGAGAGTCTTCACATTCCCACCCCCAGGACGCCTGCCTCACCTGTCCTCAGTGGCCTTGTGCAGCATCTGTAGCAGTTCTGAAAAACTCCCCAGAGCTGTGGGATTCCATTTGATTATCCAGTGATCCCTTCTCTATGCTGGCCTCTTCAAGAAAAGGAGTAAAACAGGAGGCTGCACCTCTCTATTTGCTCAAGCTTAAAGCTGAAGTCTTCCTTCTGGCAGATTGCCAGTTGAGAGAAAGTGACGAAGTCATGAGATGCCATGGGGAAGGAAAGGATTCCTTTAGCTCATGGTCGCAGACCAGAGTCACCGTTGTTTGTGGCTGGAGCCCCAAGTAGCTAGTCACACTGAATCTACAGTCATGAAGAGAGAGGAGTCAGTCCATGCATGCGTGCCTGCACTCAGTCACTTGCTCTGCTCTGACGAAGCTCAGGACCCCTGCCTAAGGATGGGACCTCCCACAGTGGGCACCTTCCCAACTCAGTGAGCATCATCAGGAGACTCCATCCCCCACGGACATTCCCTCACAGGCCAACCTGTTGTAGACAACCTCTCATTAAGATTCTCTTCCAAGGGATTCTAGGTTATTTCAAGTTATCAATACTAATCACGGGGGACTAGGACATGTCTCCATGAGTAAAAGCATTTGTCACCAAATCTCATGACCTATTCAATCCCTCGACTCACATGGTAGAAGGACCAAACTAACCACACAGTAAGTTTAAAAATAAGCGTAATTTTAAGAACAAAAATTAAAGGGGCTGGAGAAAGAGCTTAGCTGTTAAGGGCACCAGTGGCTCTTCCAGAGGACCTGTGTTTAATTCCCAGCATCTACATAGCTGTTCACAACCATCTGTAATTCCAGTCCCAGGATGGGACACATACATGCAGACACACCGTAAACATAAAATAATATATTTTTTAAAAGAATACAACCTAAAAACCTAACAGTCAAGGCTGAAAGCAAGAGGAGTCCAAATGTGTGATAGTCACAGCGTACAGCTCCTGCCTACAGAGTTGTCAGTGAGCCTCATTGTATCCAGAGCCCAACTGCCACTGCCTTTCTCCTTGATGTCAGCATCTGTCGAGAGACCCAGGTCCACACTCACGCAGACAGACACAGAGTGGGTGTGTCAGTGTGGAATGGGGAACTGAACTTGATGGATACAGCTGTCAGCGATGGGAAGCATCTCCAGAACTTCCTGGTGGGCCCTAGGAGGCTCGCTAGCCTGGCTGCTTGAGTAAATCTGGAACTGGTTCCAGCGGTGCTGGTTACCCCTTCCTGTTTCAGCTCAGAATGAGGCCTTGCAGGCACCTTGAACATGGTTCCTGAGACTGCCTATAATGGTTGGATGGTGTATTCTTGAGAAAATGGAAATCAGAACTCTCTATTTTCTTAATTCACAAATGTGGTCATTTAAGGCAGCAAGCTTGTCAGAGAGGAAGAAAACAGGTGCTAGCAAAAAGGCCAGAGTACCAACTGGTTGCAGGCAGCTGGGTGGCGCCCAGTCTGGGGCTGAAGCTGTGTGATGAGGAGTGCCACAGCTCTTGGCCAGTTGTCATTGGTGTCTGCAGCAGCTCTGCTTGTCCTGCTCAGTCTGAGCTCCACACTCACCTTTGCTCCGAGGGTCACAAGGGGGAGAAAAGGAAAGAGCTGCCCTTTGCCACCAGAAATGTGTGTTCTTAACAGCTCTGGTATCCTCATGGGTCATAAGGGCCTTCTCCTCAGAGACTGCCTTCCATGAGTTCTGGGAACATGAAACTTGGCATGTGTAATGTCCCGGACCTTTCTGGCAAAGCTTTAAGACAGCAAGGAGGGAGGGGATAGAATCACGATGGGCGCATCCTCCTGGCTGACACTTTCTAACCCCGCTCTTTTGAACAGCTAAAGATGGGCTCCTGCATCAAGGGAGCCCAGGGCTCACCCATCCAGGTCACAATCTGTGCTTTAACAAAGGCGTCTGGACAAGCACAGGAGCTGCCCACCTCACCCCAGGGACTCTGCCCCCCACATGGGTCTGGCACAGGTAGCTAGAAGTCTTCACAGACCTGAAGGAGGAGCAGTTGCCTGCTCCTCCCCCCACCTGGCAGAAGTGACTATTGAAATGGCCATGCCTGCGTCAGGAAGTAGAATTCAGAATGGGAGAGAGACAGAGCCACAGTCTTAGGCAGGCTGTCCACAGGCCAAAGAAAGCAGCATGCTGGTCAGGGTTAGTTGAAGGAAGAAGGGGAGGCGGACGGTGGCCTGGGAGGACCGCCCTCCATGGTCTCCGCAGCTCAGCCAGTGCTGGGTTCATCGTCTGAAACTGGAACAGTCCTTAGAGACCAGGGTGTGGTTGTTAGAAATGGACTGGACTTTGTCATTGCTGGTCATTCCTCACTCTCCTGCCCTAGCCTCGTCCAGCACAAGAATTCCCCCCACCCTGCCTTCTTCGTCCTGGTCTGTCTAGTGTAAGGCTGCTGCTCCACAGCAAGCAAGCCCTAGTTTTCGAACTCTTTTCTGGGCCTGAAAGCCCTGGAGTCTCTCAGGTGGGTCCGCCGTCCTGCTTCTGTGTGCCTGTACTCCTGCTTGTAGCTGCAGTCAAGGCTGCCTTTCCCCAGCCCACACTCAGGTCCGCATCTAACTAGTGCATCTGATTGGTGCAACCTTGACATGTCATCCCACCCCGCTCTGCACCAGTCTAAGTTCTTTTCTCTGGGTTTTGAAGACGTTGAGAAATTAAGTTAGAGAAGCAGAAAGACCTTTCTCTCTTCAGGATAACAGAATTAGGTTGTAACCATGACTGCTATTTTCTAGCTTTTTTCTAACTTTTCTGAGCTTATCAAATGGAACATTACCTACCACAGGTGTGTGCTCCTGTGTGTGCTCAGGTGCACATGAGAGGACATTGGCCTCCCCTTTCACCTGG
This sequence comes from Apodemus sylvaticus, assembly GCF_947179515.1. NCBI lineage: Eukaryota > Metazoa > Chordata > Mammalia > Rodentia > Muridae > Apodemus > Apodemus sylvaticus. The sequence goes on along the minus strand of NC_067488.1, from coordinate 49,780,381 downwards.
AGCAGTGCTTCCCAACCGTCCTGATGCTGTGACCCTTTAATTCAGTTCCTCATGTTGTGACTCACAACCATAAAACTATTTCCATTGCTGCTTTATAACTGTAATTCTGCTTCTGTTATGAACTGTTATGAAATGTTATGTAAATATTTGACACCCCCACCCCGAAAGAGTTCAACATTCCTCAAGGGGGTCATGACCCACAGGCTGAGAGCCGTTCACCTGGAAGCCTCTGCGCATCAGGCCACCCAGCCTGTGAGCCTCTCCTGTCTCTCTCTCCCAGCTCAGCACAAGGGCACTGGGGTTACAGAGCGCGTTCACAGGCCTGCACTCATATGGGTGTTGAAGACTTCAACCCAGGTCCGTGCACATGTGTGGCAAACACTTTACTCAGCGAGCCTTCTTGCAGCCCTCCTGGGGTAAAATGCTAAATTACTTAGCATGTTAAAATATCTGATTTGGCAGCTGGGCACAGTACTACATGCCTGGGATCCCAGCTCTTGAAAGTTGAGGCTGAAGGATCATCCTGAGTTTGAATCTAGCTTAGGCTACATAGTGAGACCACATCTGGAAAACAAAACAAAACAATCTGGTCCAATCCCTGCCACTTAAGCAAGCATTCAGTGGATATTTCTGTCTTGCTGGTGGGAGAACATGCCCTTAGGTCAGCGGGTTCAGAATCTGTAGCCACCATGGCCCTTTGACCTCTCACCATCTTGCACTGGTGGCAACTGTCATTGGTACATGCAGATGAACAGCCCCGTGTGCAAGCTGTGTCTGTGCTTGTGAGGCATGCTTCCAGAGTCGGGGTTGTGCCACCCCTGGGGTGGCAATATCTTCAGGTAGCCTGGGTTTAGATGCCCATCTATGGCTGCAGCCCAGGCCCAGCCAGCCTAAGAGAACCAAGCCAGTGATTTAGCGAAGCCATGCTTATGGTAGCCACACATCCCACCAGCTGGCGGGTGCATGCTTCTGGCTTCTGGACATGTGGGCACGGGTTTGGTTCATTGTTTATTAGTGTGTTGTCAGGGTCTCTCTACATAACCTTGATTATGCTGGAACGTAGACCAAGCTGTCTTGGAACTCAGAGAGACCCTCCTGCCTCTGCCTCCTGAGTGCTGGGATAAAAGGTATGCACCACCACACTCTGCCTCATCCTTGTAAAGTACAGTTGGGCAGTGGTGGCCCACACCTTTAATCCCAGCACTTGCGAGGCAGAGGCAAGTGGATCTCTGAGTTTGAGGCCAGCCTGGACTACAGAGCTAGTTCCAGCGTGGGCATAGCTAAACTGAGAAACCCTGTTTGGAAAAAATAAATAATAAGGGAGAGAGAGGGAGAGGGGAGTTTGTGTGTGTAGATGCGTGTAGACACCTCAAGCTAGCAGCAGGGATATTGGGTCCCCTGAAACTGGAGTGATTGACTGTCATAAGCTACCTGAAGTAACTGCTGAGCCATCTCTCCAGTGCCACTGATTGGACTCTTTGGTTCCAGGAGGTGGGCAGAGTCCCAGTCTCCAAAAATCAGTCAGACCCTGAATCGTCCCAGGAGTTGTTAGGACCAAGTACTAGAACTCAGATCCTTTGACACAGGAACTTTTCCAAGTTTCTAACCTGTATCTGAACTCTATGTCCTGGCTGTTAACCTGAGGTTTCAGGCTGCAGCACAGAACTCTCTTGCTGTCCCATTGGTGACCATGTAGAACCTATTACAGATACCTGATAGCTTACTGAAGAGTGACTATAGAATGGCTCTGTTGTGTGAGACGTGGCATCTGTGGGCATGTTGTCCCAGCGTGTGGGGGCCAGGGGGTGGCACTGGCCTCTTGCTCTCAGACCAGGCTCCTGATTCCAGGCCCTGAAAGCCAATTTTGATACAGTACATTTTTACATGGTGGGACCAGGACTGAGGGCCGGCTTCCTTCACTCTGGGCAGCCTGGGTGGTTCTCTAGCTGTGCAGGTTGAGGAGGGAACCTGTACCGGCTGTCTTGAGGTTTTCTGCCGAGTCTAGAGCGCCCCCTGCTGTCAGGAAATGGAATGGTCTTCATGGTCTTTGAAGTTTTCTTTCTTATTATTACTATTTTTAACATTGTCTTTAATCTAAACAGAAATGCCACTGGGGCGTGGAAGCTGCTCTGAGCATGCCCCTGGGGAGGCCCTCCCTGGGAACTGAGGGCGGAAGCACAGAGGCCAGGCAGGATAGCCCTATCTGTGTCTTGCTACTTTTAGCGGCTCCCACCCCTACCCTCCTACCACAGGCAGCAGCCTGGAAGGTTATCTCTGCACACAGTCTCACACTGTCTGCAGCCTGGGCAGCAGCACCGAAACCCACCACAGCCTGGCACACTTGCCACCTACTGCCATTGTTCCCTAGGGAGCGAGCCACATACTCCCTGTCCTCCCAGCATCTTAAATTGTCAAGTGTCACCTTGCAAGAGACTTAGAGTGTTCATGATGCATTTGTAGAGGATCTTGCCCTTAGACAGAAGCTGAGGCCCGGTGATAGCCACAGACCCCACAATGGGACCCAGCCTTCACCAGGGCCAGCCAACCATGACTGAAGTTTTCTTTGTTCTCAAAGATAAACCTGAGGTCATTCTCACGGTGCCCTTGGTACTAGCCGAGGAAAGGTGCAGCCCCGTGAGGCTCGCCCTCTGCTTTAACTTCTCCATCGACTGCTGCAATTCCTAATGAGACAGGGAAGTAAGGTGGAGGCAGCTCACAGTTCCACCTGAGCCAGGCCTTCACAGAGCTTAACTGGTGGGACTGAGAACGGTGTAGCGCTGAACCAAAGGTCGGGAGGGACTGCTGTCCCCAGGGACCTTAAAGTGACCAGCCATAGAGACACACGCTTCTTGGGTGTCAGGTGCTGGTCCCCGTGCAGTGGTAGTGTTGTACATAGTGTGTCACTGGAAATTGTGTTCAACCATCGTTTGGGGCTTTGGTTCTGGGACTGAGCCCCAGGGGCTTGCCTGTGCCAAGTAGGCACTCTGCGTGGAGCTAGCCTCAGCCTCTAACTGTAATTCTACATGATTCTTTTCTCAACAGCTCTGAAAAGTCCAGCTGCATTTCATGAGCAGAGAAGGAGCCTGGAGCGGGCCAGGGTAAGGCTCCCTCCCCAGGGCCTCCCGAGGACACCAGCATCGTCCACCAGCTGCAGTCCTTCAGTCCAGCACAGCGTGGGCCAGCCCTCACCTTGTGGCTCTTGATAGTAGAACCCTTGGCCCTTCCTGTTCCTTCCCTCCCCAGCCACTTTCCCCGGTAGAATCTAGACACAGTGAGACTTCTTTTAGTACCGTGGAGGTCTTGTGAAGGTCACCAAAGCTCCCTCCCCAAACCTGGCCTGAAGACCGCTCATCTTCCCTCCACCACTTCCATTGAGCCTGCATGTAGACGATCTGCACTGGTTCTGCCCATGGCAGTTCTACCCACTCGGGAGCAGACGTGCCCACAACCTATGGGCACTCCAGTGAGCTTCCATCTCCACCTGCCCCAAGCAGCCGGCCTCCACTTCTACCCTTTGTAAAGTAGACCTAGGTGTACCACAAGCCACACTCTCTGCTATAGCACCTTAGTGGCAGCCTTGTCCCCTCCTTTTCAGTTCCCCCTGCGCCCCCACCCCACCCTACCCCAGTACAGCGTCCTGCATTTGGTGTGGGTGGGGATGGGGAAGTGACCAGCTCATGTTTCCCTCCTGCTCCCACTGGACTGCTTTTGTTCTCTTTAGGAAATCATGATTAACTCTTAGAGAGTAGGAAGAATGAAGCCGGGGTACTGAGACAGAGACAGTAACAAACCACACTTACTTCCATTTGCTGGGCCAGAGGAGGCCCAGCAGGGAGCAAGGGTCAGCTTTGCAGCCAGGCAAATTAGGTCGGGGTACAGTTGGTCCTGGTGAGATACCACTGTCCTACTGAGCATGGCTGTGTGAGTGAGGTTGTGTTCATTTGGTATTTAATCACACAGGAACCCTCACAAGTTAGGTGCTGCCCTTGGTTTTTGTTTTGTTTTGGTTTCTGAGACAGGATTTCTCTGTGTAGCCCTGGCTGTCCTGGAACTCACTCTTTAGACCAGGCTGGCCTCCAGTTCAGATATCTACCTACCTCTGCCTCCTGAGTGTTAGGAGTAAAGGTGTGTGCTCCACCCACTGCCTGGTGTACCCCCTTGTTTTTTTAGATGCAGCAGAAGCTAACTAATCTGTCCAGCTAGAAAGTGGTAAATCTGGAACTCAAACCTAGGTCTGTGGAGTCCAGACTTTTATTACATTGGTGTGTGTGTATACGTACACGCATGTGTGGAGGTCAGAGGACAGAATTCTCTCCTAGCCGGGCAGTGATGGCACACACCTTTAATCCTAGCACCCGGGAGGCAGAGGCAGGCGAATTTTTGAGTTCAAAGCCAGGGCAGTCAGGGCTACACAGAGAACCCTGTCTCAAAAAATCAAAATCCAACAAAAAAAGAATTTTCTCTCTCTTTTTTTTTAAAGATTTATTTATGTATTATATGAGTACACTGTAGCTGTCTTTAGACACTCCAGAAGAGGGCGTCAGATCTCATTAAGGATGGTTGAGAGCCACCATGTGGTTGCTGGGATTTGAACTCAGGACCTTTGGAAGAACAGTCAGTGCTCTTAACCTCTGAGCCATCTCTCCAGTCCCGAGTTTTCTCCTTTCATCATGTAGGTCCTGGGACTCAGACTAACGGCATCAGGCTCAGTGGCAAGCATCTTTACCCACTAAGCCGTTTCAGCAACCATCTACATGTATATGTGTATATAACCATATATATGTTTGGCTATATATGCAAGATAATTTTATTTCCTCAAATGCAGGAAATAATCTAACAAGTAAATGCATCTAACAAGTGCATGTGTTACTCATCTGTTCACAGAGACTTCAGAATTACAATAATGGGCTTAATATTAAAGGATACACTGAACTGTCTTAATTAAAATATGAAAAATGGGTGTATTGGATTGGTCACAGCATAACTTGCTTTACTCAAGTACACCAATTCAGAGCTGTGAAAGGCTGCTACTTTTCTGCTTCTGAGTAAGAGGCAGTACTGTCAGCTTGTGTTCGAGAAAATTCCTTATGTGAGTCATGCCACTGCTCCCCACGTCTGTAACTCCGGTTCAGACAGGTTCAGACAGCATCTCGGGGAGACTTGTCCCTGGTGGCTGCGACCTGGTCCCAAAGAAGCTCTCAGGTGCAGCTCTGAGTAACCGGCTCCTCCCCTATCAGCTGCTTGTGTTTTCCAACCCCAGCAATGCCTTCAGTGGCATCAGCTAAAAGTCCTTTCTTTACCTTCTGCACCAGGAGCAGACTGGTCCTCTGGCTGTCCATCCTTAGTAGCTTCTGGGTAGCCAGGCCCTAGCAAGTGGACATCCCTGGAAGATTTACTTTTTGTTATAAAAGCCATGACTCGGAAGCATTGAGACGAGAGATGTATTTGAGTGGGTGTGGCCTCTCTTGTGGGTTTTCCCAGCACCTGCCTGAGTTCTCTAAGCTGGAAATTACTCCAGATTTTCTTTTTATATTATTTATTTTATTTTATTTTATTGTATTTATATGAGTACACTGTAGGTATCTTCAGACACACCAGAAGAGGGCATCAGACCACATTGCAGAGGATTGTAAGCCACCATGTGGTTGCTAGGATTTGAACTCAGGACCTCTGGTAGAGCAGTCGGTGCTCTGAAATGCTGAACTGTTTCTCCAGCCCCATTCCTCCAGATTTTCAAGTGCTGTATCCCACGTGTGCCCAGTTCCCATGTTTGCCCAAGCCGTCCATAGAGTGACTGTCTGTAGAAAGCTATAGTGCCCGCCCTTTGCTTACTGCAGATGGGCTAATGTACCAGAGCCCCCGGCCACTTCCCACATCTCTAGACTCAGGTTCCAGGACGGCCACGGGGTCCTGGGGCAGCAGCCGGCAGGATGAGAACCAGGCTGATCTCTGCTGTAAGTGATGTGCCCCGGTAACTTCTATCCTGTCCCATCCTGGCCTTTCCCTTCTTAGGCTGGTCTTGACTTATAATTTGAAAACTGCTGTTGTAGAGGCGAGGAGCACAGACACTACAGTTAGCCTTCAGCAGCAGGGCTCAGTGCTGTTGAGGGAATGGTTCTCTCAGCATCTGATGAATGCAGAACTGAGGACATTGGACTTTAAGGAACTAGAGCTCTACACCGTGTATCAAAATTAGTATTGCTTTTGGCAGTCATTCAGACTGAATTGAAAAGACTCTTGAGATTACGCAATGCAGGGTTTTTGAAAGAGGACATAAAATTACATCCACAGTGATTACAGCTCTGCAGAACCAAACTACATGAAAGAAGGGCTGGAAACAGCAAAAACATCCACTGCTCTGCTGAAACTGGTGACTGTTTTGTTTTCTAATTTTAAATACTTGATAGTATAAGTATTATGTTTTAAACACATACAGCAGTGGCCTGAGACGCAGCTGGAAGCTGGTGTGTACTCTCACCGCCTGTCCCAGTCCTGAGTTTATTGGTGTGTTTTTCCATAGACCGAGGACTATTTGAAACGGAAGATCCGTTCCCGGCCCGAGAGATCAGAGCTGGTCAGGATGCACATTCTGGAAGGTGTGTGATGTTGGAGGAACTTCCCCGGCTGGCTGTACTCTGTGTTTGCGCCCTCCCACTTTCGGCTATTGTCCTCCCTCTGCTAGTAGGGCCCTCTGTTGGCTTCGCAGCCAGACACTGTCTTAGGGAGTGCGTGAGAAGCCTGGGCTGACATAACCCTTCCGGGTCCACCATCCACTGGTATAAGCTGGTCATGGTCTCTGTCTGCTGGGCTGGAGCCCCTTCTCTCCCAAACATTGCAGTTTGTGGGTTCATCTCGCTCACCCACAGGCATCACCTGAGTACCCGGGAGGCAGCCACACTCACCCAGCTAGACTTTCCGTTCTGTAGTTAGCTACAGGATTCGTTTTCTGTAGTTTTTGAAAAGGAAAAGTTTGGGCTCCAGAGAGTGCCACATGTGTGCCTACTTTTTGTTTGCTTAGTTTGGGATGACTGGGTACCTAGAGGAGACCTTCTCAAGTCAGAACCCCACATTTGCAACTGAAGCCACTGAGAAGGAACAGTTTGCTGCAGTGGCCCAGGTCTAAGTGGAGCAGAGCTGTCCTTTCTCTGGTGTTTTGGCTGTGCAGCCCCACCTCAGAAACGCCTCAGGTCTAGCCTGGCTGTCATTGTCCCGGGACACTGGAAGCCGGGCCACACTCCTCTGCTGGGGCATGCCTTCACTCTGCTGTGTCAGCTCCTGTTGCTCTAGAGACTAGGGCAGGGGCTGGGCCTTTCCTCCATCTCTCTGAACCCCTTATTTTCCATGCAGAGACCTCGGCTGAGCCTTCTCTCCAGGCCAAGCAGCTGAAGCTGAAGAGAGCCAGGCTGGCCGATGACCTCAACGAGAAGATTGCACAGAGGCCTGGCCCCATGGAGCTGGTGGAGAAGAATATCTTGCCTGTGGAGTCCAGCCTAAAGGAGGCTATCATTGGTGAGGAGTGTGGGAGAGAGACTCAGTGAAGGGGGAACTTTAGTCTAGACAAATGGAACAGGGATTCACCCAGAGGAAATGTGAAGTGGAACCCAGGCCAATGTTTGTCTCAGACAAGAGTGGTGGGGCTGCTGAGGGCCTGGTGCTTACCCATACACTCATATCTGTCTACACAAACACACATACACCGCCTCTTCAGACACTCAACAGTAAGTTTCATGCCACTCCCTCCCTCAGACCTGGGTGTGTCTCCAGCATGCCCAGCTGCCCTTTCAGAAGAGCATATGTCCTGCTCCAAAGTCTATCGATCATCACCTCCCAGAGGGCAGTGCCCGCCCAGCCCTGCTTCTAGGACATGGCTGGGTGCATGAGAGGGATAAATAGCACTGTGGTGCTGGCCTGCACGTGGCCTCCATCCTGCTAGTGTGGCCAGTGGCTTCCTTAACATGGGCCCAGCTCAGTGTGAGCTACAGCTTATCTGGGCTAGACCACCCTCCGCGTGGGCTTGGCCTCACCCTGCTACTGTCTTTGAATAGGTCCCATGCTGGGAGTAAGAAAAATCTGTTTGTAGGATTGGCATGAAGTATATAGCAACAGGTGAGGGAACAGAAGGCCAAGCCCCACCCTCACAGTCCTAGCCCACCCGCAGTCAGCCAGCAAGAGAGAAGATTAGATGTTCCTCCTTGGTCCCATGGTTGTAGAAACCCTCAGGTCACAGCTAGAGAGGAAGAGGCTGTGGGCTTGTTCCTCTTTTTATCTGGGGTCCTCCCCCTGCTCCCCAACCTCTTCCCCTGGCTGTGGAGACAGTGGTTGTGACATGCCTCTTGACATATCCTCCTAGCCTGGGTTTCCGTCTTTCCTCTACGCCACTTCAATTCCCAGCTGGGGCCCCTGTCCCTGCCTCTGCCCCTTTCAGCCCACTCTGTCAGCTCTGTCCAAGTGTGGTTCTGGGCCAGTCGGGGCGCTCATGGCAGTGGATTGCCCTGGTATATTTGCTGCCCAGGCGCTAGGTCTTGGCTTCCTGGACCTTTGAAGGAGGGCATGCTTTCACTGACCCCAGGGGCCTGTGAGATGAGTGTCCCTTTCCAGGGACCCTCCTCCATATCCTCAGAGCCTTAGACTGTTGTGGCCTTTGGGAACTGAGCCCTAGGGAGGAGTTGTGCTCACTTGCTGTCACTATAGTCTGTCAGCAGCAGGTTCTTGGCCTTCACTTGTGAGTGTAAGCAGTGAGAAAACAAAACTGGGGAGGGAATACAAAGGCCCAACCCATGTAGCTCCTGGCCAGCTGTTCCAGGAGCTGACTGTTCTTCTGAGGTCTGCACTAAGGCGAGGCGCCCACTGGGGTCTCTATACTGTGCACCTCTTGGACTTAGGGCTAGGTGCTGCCAGCCCTTCCTGCCTACCTTCCTGTGTGCTGCTGCAGGAGTCTTACTCTGGCATTGCATTTCAGTGGGCCAGGTGAATTACCCAAAGGTAGCAGACAGTTCCTCCTTCGACGAGGACAGCAGTGATGCCCTGTCTCCTGAGCAGCCTGCCAGCCATGAGTCCCAGGGTTCAGTGCCATCACCCTTGGAGTCCCGAGTCAGCGATCCACTGCCCAGTGCCACCTCCACATCACCCACTCAGGTGAGACTGCCTCCTTCTACATTCTTCCTCACACCTGCCAGGGCTGCCCAGAGTCAGGCCTCTGTCCTACTGTATCATGAGGGATAGACATGGATGTGTGGCCCTCATTTCAGATGCCAACGATGGACCCAGTTCTAGCAGCCATAAGGAGAGGCTGGGTTGGAGTCCTGCAACCCTGGCTATCCACTCTCATTGGCTCGCCTAGCCGGCTGCTTATCCAAGTGCACTCAGTTCAGAGATGTGGCTGCCACCTATCTGCCCTCTCTGCTTCTCTCCCAGCCAGCCTGGCTTTGTACCTTGTCATCCTCCTCCTCCATCCTCCGACCGTGAGGATGGCAGGGCAGGATAGATAAACTCTATTTGGGGGTGCCAGGGTCCTTACTTCTCCCCTCCCTCCCAGGTTCTTTCTCAACTCCCGGTGACTCCAGATCCTGGAGAGACACTTTTCCTGGCAGAGCAGCCGCCTCTGCCTCCTGCACCGCTGCTGCCGCCCAACCTAACCAATGGAAGCATCGTCCCCACTGCCAAGCCTGCTCCCACGCTCATTAAGGTATTTCTGCCAGCGGCTGTCCTCCCTTCCCTGGGTTTTGAAGTTCTGCTATGATGTCATTCTAGCTGTGGGAACAACTGCAAGGGGTATGTACATCTTCCAGCGGTCAAGGACCTGACCCAAGGTGATCTGGGTATTTCTAATGTCTGCACTGCCTGTGGTGACACTGAACACTGTCTTAGCCTGTTTTCGTTGTTAGGAACACACTAGCACAGCCTAGATAGAGATTAAAGAAAAAGAGACTTGGGTCAGGGAAATGGCTCAGTGGGATAAGGCACTTGCCACCAAGCCAGATACCCTGAGTTTGGTCCCCTGGATGTCTGTATTTACAGACTCGCACAAATTGTCTTCTCACCGCCACATGCACACTATAACATTCACACTCACACACAGTAATTTTTTTTTAAAGGAAGTTTTCCTTGGCTTACAGTACTAGCCCATGGTAGTGGGGCTTGGTGTCCAGGGTTCAGGCATGGAGAGCTCCATCCTACGATGATCTTATGTATTCCTAGACACTGAAGACCTCCTCTACATCCAAGTTGAACCACCATTCTCCTCAGACCTCATATGGGGAGTTTCAGCTCTAATGTGAGATCATTTCAGCAAATGTGCCACAGTCACCCCATGGCAGGCACAGTGAGCCAGGCATTTGTGTGGAGGGCTCTACCTTCAGTTAGAGCACTGTTTGAGCCGAGCAGGGTGTGCCTCTGCCTGTGTGGCCTGCTTGCTTTCACTCTCCTCCCTGAAGCACCCAGGGGAGGGGTTATTGTCATTGTCAGGGCCTTGTAGAGCCACCCACCGAAGCCCCAGTAGTTTCACCTGTCCTTTTCCATTCTCTTGGCTCCCTGCTATAGACCCTACACAAACATGTCAGCCACCCTACCATCACCCCTCCACCCCCCAAACCCCATCCCTGAGACCCACAGCCTTCAGCTTGAGTGGGGTCTGATGGCTTACAGCCCAAGAGCTGTCCAGGCCCTCTTGGTATTCCCCGAGCGCTCCTGTCTGCCTGTAGCATTCCCAGATGCACCCCTCCCTGGCCAGCAGCCTCACCTCCTGTCCCAGGCCCCTTCAGTGGGCACTGCTTGCTCTTACAGCTGCACTGTCTTTACAGCCCATGGATGTCATAGCCGTCCCCAGCTTTTCTTTAACTCTCTTCACACTGTATGGCCTCTTCTGACCACACGTTTAACAGAACAGTCTGCCTGTGCTTGTATTTTGCTCTCTGATGCAGCAGTAGGCTGAGTGTGTCTCCTCCTGGGTCCTGGCTTCCCGCCTGCTTCACTTTTCCTGACTTTCTCTCCCTTGGCTGCCCTTGGCCTCTGCAGTCTGGGCTCTTGGCTCTGTGGTCTCATCAGATACACTGAAAAAGTTAAGACCTCTTCTTGGGCTCCAGGAGCCCAGCTCCTCACTGCCACGTGTCCTGTTGTCTTCCTCTAGTGGGGTACCTCTGTCCACACCTTCCTGTGGCCACCAGCTCAAGACTTCATCTGATCTCTGCGTCATCTTCTACCTTTGTCTCACCTTTGTCTGCTCAGGGGTGTCCAGGCTCCCACAGTCCTCTCTGGTACCCCCTGGTTATTTGCCTTCATCTACCTCTGCCTGCCCCAAGAGCAGGTGTTTTGACCATGGCCCACTGACCTTTCTTGGTTCTTGGCCTGAGTCCTGACCATCCAGGCCTTAATAAGGTTGTGTCAGCTGGGAGCCTATGGGCACACACAGAAGATTGATCAAAAACAAAGTCACTGTGCAGCCTTGGGCAAGCGACTTCTGAGCTTGTTTCCAAATTACTGACACTTCCTTCCTAGGTGGACTACAGAGAGGCCTGTGTGGCAGGTGCCCTCTGAGCATGGCCAGGCTACATGGCTCAGATGAAGTTTTGCCTTTTTGTTTTTATGTTGATCAGGGTCATGTGACACCTGTACTGCTCCATCTGATTGGTCTTTCCTCTAGCCTGCCATGTCTGTTAGGATAGGGACAGTCTTACAGAGTAGAGGTGGGTGCTCCTCAGAAGATGCAGGGCACGGGCCTACATGGTGCCTCTTTGGGGTGGCCCCTGATGCACTGTCTCACGTTCCCTCAGCAAAGCCAACCGAAATCTGCCAGCGAGAAGTCACAGCGCAGCAAGAAGGCCAAGGAGCTGAAGCCAAAGGTGAAGAAGCTCAAGTACCACCAGTACATCCCCCCGGACCAAAAGCAGGACAAGGGGGCGCCCGCCATGGACTCTTCCTATGCCAAGATCTTGCAGCAGCAGCAGCTCTTCTTGCAGCTGCAGATCCTCAACCAGCAGCAGCAGCAACAGCAGCAGCAGCACTACAATTACCAGGCCATCCTGCCTGCCCCTCCCAAGTAGGAGCACAAGTCCCCAAGGCTCTTGACATGGGGGCCCACTACCTGCAGAGGTTAGGGAGGTACTGAAGCAGTTTGTTTCTGTCTTGCCTCAGGCCTGCGGGTGAGACCCCTGGAAGCAGTGCCCCCACCCCATCACGCAGCCTCTCCACCAGTAGCAGCTCTAGCTCAGGCACCCCAGGGCCCGGTGGGCTGGCACGTCAGAACAGCACTGCACTAGCTGGCAAACCAGGAGCCCTGCCAGCCAACCTGGATGACATGAAGGTAGGTGGCTGACCCTTCTCATTGGAAGACTAGGTCTCTCCCATGAGGGATAAGGGGCCCATGACCACAAGATGGAAGGCAGAGGTGGCTAGATCTGGTCTGCTCTCAAAGGAGCACTTTAGAGCCTTCCGTAAGGCCTCTCAGGCCCGTGGTCATAACAGTATCAGCCCGTGTGTACGTGTGTGGGGCTGGGGGCAAATCTCATTCTCTATTATCATGTGGTAGTCTGTGAGTAGCAGCAGGCTTGCTCCCTCTGGAAGAAGAGCAGGCAGGGCTGTCGATTTTGCCCACCTCCACACTGCCAGTCAGTGCCAATGGCTCAGCCTGCGCTCAGCCTGTTTTCTCTGCCACTGATCAGAAGGTGGGATGGCCAACGTCTTCCTTAAATATTGTCCTCCTGTGTCAGAACCTGGTTCTCCCAGCAAGACTACATTTATGAGTCTTGGGCTGATGGACTCCAGCTGAACTTAAGCCCTGTCCTTGCTGCTCAGTAACTTTATGACCTCAAGGTTGAATTACTCTGTGAGCTTTTCTTGTCCAGTGTAGCCAATGTAGAAATTGAGCTGCAAGCACCATGCGGGGCTGGGGGAGAGTACTCTAGGAGGGTAAAAGACTCGGGAATCATCTGGAATGGCCCGAGGAACCCAGGTGAAGGACTAACTTCCTGCTAGCCTCCCACCTCTCATAGCCTGTCCTTCAGCTTGTCCCATCCCCCTACCTCCCCTGGTTCCCAGCTGCTCTAACTCTAACCCCTGCAGGTGGCAGAGCTGAAGCAGGAGCTGAAGTTGCGGTCGCTTCCTGTCTCAGGCACCAAGACAGAGCTGATTGAACGCCTGCGTGCCTACCAAGACCAAGTCAGCCCAGCTCCAGGAGCCCCCAAGGCTCCTGCCACCACCTCTGTCCTGTCCAAGGCTGGTGAGGTAGTGGTCGCCTTCCCTGCGGCCCTGCTAAGCACAGGGTCAGCTCTTGTAACAGCAGGCCTTGCACCAGCTGAGATGGTGGTGGCCACAGTAACCAGCAATGGCATGGTGAAGTTTGGCAGCACAGGCTCCACACCCCCCGTGTCTCCCACCCCTTCAGAGCGCTCACTGCTCAGCACGGGTGATGAGAATTCCACACCTGGGGATGCCTTTGGCGAAATGGTGACATCGCCGCTGACACAGCTCACCCTGCAGGCCTCCCCACTACAGATCGTGAAGGAGGAGGGTGCCCGTGCTGCGTCCTGCTGTCTAAGCCCTGGTGCCCGGGCTGAGCTGGAGGGACTGGACAAGGACCAGATGCTGCAGGAGAAAGACAAGCAGATTGAGGAGCTGACCCGAATGCTCCAACAGAAGCAACAGCTGGTTGAGCTGCTGCGGCTACAGCTGGAGCAGCAGAAGCGGTCCCAGCAGCCAGCCCCAGCCAGCAGCCCTGTGAAGAGGGAAAGTGGTTTCTCCAGTTGCCAGCTGAGCTGTCAGCCCCAGGGCTCTGCCTGTGCCTTTGGCCCTGGCCTAGTGGTTTCCACTGCCAACCATGGAGACGCTCAGGCCCCAGCCCCAGAGTCCCCACCTGTGGTTGTGAAGCAGGAAGCTGGGCCACCTGAGCCAGATCTGGCCCCTGGCTCCCAGCTGCTCTTGGGCTCACAGGGCACCAGCTTCCTCAAGAGGGTCAGCCCTCCAACCTTGGTCACTGACTCTACAGGGACTCACCTCATCCTCACTGTGACCAATAAGAATGCAGATGGCCCTGGCTTGCCTACAGGGAGCCCCCAGCAGGTAGCTGAGGAACTGGGGCAGGCTGGGGTGGTATGTCTGGGTGGAGAAGGAACACTGTCTTGTGCAGGCTGCATTATCAGACTCAGGACCTGACTTCCTGAAGGGACTTCCTTGAGGCCTGGTGCTCTGTCACCTCACAGCCTCATACTTACCCCATTCTGTATCTCTTCTTCCCTATCCACAAGAGCTCCCAAAAGTTTGTGGGCAGTGAAGGAGGCAAATTTGGAGCCTTGCCTTGTCTCTACCCCCACCAACAACTGTTTCTCCCATTCTCCCATCCAGCCCTTGTCCCCGCCTGGTTCTCCAGCCCCCGGTCCACCTGCCCAGATGGACCTGGAGCGCCCACCTCAGCCTTCATTTGCAACCCCCACATCTCTGCTGAAGAAGGAGCCGCCTGGCTATGAAGAGACTGTGACTCAGCAGCCTAAGCAGCAGGTGAGGATGCTAGGAGCTGGGGTGCTGTAAGCAAGATTAGGGCACTTCCCTGACAACCAGAGTTTGAGCCTCAGGATCCACATGGTGGAAGGAGAAAACTGATTCCTGCGGACTTTTTTTTTTGGTTTTTTTGAGACAGGGTTTCTCTGTGTAGCCCTGGCTGTCCTGGAACTCACTCTGTAGACCAGGCTGGCCTCGAACTCATGCAGACTGTCTTCTGACCTCCACATACAGCATGCACATACACTCCCATATGTACAATAAATAAAAATGTAAGGCAGTAGGCATTACATTTACTTACTCCCCACATGGGCAGTGCCTCAGTCTCACAGGAGTTGGGGGATGAGCTTCAGAAGCGGGTCCATGAAGAGCATGGGAAACATCCAGGACAAGGCAGAAGCACAAGCTAGGTTGGCATACCTGAGCTTAGACAGTATCCGGTGACCATTCTAGACTTTCATGATTTCTATTTCTGTCCCACAGGAAAATGGCTCCTCCAGTCAGCACATGGATGATCTGTTTGATATTCTTATTCAGAGCGGAGGTAAAAACCCCTCCGCAGCTGTCTCCCTTACCTCTAGTCAGACTTGCTATTTGTTCCAGAGCAGCAGGCCTAATACCATCTTGAAGGTCCTAGCAGGCACATTCCTTTGACAAATACTCCTTGGCTACTTGTCCCCACAGCTGCTTGACACCCCCCCGCCCCCCAGCCCTGCAGTCAGGTGAACATGGCCTACGTTTCTACAGAAACGCAGAACCATCCAAGTACCGAGGGGCAGCACTGCACCAAGGCCAAGGCAGCACCAAGAAGGAAGAAGGCAAAGAACATGGGGTCACAGCTAGATCATAAGGGTGCCTGGTCCCGGGCAGCAGTATACATAGCCTAGGACAGTGTGGTCTGACACAGGGTCTTCACTGCTGTGGTGATTGTGGCTATGCAAGAATATCAGGAAGATGACACAGCAGTGAGCTGGAGAGCAGCCAGGGGAGTAGTGCTTGGTGATCAGCAATTCTCGGGCCTAAGGCAAACATCTGCTGCTGGATCTGCCACAGAGCCCGAGTGGACTCTGACACCACCAGAGTGCAGGGAGTTGAACTAGAGTTCAGAAGAATCCCAGGCCTGAGCTTTAGCTGCCACTGTGTCCAGAACAAATGCCACAGGGAAAGCGGGGACATACTGCTTGAAGGAGTTGCGACTCTGAAATCTGGTGTTTGAGGGATGGCAGAAGAGGAGCAGCTACAGTACTGGATGTCCCCCAAGGGACACTTGATGCCAGGAAGGGGCAGGTGGGGGCATCAGTGAACAGCCTCACAGGCAGGAATAGTTGACCAGGGACAAGAGAGACATGGAGGGTTTGTATAATGTTTTATTGTGACAGTTCAGTTGTATTAAGTGTGTTGGCATTGTCACTATCTACATCTCAAACATTTACATCTTCCTAAACTAAAACCTGAACACACTAGATGAACTTCAGCCCCACCCTGTCTGATTCTGACATTCCTGTGGTTTTGGTCAGCCCGTGAATAATTTCACTTAGCATGTCCTCATCCACTTGTCCATTATTTGACACTTAAACTGTGTGTGAATGCAGCTGTTGTCATAGTCTCTAGGGTACATACCCACAACTGAGAGTACTAGATCATACTGCTTCCAAAGCTGCTCTGAGCTATTTCATCTTTCCTTGCCATGCACATGACCCTATTTCCTTAAAAACACTTATGGTGCTGGGAACCATAAGTTAATGTTAATCTGTTCTCTGCTTCTAACCAACACCTCCAGCCCCCTACCAGCTATTTTCCTGTGACTTGGCATTGCATTTCCCTAATGACCAGTGATGCTATAAACTGCTACAGCAATGTGTAGATCCTTGAAGAAAACACCTATCCTTTGCCCATTTTTGAATATCAACATTTTACAAATGGTTTATACCTTCTGGGCGTATGAATTCCCTTAACAAATCTGGCCTACAGCTCCTCCATTCGGTGACATAGCTTTCCATTTTATTTTTTGGTGTATGCATGTGTACCAGGCAAGCACTGCACCGCTCATCTTCAGCTCCAGCCAATTGTAGGTTTTTAACTCCCATACTTAAGTCTGTAGTCAGTAGATTTTTCTCTGGTTTGTGGTATGGACTGACTGTCATATCACTTTCTGACCCCATTAACTGTCTCTGTCGGCAGAGATTTCAGCAGATTTCAAAGAGCCACCATCCCTACCAGGCAAGGACAAGTCACCTCCAGCAGCAGCGTACGGGCCTCCATTGACACCACAACCCTCGCCTTTGAGTGAACTCCCCCAGGCTGCTCCTCCACCAGGTTCCCCCACCCTCCCAGGGCGCCTTGAAGACTTCCTAGAGAGCAGCACAGGGCTGCCCCTGCTGACAAGTGGGCATGAGGGACCAGAACCCCTTTCCCTCATTGATGACCTCCACAGCCAGATGCTGAGCAGCTCTGCCATCCTGGACCATCCTCCATCCCCCATGGACACCTCTGAATTGCACTTCGCTCCTGAGCCCAGCAGTGGTATGGGCCTGGACCTGGCTGTTGGCCACCTAGACAGCATGGACTGGCTGGAGCTGTCATCTGGTGGCCCTGTGCTCAGCCTGGCTCCCCTCAGCACTGCAGCCCCCAGCCTCTTCTCGATGGACTTCCTGGATGGCCACGACTTGCAACTCCACTGGGATTCCTGCTTGTAGCCCTCTGACTCTAGACATGCGCAAGGGAAGGGTCAGAAGTTGGGGAGCCACAGAACCACAGCCAGTGTATGCTTCCTGTGACTGTGGGCCTCGACAATCACAGTCCCTAGAGGCGGCAGCAGAAACCCTGTATGGCTCAGGTTCACCCTGGGCAGTGGGCATAAGCTGTCAGGAAACAACTCTGGGCCCATGCTGAGGTTTTGGGAGGCTGGCCAGAGCCAGTTCAATTCGACCTCCTTTTCTGAGGTCAGAGGTGCACATCTGGGTGAAGTTTTTTTGCCCAGGTGAGCTTAGAGCCATCTCCCATTCCTTCACTGCAAGGAAGAAACCAGCCAGGCCTCTACTCACCCATTCCCTATTCCAGCCAGTCCCAGGACCCGGCACGCTGCCATTTTAGTCTTGGTGTATAGTATAACCAGTGGTGGCAAAAATCTGTATAGATGTACATACCTCTATATTATTATATATCAACTTACATATATACATATATTTTTAGGGGTGGTGGGAAATGGGTGTGGCTACTTCCACCTGCTTTCACATGTAAAAAGCCTGGAGGACTGCTTGGGGCTTGATACAGGGTCATTGTGAAAAGTGTGCTATGTGACCCAGTACCCAACCTGGCATGCAGCTCTGTCCAGGCCCACCCCACACATGTATGTGACACGTAGACAGACACCTGCCATTGCCTACACGCCATGCTGTCCTGCTTCCTGGCTCTTTAGTGCCACAAGGGCAGAGGTGCTTCCTGGTCCTCCTCCAGGAGCTCCTCCACCCACCCACATTCCGTCCCACTCCCCACTGTAGCCACCCTGGCCTGGGAGTGGGGTAGGTCCCAGTGCATCTGCTGGGCTGCGAGGTACCTTCTGCCCAACACTAGCCTTGTTCTGTCCTGACTCAGTACAGAGAAGGGATAGAGCCATCAAAAGCAGTGCTGGGACAAAGGCGGGGAAGCTGTGTGAACTTTTTAAAATAAAACAAAAACACGGACTTGCCAGTCTGGTGTATTTGATCCATCAGGGTTGAAAAGTATGGCTGGGGTCCTGGGTCTGTTCCATGTTGGTATCTAGAGGCCACATAGTAGCACTCATTGCATCAGGTGAAATAAACATTCAGGAAGAGCCAAGAAGTCAGACCATTTCGGATGGGATAACCTTTGTGAACTCAGGGCTTGGCTCAACAAAAGATGGGAGGCTTGCTCTCACAAAAGGTTTATTTATAATAAAGGTCAACAGGCCTTTATCAGCCGTTAGCCTACCCACTTCCTGAGCAGGGTCCAGCAGAGGTGTGGCTCTCTGCTTCACACCATTTTTGGTTCTAATACCATCTGGCTGGCACCCAGGGCTTCCTGCAGGACACTCCTCGGGACCATGTTAAGGAAAGCAGCTGAGCTGGCCACCAGTGTATGCTTTTGCCAACCGTGGGAGCCTGAACTAGGGAGGCCCAGACATTGATCATGGGTCCTGAGTAAGCTCTGGAGTGTGCCTTTCCCTGAACCTCCTAGCTTGATGAGTGAGGCCCGAGGCTGCCCAGGGCGCTGCCCTCTATTGACGGGAGGAGCCTGCCGGACAGTCTGAGATGGGTAGGCCTGGGAGCCACAGAGCAGCTGTGGACCGTCATCCATCTATGTCCCAGCTGAAAAGATGGTGCTTCACCAGCATGTCCTGAACACCCTCCTTCAGTGGCTGCTTCTCCTCCTGTGCACAGAACAGCCCCAGTCACGGGCAGGGACCACCCTGGAACCACACAGGTCACTTCTTCAGCCCAGATTGTACCACAGCCCTCCGGGCAAACCAATGCCAGGGACCAAGCCACATACTCACCTCTCTCCTAGCAGGGAGCTCCCAGTCCTGGGAGAGGCTGAAGGCAAAGCAGCAGAGGACGCTAGGGAACAAAGAACAGTCTCTGGTCATGCTGGGCTCTTCTGCCAACCTGCCAGCTTCCTTTACCACCAAGTTCTAAGCCCTGCAGAGTTGCCCACTCACCGGAGCTCACACTTGATCTGAACCCAGCCAGGGCTGCGCAGGAAGGACCAGGGCTGGTACCACTTCTCCACAGTGGGCAAGCTGGAGCAGAGTACCTCCAGCCACAGGTGTAGGACCTGTTCACTGAGAACAAGCAAGAAGGATGAGGCTAGGGCCTGGAGACCCCAACTTGCAACCCCTTCCCAGGAGCTCCTGAGCACCCTTTGTAGGAAGGTCCGGGAAGCCCCCAATGAGTCCAGAATCCCTGAGGACCTTCTCTCACACTGGCCCTGACCTGGGTATCCTTTGAAGAACCACCCCCCCCATACTTACTTGAGCCCCACGCAGATAAGCGAACGGAGCTTGACATCCATTTGTGCGTGTGCTGCATCATGGGTCACATTCACAGACTGCACAGCCTGAGGAGGACACACTGTCACTTAAGTGCCAAGTGGCTGGCCAGAGAGATCTTAAGAATGCTGGCAAGGCCGGGCGGTGGTGGCGCACGCCTGTAATCTCAGCACTCTGGGAGGCAGAGGCAGGTGGATTTCTGAGTTCGACGCCAGCCTGGTCTATAGAGTGAGTTCCAGAACAGCCAGGGCTACACAGAGAAACCCTGTCTCGAAAACACCAAATCCAAAAAAAAGAAAAAAAAAAAAAGAATGCTACAAGTAACTTACCCGGTACAGCAACTCTTCAGGAGTCAGGACTTTGCCATCTTCATCCAACCTGTAAGAACAAGAGTGCCATCACTGGTTGCCATGCTGGACACTGCAGATAACACAGGCGGTAGGTATGTACCTGTATGTCTTACAGAGCACCAGGCGGGAGTACACGGAATCAAAGTCTCTCTCGACTTCCCGGCCCGCTGCCTGTGGTGGACATGAGGACAGGGATGGGTGAACGCATGCCACTGCCCTACCAGCTCCTTCCACCTCCTCCAGGAACCCAGGAAAGGCTGAGGTGAGCACCATGGGCCCTGTAGTACTGAGAAGGCAACCAATGGTGCTCACCTCCTCGATAAACAGCCAGGGGTGGCAAGCCCCTCCAAGCAAGGATGGCTTCTTCAGTCCATGTTCAAACAGGGCCTTGAGGGCTGGGCAGAGGGTCCCGCGCACGAGGTCTGTTACTCCTTCCGTCACAGAGTCGTCCCCCGCAATGGAGTACTAATGGAGAGAACATTTGAGAAGTGCTAGCCTGGCACCTACAGCCAGCCACCCCCTCCTGTCACCCTGGCAGCTGTCACAAGACAGGGCTCACTTGGGACATGGACCTGGTAGATGTTCCTACACTAAGGGTTGCAACAAGGAGCAGCTCCACATTCTTACCTCTTTGCTTCGCTCATCCAGGACCTCCACAAACTTGGCTGGAAACCAGCCTGTGGGGGGAAGCAGCTATGTGGGGAGCAGTAGCAGCTGTCCCAACCCTTCTCCCCAAGGTCCAAGAACAAAGGGCTCACAAACCACCCAGAACCTTCAAGTAGGCCATGCATGCCTAGAAGACCAAGAAAGAACGCCCAGCACCCTCAGAGGCCAGGGGTTTGCAGCTACAGGACTAGACAGAGCAAAGGCCATCCTTGCCAGCCTGCAGCAGACAAAAGCCCTCACCTCGCAGGCCGTTCAGCTCACCCACCCAGCAGTGCTCATCCTTCTGAGAAATGATCTGCAGGAGAGAACAGGCCAGGGCTCAGGGCCTTCACAAAGCAGGTGTCCTCATTACCTGCCAGGCTGAGCTCAAGCTTATTCAACAATATCAGCTCGCTACAGGGAAGGTGGGGAGGAGGCAGCAGGAAGCATGCGTGCTAGGCCCATACACACCGTGATGATGTCATTTTTGCGGAAGCCTAGCTCATCATCATCATGCCGCTCGAAGTCCAGCAGGGCCTTGGCCCGGCGCCGGTGGCTGCGTAAGCATGCCACATAGTTCTCATGGTCCCGCTGGTGGCTCTCCATGCTGTAGTCTGGGGTCAGCTCCTGCCAGAAAGGAAAGGCCCACAGTGAAGGAGGAGCCTCAGTGCCAAGAATGGGCTGGGGAAAGAGAGCCTCAAGTTGAGGGGAGCCTGCCACTCACTATACTACAGTTCTTGGGGTCCGTGCACTGGAAGTGGCGAGCCACACGCAAAATGGCTTCGCGAAGGTCGGCTACTAGCTCCGTTTGCTTGATGTTCTTTGCCTTGAGAGCTTCTAGGTCGTCCTCTCCTAGAAGGCACACTGGCATTGTAACTGGTCCTGCCCAACCTCTAGAAGAGGCATTACAAACTCACACTTGGGCTCACCAAAGAGCAGGGAGGTGATGCCAGACTTCCTCCGCTGGGTCCTGCGCCGTACAACCTGTGGAGAGGACAGCTGATCGGCAGTGGGCAAAGTAGCCACTCAGGAAAGAAGGGAAGACACTAACTTGCTTGTGACTCACTAGTGCCTAGGCATTCCTAACAACTGAAGCTGACTTTGAGATCAAGCCATTATCTTCAGCTCAGGCTATGGATGATGTCCTACTCTTCAACTACCCAGTTCAGAGTTCAGGAATGCATGTCACCAAGGAAGCCTACATCACCCCCTAGTGGCCATCTGATGGTCTAACTGGGTCTTTGTAGGCAGATGCAGAGCCTTTGGGATAGACAGTGGCTCAGCAGGGAAGGGCCAGTCTGTCCCCACACCCCCTCAATCTGGGCTTCCTTGAGAACGCCATGATTTGGCAAAGACAGGGCCTCCCTACTCAGCCCACCTGAGAGAGGTTGGTGGTGGTGCTCGTCCCCAGGGTCTGGCCTTGGTCTGCAATAAGGTAGGCTAGATGCTTGCGGCGCTGGGTCTCCACAGCCACCTCAGTGAGGGAGCCAGCCAGCCGCATGGCCTCCCCCAGCAGCAGCTCTGCATCACCCATCTGTGCAGGAATGTCTGACAGAGTGTTGAAGATGGAAGCGGAGTTCTCTGACTGTATCAGCTCCTCCTCCTGCGAGTGGGAGAGTAAGGGAGCGCGGCACTGGGCCATCATCGGAAGCCTGTGCCCTTTAGCACACCCAGGAAGGTCCCCAGCATACCCACACTCAAGGCTTCTCTCAGGCAGCACTATGATGAAGACTGGACCCAGAGGATGACCCCAGGGCCACGGTATTTGGCACTTGCTTTCCTGTTCCGTCTATAAGCGAGGTAGCCCTGACTAGTGGAGAAAAGACCCTGCAAGCACCTTAAGGCGCAGCATGCCCAGTGTAGTCTGGAACAGCACCAGGGAGCCCTCGTAGAAAAACAGGTCCCAGATGCGCAGCAGCAGTCTGATGTGTACGACGCTGGCAAAGGCCGTGAGGAACCAGTGTAGTGTGATCAGAGACAGCTCTGCCAATAGACACCAAAAATGCCACCTGTAGGAACAGCCTGGGCAAGTATGGGTCAGCTCCCAGATTGCAGCAGAGTGGGGGGAGAAGGGATGGGAAGGGGCCAGAATGCAAAAGACAAAAGCAACATAAACCACATGAGCCTCTGCCTGCAGCCTGGTCATCAGCCTCTGCTGCCTCGAAACCTCAGAGCTCAGAGTTGGCACTAGCATCTTGAGATCCCTGGATCTTGGAGAAGGCAATCAGGTCTCACCAATGTCATGCTCCTGCAACAGCTTGTCTAAGCGAGGCAGGTACTGGACAATCAGGTGGCGCAGGACCCGCTGGTCAGTCTGGACACCCAGCAGGGTAGTGCTGAAGTAGGAGGCAGGCAGCAGGTCCTCAATGATGGCACACATCATCCAGAAGGCATCTTCCTCCTCCAGGAACAGCAGGAGACAGGCAGCCACCTAGGCAGAGAGGGGAACATGGGGGTCCTACCCAAATATCCCTATGAATCAGAAAAGGTGATCCACTCTAGGATAGGTACTCAGGAAAGGCTCGTGGGGACACCTTCTGAAGGCACACCTCTTCGGGCTGGTTGAGAGGGCCCCTGGGGTGAAAAAGACCCCATGGCCTTGGGAACTCCCAGGTCAATCCCTGCCTCCCACCCTTACAGCACCTTAAGGGAAAACATGCCTCAGTTAGACCAGGAGAAGACCCTGGTGTACCAGTTGCCTCCCAGGCTGCTCACCATGCCTGTGCCCTGGCAGTAGCCAATCTCTGGGTAAAGCCAGGCCAGTGCTCGGAGGACTCTGCGCAGGCGGGGAACCCCGATGCTGTTCACATTGGCAAAGCAGGCGTTGCTGGGCATGGTACGGAGCAGGTCCTTTTCGATCTGTCAGATCCCCACACCACCCCAAAAGACCTTGTTTGATGCAACTGTAGACTGATGCCCATTCTGAGAAGCTGTAGGTGGCTTGCTTCTGTCCCAGGAATAGGATTCCTTACAGTCCAGGCCAAGGCTAACCCTCCCCTCTCCAGGATTAGATCCCATCAGGTATAAAACTGAGCCCACACCAGCCACCTGGGAACCCCTTTTCTGATTCATAGGGATATTTGGGTAGGACCCCCATGTTCCCCTCTCTGCCAAGGTGGCTGCCTGTCTCCTGCTGTTCCTGAGGAGGAGGATGCCTTCTGGATGATGTGTGCCATCACTGAGGACCTGCTGCCTGCCTCCTACCTCAGCACCCAGACCTATCTTTAAAATGTCTTGCTCTTCCTCATGTGGAGCCATCTCCACGTCCTTCCCACACACTGGGACCTTTAGAAAACTCTCCCTGCAGCCCTGAAGGACCTGGACAGGAGCAAGTTTACTCTAGGCCACATTCATGAGTAAAAGGGCTACCCACCCTGCTAAGGAGACCAGCAAGGGGGCAGTCAGAGGTGACAGGCTCTGCCCAGCACTTCCTCCTGACTGGCTGACTGCCCCATGTTACCTGTTTGGCAGCGATGGTCTCATCATTGGAGCTGTTCTTTACAATCTCACGGTAGGACAACTCAGAGTTCCTCTTCTTCTGCAGCGCTCCAGATAGCCGCATCCACAACTGGAGGGAGAAGTCATGTAGCAGTTTGTCTTGTGACAGACCAGGGCACTCTCAACCCCCTAGGAGATCCTTGCCTTTGTGGGCATCTTACCTGTGGCCTCATGCCATGTGGGATGCCAGCCAGCACTAGG
Source organism: Apodemus sylvaticus (assembly GCF_947179515.1). NCBI lineage: Eukaryota > Metazoa > Chordata > Mammalia > Rodentia > Muridae > Apodemus > Apodemus sylvaticus. The sequence continues at coordinate 49,756,192 of NC_067488.1, read as the reverse complement.
GAACGGAGTTTCTCAGAGCGGGGAAGGGAGACTGCAATCTTGTCCCAGGTGAGATCCCCAACATCATGGTTGTGGGTAAACTCCAGGTGAGCCTGCCAACGTAGCCTCTGTGGGGGGTCCTCTACCAGGGGTGAGCCTGTCATCTGGCTGCATCCAGGCTCAGAACCTTCCACAAGAGAACAGAGGAGGAGGAAAATGTGTTCCTCACTCCACACTCTCCACAGCAGCCCAGTCTGCCCTGATGTGTTCTCTTAGTTCGCTTAGAGCTGTCTCGAGGCCAGGTGGCTCCTCTGAAACAGACGGCACTGCCCACAGCAGTGGAAGCTCCAGCTACACAGTCTTCTTAGTGGTGAGGGAGAGCCAAGCAGACCCTCTTCTCAAAGCAGCCTGGCCCGGAAACCAGGTCTCCATCCTCCAGAGGCTCTGCAGGCACAAGGAGCCATCCATGTGCCCTAAATTCCAAATTCAATCCAATGCAATGGGGTTCCTGGACCATTTCTTTTTTGTTTTTTCTTTTCATTTTTTTAAATTATATTTACTTTATGTGTGTAGGACATGTCAGATCATGTCACTGTCAGAAATGTCTCATCCCCCATCCCCCACCCCAATCTCAAGCTCAAAATCGAAGGCTTCCTAGGCTCCATCCTTACCTCACCCCTGCCTTCTTACTCCCCCCACGCCATTTCTCCTCAGCAAACCCATTCACTCCTTGGCAACTTTGCCCGTCACTGCTCTCCATTATACTCCCCTCCTCTCCACCGAGTCTCCATTCAGTCTTCCCAGAGGAGCCTCACTTAACTCCCTGTGTGTAACTATTTCATTTTTGTTTTTGTTTTTCGAGACAGGGTTTCTCTTTGTAGCCCTGGCTGTCCTGGAACTCACTCTGTAGACCAGGCTGGCCTCGAACTCAGAAATCCGCCTGCCTCTGCTTCCCAAGTGCTGGGATTATAGGCGTGCGCCACCACCTCCCGGCCTTGTAACTATTTCGCCTCCCTCTCTGCTATCCATGGACTGATCTTTGTAGGTCTTCTTGCCCCCAGCATGCTTTATTTCTGCTTGATTACAGCCTGTCTCTCCACCAGAATGGGAATTCTGTGGTCAAGACCATCTTTGGGAACATAAATGGGAAGAAAGCACAAGGCACCATAGCCTCATGAACTCCATGAACCCACGAGGACAAAGTCTGTGGTCAGCAGACCATCTGTGTGGTGAGTTAACCACAGCCTCCTCAGCACTCATCCTAAACCAAGCTCTTATCCAAGCTGGCCCTAAAAACCTCAACCTTGTCAACATTACACAGAGAAAATGCCCAAGTCCTAAGTGTGCATCTTGATGGTTGTCAATAAACAAAAGTCAAAACACTGTTCTGCACATCTGTGAGCACTCTCAACCCTAAATTTGGTGACCTATCAACGCAGATTGATTTCCATTATTCTAGAAAGTCCTCCGTGTCCCTCTCAACCTCAGTGTTTGTTTAACTTCCATGTTCTTGCAAATTAGAAGACCAAGGAAAACTACTGCCTAAATGACAAATACAGAGGTGGATGCTCTCAGCCAACCACTGAACTGAGCACAGGGCCCCCAATGGAGGAGCTAGAGAAAGGTCCCAAGGAGCTAAAGGTGTTTGCAGCCCCATAGGAGGAACAACAATATGAACCAACCAGTACCCCTAGAGCTCCTAGGGGCTAAACCACCAACCAAAGAGTACACATGGAGGGACCCAGAGCTCAGCTGCATATGTAGCAGAGGAGGGCCTTGTTGGACATCAATGAGAGGAGAGGCCCTTGGTGAAGCTAACTGTCCCAGTGTAGGGGAATGCCAGGACAGGGAAGCAGGAATGGATGGGTCAGTGAACAGGGGAAAGTGGGATGGGATAGGGGATTTGGGAGGGAAAATGTGGAAAGGGGATAACATTTGAAATATAAATAAAATATCTAATAAAAAACATAAATGTAATAAAAATTAATTATCATTGAAAACAGAAAAAAAAGAAAGAAAGAAAGAAAGAAATACGAGTGAAGTTGAGTGGTTTGGCTAAGGAATTGCTCCTGCTCTTCTTGAGGACAGGCTGTCACAGTTCTGGCAAACGGTCTTCCCAATAAGCACGTAGTCAGATGCTCTCTTAGCTATGCTGAGAATGGTAGCACACACTTTTAATCCCAGCAACCAGAGGCAGAAGCAGATGGATCTCTGTGAGTTTAAGGCCAGCATGGTCTGCATAGTGAGTTCCAGGTCAGCCAAGACTCTGTACAAAGGCCCGTCTTTAAAAAGAAAAGAAACAAGGCTACAAAAACACCAGTTAATCTGTTGTAATATGATACTATGCAGCCATTAAAAATGTGTTTTTTAAGCATCTTAAACAACATAGGAACTGCTCCTGGTGTGACGGGTGAGAAGTCACAGTGTCAGGAAAAGAGCATCTCACAGCAGCAGCTTCCTCAAAATGTGGGGCTAAAGGTTTGTTTTTGTTTTTTTAAATACCGCCCCCCCACACACACACACACCAAAGAGGGTTTTTCTGTGCAGTTCTGACTGTCCTGGAACATACTCTTCTTTTTGTTTTAATCTTCATCCCTTTCTTCACTGTTTAACTTTTCTACAATATAAATAACTGATTATTTTGTAAAGATCAATAAAATGTATCTTAAAAAAAGATCAGTAGTTAAAAACAAAACAAAAACCCAGGTGTGGTAGAGAATGTTGTCTTTTTTTTAAGATTTATTCATTTTATGTATATGAGTACACTGTTGCTGTCCTCAGACACACCAGAAAAGGGCACTGGATCCCATTATAGATGGTTGTGAGCCACCACGTGGTTGCTGGGAATTGAACTCAGAACCTCTGGAAGAGCAGTCATCAAGAGTGGCTCAACCACTGAGCCACTCTCCAACCCCAAGAATAATGTCTTTAATCCCAGCACTTGGGAGGCAGAGGCTGGCAGATCTCTGTGAGTTCAAGGCCAGCCTAGTCTACAGAGCAAGTTCCAGGACAGCCAGGGCTACACAGAGAAACCCTGTCTTGAAACAACAAAAAACTTAGAATTTCCAATAAACTTACATCACCCTCAGATATATTCTGTCCTTAGCTCCTTAACTCCCAGACCTCAGAAGTCATATACAGAGGAATACAAGACATGCGGCCAGAATTTTCCCAAGGACATCAGCAAGCTCACACACAAGGGGGCTCCATCTTACCTTCCTTGTCCACACGGAAACCAAACTCATCATAGTAGAACTCTGGCTGCTCTGAGGATTCTTCCTTCTAGAACCAGGGTAAGGATAAGGCTTGCTATCATCCACTGTGAAGCAGTTCCAAAAGATGACACTCATATGCTGACTGCTGGAACTCACCCTGAGAAAGGCCACCCTTTGATGATGCCTTCTCTGGCTGTCATTCAACCTCAAGGGCTGACTAGTCAGTCATTCAGTTCTCCCATGTCTCCAGTTAGTCTTCCTCCCACTGATTCCCACAAGCTCAAGAAACTACAATGTCATCTCAAGTACTAAGTCATGACCCTGTGTGGACACTGGGAGGGTCATCCACTCCCAGAATACTTGCAAAGGTAAATCTCTTCATGCAAGGCACAGTAGCATGGCAGGCTGGCCCTGGCTATGCTAACTGTTATACCTGTGAGTATTTTGCCAGGATCTCCTGGGGCCATATGCTTGGAGTCAAGGCAGAGAACGGGCCACTGGCAGAAGGCATGTGGTTTCCTACAAAGACCAGAGAGAAGAACAATCAAGAAAAGCACAGACACCAGGCATGATAGCAGCAGACACCTTTAATCGCAGCAAAGGCATATGTATTTGAGGCCAGCCTGGTCTACGTAGTGAGTTCGCATTCCAGGCCAGCCAGGAATACATAGTAAGATGCTATTTCAGAAAATGAATGAATGAATGAATGAAAATGTGGAGGCACCATTGAGGTAAGATAGCCCTCCCTTATCCAAGGGAATCAGCATGAAAAAGACTGGGTGTACAGAGAGGGCCGAGGAAGCTGGTGGAGAATCTAAAAACGAGCACTGTGGAAAACAGACAGCATGTCCAACATATAAACACAGATTCTTTGCCTCCTTCTCTGCCACAGCTGGAGGATTCACAGGCCAGGGGAGCAGGTAGCTAGAGACTCTAACAGAGACAGCGGCATCAGTCATCAATCCAGGAGCCCCAAAGCCTCTTCTCCCCCTTTTCCACTTCCCTCATCTAGAAGATTCTCTTCGTTGTTTGGGTTGTTTTCTGAGAAAAGGCCTCATAGCCCAGACTGCCCTAAGACCTGCTAGGTGCTGAGGCTCTGTCTCAGTGGAAGGCTGATTATGAAATCAGAAGTCAGCTCCACTACCGGCTCCTGGTGAGTATGCAGGCCTTGCTCCCACCTGACATTGTGTGCTGTGGACGATGGCAGGACTTCATACATCTAGGCATTGATGGTCACCACTGGCATTTCTGACTGTCATGAGGCTCCTCAGGCTTCATTTGCCCTGTCAGGAAAGCAAAGGAGAGGTCATTCCATACCACTCCTCTCCTGGAAGGGTTTGTTTTTTTTTTTAATGAGAGAAAAAAAATGAGCCCTACTATCAGTTTCCCAGAGCCCCCATATTGAGTGGATCGGGTTTTCGTTGTTTTGTTTTGTTTTGTTTTCTATTGTTGATGGTGGTATGTAGTGGTAGTAGTGGTGTTGGGTGTTGAATAGCCTTTATATACCATATTCCTATAATCCCATTCTACAAACTAATACAAATTTCTCTCGTCATTTTCAATGCCTTGTCCCTTTTCTGTCCTGTTTGTTTTTAAAGACTCAACAGTAAAAGACTGAACAGTAAAGTCACAAAAAGTCCAATTTAAAAATAGGTAAATGGGGTTAGAGAGATGGCTCAGTGGCTAAGAGAACTGGCTGCTCTTCCAGAGCTTGGGTTCAATTCCCAGTACCAACACCGCAGCTCACAGCAGGTTGTAACTCTAGTTCTGGATCTAATGCCCTCTTCTAGCCTCTGAGGGCATTGCACATATGTGATGCAGAGACATACGTGCAGGCAAAGCATTCACAAATAAATTTAAAAGATGTTTGAATACACATTTCTCCAAATAAGAGAGCGATGGCAAACAGCAGGTGAAAGTGCCTGAGTATCGGCAGCCACAAAGGAAATCTAAACTGCGCAGGCGTTCTACTCCCCAGCCACGAGGGAAGCTGCGCTCAAACAAAAGCCAGAGTGCTGGAGATACAACTCAGCTGGTAAATGCCTGCCTTGCACACACGAACCTCTTCAGTCTGAGTCCCCAACACTGCATGAGACTAGGGGTGGCAGTGCACACCTGTAATCCCAGCACTAGGATGAAGAAAAGTCAGAAGTTCAAGAGAATCTTTGGCTACATGAGACCTGGTCTCAGAAAACATTTTTTTTAATTTTTTTTAAAGATTTATTTATTTATTATATGTAAGCACACCGTAGCTGTCTTCAGATATCCCATAAGAGGGCATCAGATATCATTAAGGATTGTTGTAAGCCACCATGTGGTTGCTGGGAATTGAACTCGACCTTCTGAAGAGCAGGCTTAACCATTCCTTAAGAGCTCTTAACCATCGAGCCATCTCTCCAGCCCAGAAAACATTTTTAAAAAGGAGGGGCTAGAGCGATGGCTCAGCAGCTAAAAGCCTCTTTCAGAGGACCTGAGTTAAATCCCCAGCACTCCTATCCGGCAGCTCACAACTGCCATTAACTGCAGCTGCAGGGGATCCAATCACTTCTTCTGGAACTTACATGTACACATACATACATATACACATATACATAATTTCAATTTTTTCTTTAAAATAATGTTAGCAAGAATATGGAGAAGCCGGTCAGTGGTGGTACACGCCTTTAATCCCAGCACTTGGGAGGCAGAGGCAGGTGGATCTTTGTGAGTTCCAGGCTAGCCATGGCTACATAATAAGACCATGTCAAAAAAGAAAGAAAAATAAAAAAGGAAGGCAGGAGTGTGGGGTTATAAAATATGGCAGAGCAAAACATGGAGGAAAAGAGGTTGTTTAAAGTGGAGGAAATGACATCTGCTGGAGGGCAGAGGGTCTGGAAGACAATTCTCTGCAGCAGCTCCCTCTCACCAGCCTCCTATTCACTTGTCACTCAACAAACACTGTAAACAATGACTGAGCACTGAGCCAGGCAGCCCCACAGTGAATAAGGTCAGGTTGTTGCGGTAGAAAATTAGATAAGAGACCAACTGAGATGGGACTGTGAGGATCATAGAAGGGCATTCTGTACCAAAAGAGCCTTTCAGAGCTGAGATCTGAGCAAGGGCCAAGACGAGGCTGGAGATCAAGGCCTGGGCTTCACTGACAGAGGGATCCCACGCAGGCAGCGGCCAGTGAGCTCAGGGTCTGGGGTGCAGTGGAGGAACAGAATGGGAGGAAGCAACCACAGATGCCAAGGACACCTCACCCTGCTCACCCTGAAGACAGGCCTTTGACCTCTATTCTTGGGCAGTAGAGAAATCCACAACAGCCATGAAGCAAAATCTGCTAGGACTGAACTATATTTCTAGGTGCCCAGAAATCTATGGAGACGGAAGGGCTGGAGCAGATGCCCAGGTAGGAGATGATATAGGCTTTGCCTGGGTGCAAGCACTGAGAATCGGTGAGATTGTGCACCCATTTTTACAGGTTGAGAGCTTCGACTGCTAAGTTGTTCGTGTTGCATTTATGGACACATATACTTAGAGCTGTCCTTAAGTCTCCCAGATGTGACACCGCTAAGCTGGGCAGGCAGGCTTTCAGCTTCTGATTGTTATGGAAGTTTCCCCGAGAGCACCCATCTGGGAACTGACAGACAGAACCTAAGCAGTTAGTCTCCACTTGGTTACCTGGTCTGTGGTTGCCCCACTGTTGTCTTTTTAAAAGAAACCTTAGAAACCCATAATTGATGCAGTCATTTCTGAGTGGCTCTGAAAAAATTCTAACAATTAAATGCACAAGTTTAAAAGAGCCAGTTCTGATGCTGTGTGTCCCTCCCTAGTTTACCAAATCCCACAATTTCCTGAGTTGCCACTGTATGCAGGCACAGAGATACTATTCACTTCCTGTGTCTCCTGACATAGACTGAAGAGAAATATACCCCTGACAAGGCAGCAGGATTACTACCACACAAGTGGCTTTTTCCAGACACCTTCCAAGAAACACAAAGGCTGAACCAATATAGGCAAAAACATTGATTTTTAGTGGCACTTAAGAGCCTAAAGACCACTTTTTTCTGTAAAGAGATGAGGTGACTCTGAAAGCTACAGATAACAGATAATCTGGTGAAAATTGAGAAAGGCTAAAAGGAAGGAAGAAATTAGTATAGACACTATAGATGCTTCTAGCACCTACGTAGTAGCTTACAGCCATCTGTAACTCCAGTTGCAGGAGATCCAATATCTTCATCTGACCTCCTTGAGCACCAGGCATACATACACTCATGCAAAAACACCTATGCATAAAAGTTTTGTTGAGACAGGGTTTCTCTGTATAACAGTCCTGAAATCACTTTGTAGACCAGGCTAGCCTTGAATTTACAGAGATCCTTCTGCCTCTGCCTCCCAAATTCTGGGATTAAAGGCATGCACACTTAATCATCTCTGAAAGGTTAAGGTTAAATCCTTTATACTGTCATACTGGCAACACCAAGCTTTTATTTTATTATTTTACAAAATCTTTTATTACAGTTTATTTTTATTTAAAACAAATTTTAGGGCCAGGCATGGTGGCATACATCTTTAATCCCAGCGCTCAGGAAGCAGAGGCAGGCAGATAGATCTTTGAGTTCAAGGCCAGCTTGGTCTACAAAATGAGTTCCAGAGATAGCCAGGGCCATACAGAAAAACCCTGACTCTGAAAAACAAAAACAAAACAAAGCAAAACAAAACAGAAAGAGAGAAGGAGAGTGAAAGAGAGAGAAGGAAAAAGAGAGAAGAGAGAGAAAGAAAAAGAGAAAGAGGAGAGAGAAGGAGAAAGAGAGGAAGGAGAAGGGGGAAGGGAAGAGTGAGGGGGTTGAAGGAGATGGAGAGGGAGAGAGAGATGACTAGAACTATGAGAGGGAGGAGAGAAGAAGGGGAGGAGGAATTAGGTCAGGTATGGGCCCACACCTATGATATCAGGGAGCAGAAGCAGGGGACTGCAAATTCGAGAGCAGCCTGTCTATATAATAGGATCCTGGCTCAAAACAAACAAAAAGTGATCAAGTCATGAAGGCCATATATTGGTCTTGGTTTTGTTGTTTTTTTAAAAAGATTTATGTATGTATGTATGTATGTATGTATGTATGTGTGTGTGTGTGTGTGTGTGTGTGTGTGTGTGTAAACTGTAGCTGTCTTCAGACACATCAGAAGAGGTCATCAGATCCCATTACAGATGGTTGTGAGTCACCATGTGTTTGCTGGGAATTGAACTCAGGCTCTCTGGAAGATCAGTCAGTGCTCTTAACCGCTGAGCCATCTCTCTATTCCCTTGTTGTGTTTTTATGTTTTAAAATCTGTTCTATGTTACCCAGACTGGTCTTTTTTTGTTTGTTTTGTTTTTTGCTTTTTCGAGACAGGGTTTCTCTGTGTAGCCCTGGCTGTCCTGGAGTTCACTCTGTAGACCAGGCTGGTCTCAAACTCAGAAGTCCACCTGCCTCCACCTCCCAAGTGCTGGGATTAAAGGCGTATGCCACCAATGCCCGGCCTTTATTTCCCCTCCCCCCCCCACAGGGTTTCTCTGTGTAGCCCTGGCTGTCCTGGAGCTCACTCTGTAGACCAGGCTGGCCTCAAACTCAGAAGTCCACCTGCCTCCACCTCCCAAGTGCTGGGATTAAAGGCATGCACCACCAACAGGCTGGTCTTAAACTTCTGGATTCAAGTGATCCTTCTTCCATCTCAGCTTCAAATGCTGAATGATAGACATATGCCACTATGCCCAGCTTGGTTTTGGCCTTTTGCATTATTTTCTTTGGAAGTTCTTGGGACCACAATTCCTTAAGGTTTCATATCTTTTCAGAATTTAGAAAATCTAAGTAGTATCCCTAATCTGAAACTTCATTCTTTTTATAATTTATTTGAGACAGGGGCTCTACATAGCCCTGGTGGTCCTGAAATTTGCTATGTATATTAGGCTGAGTTGACCTCACAGATATCTGCCTGTTTCTCCCTATGCTGGGATTAAAGGCATGTGTCACCATGTCTGTCCTGAAACTTTTTAAGCATCAGAAAGACTCAAAAACACTTAAGAGCTCTTGCTGACTTTCCAGAGGACCCAGGTTCAATCCCCAGCACTCATATGGTGGGTCACAACTGTTTGTAACTCCAGTTCCAGGAAATCCAATGCCCTCTTCTGGCCTCTGAGGGTACTTCATGTATATAGTACAAAGATAATCATTTGGCAAAACACCCATACACATAAGAAAATAACTTAAAATTTAAAAATGTTTAAAGATCTATCTTTTTTGTGTATGGTACTGGCCTGCATGTATGCATGTGCACAATATGGTCTCTGGTGCCTAAGGAGATCAGAAGGGGTCAGGTTCTCTGGCACTGGAGTTTTCAGATAGCTTTAAGCAATCACGTAGGATGCTGAGAGTTGAATCTGGTCCTCTACAAGAGCAACAAGTGCTCTCAACCACCGAGGTATCTCTGTAGCCCCTAATTAATTATTTAATTAAATAATAATTAAAATGTAATGTTCGGTGTGGTGGTACAGGGCTTTAATCCCCACACTCAGGAGACAAAAGCAGGTAGATCTCCACAAGTTTGAGGCCAGCCTGGCCTGCACAGCAAGTTCCAGCCAGGACTTCATAGGAAGACCCTGCCTCCAAAGTAATTATTTAACTAATTATGGCTAATGTTATAGTATATGTATTATAATTAGAAATAATTACAACTTACTAATTACACTGGAACAGGAGAGGTGCAGGTCTTTGCCTTTTCTTCCTTTGGTAATGAGGCTACTTACTACTTGCCACCTCAAATTTCCTTCTTTGGGGATTTAATGTTTATGTAAAACCAAGTGGAGAAAAAGTGGAGGGGAGGAGGAGATAAAGTGCTAATAGCTGTCTGTAACTGTGAAAGGGATCCCTTTCCCTCAGTTGTAGGTAACACTTTACTAACACAGCACAGCTTGAATTTGACATCTTAGCAACCTGGGAAAAATGAGTTTCTTGAACTGCTGAATGGTACAGCAGTTACTTTTCAAGTTACTGTAGAAAGGCTTCCAACCCCGACAGTCTAAGTAACCAAATAACAGTGATGCGATGGGACTGGAGCTGACAAACCCCAGGCTTGTTCTGTAAAAGCTGGACATAATCCCCAGGTACCCCAGCTTTCGCACAGGGCTGCAGATGATTCCCATCATGCTGAAATGAAAAAGGCATAAAAGCAGCCTACAGGGAAAAAAAGATGCTTACCAAAGAGATGAGCAAGGCATAGCTATCTGCAAAATACACTCCTGGGGGAAAAGATGCCATTTCAAACCTATTTTTCACAATGCTTCCCTGTCTCCTGAGTTCTGTGCAAATGCCCACAGGACCATCTTAACTACTAGCAACACAGTAAGATGTAAACATAAATGAAAAACTGAAGATACAGCTACTAGACAAATAAGCTCTATGGTAAAATGTGGGAGGAAGCAAGACAACTGGCTACACGGCCACAAGACCTTGTCATAAAAACAAGTAAACAAAAGTCTCTAGATTATAAACAACCACTGGGTTCATTGTGTGTGACAGTAGAAAGTCTGGACTCCTTTGTAATTTTGTTTGGTTGGGTTTTGTTTTGGTTTTCTGAGGCAGCATCTCACTATGTAGCATGGGCTGATCGGAGGCGCTTACTATATAGATCAGGCTGACCTCAAACACCAGAGATCTACCTGCCTCTGCCTCATAAATACTGGGTTAAAAGATGTCTGCCACCATGTTTAGAACCTTTGAACTTTTTTTTTTTTTTTTTTTTTTTTGGTCTTTTTGGATTTGGGGTTTTTTTTCGAGACAGGGTTTCTCTGTATAGCCCTGGCTGTCCTGGAGCTCACTCTATAGACCAGGCTGGCCTCGAACTCAGAAATCCACCTGCCTCTGCCTCCCGGAGTGCTGGGATTACAGGCGTGCACCGCCACCACCGCCTGGTGCCTTTGAACTTTTTAATAGCACACTAAAGCAACACAAAATAATTCTGGCGCTGGGGGCTGGAGAGATGGCTCAGTGATTAAGAGCACACTGGCTGCTCTTCAAGGGGACCCAGGTTCAAGTCCCAGCATCCACATGGCAGCTCACAGCTATCTACAAACTCCAGTCCTTGATGTTCTTACAGAAGAGACCAAGGACCCACATGGCCGCACAACTATCTGTTGTGTAATTCCAGTTCCAGGGGACCTGATACCCTCTGGTCAGATCACACTTCCCATCCACCCCCACTTTTTTAAAGGGAGAGAAGCCGGGCTCAAACGTAGGGCATTGGATATGTTAAGTAGGAATTCTGGCAGAGAGTATACTCCATACCAACCCTGACTTTCCTCCCTTACATGCTCAGCTTTATTTCATATATGAACACATAGAATCTTAAACCACATGTGGTGGCACATACTTGTGAAATTCCAGTACTTTGGAAGTAGAGGTATGAGATTTAGGAGTACAAGGCTAATCTTGGCTAAAGCACCAGTTTTGAGGTCAGCCTGAGCTATACAACCTTGTTTCAAAACTACAAAACAAACTTTCTCTACTAAACATTATCATCACATCAGCATGTTATATACTATTCATATGGTCACTAGTTCACTGATCTATTCATCTCCCAGTGGACATTTAAATACCAACGGCAATTTTTGCAATAAAAAAACACTGTAAAGAACAATTACTTTGATGATTTTTTTCAGTTTGTGTGTGTAGCTGTGCCATGGCTCCACCTGGGGAAAAGTCAGAGGAAACCTTATGGAGTAAGTTCTCTTCTACCTTTACAAGGGTCCTGGGAACCAAACTTGGAAGACATTTTAAAAGAAATTAACAAAGCCGGGCGGTGGTGGCGCATGCCTGTAATCCCAGCACTTGGGAGGCAGAGGCAGGCGGATTTCTGAGTTCAAGGCTAGCCTGGTCTACAGAGCGAGTTCCAGGACAGCCAGGGCTACACAGAGAAACCCTGTCTCAAAAAAACAAAAAAAACAAAAAAAAAAAAAAAAAAAAAAGAAAGAAATTAACAGCTGACAAGCTGGCTCAGCAGGCAAGGCCCTTGCCACAACCCTCAGGACCCACAAGGCAGGAGAATGATTTCTGGCTAGGCAATGGTAGTGTACACCTTGATCCCTGCGCTCTAGAGGCAGTGGCAGGAAGATCTCTAGGTTCCAGGCCAGCCTGGTCTACAGAGTGAAATCTAGGACAGCCAGGGATACACAGAGAAACCCTGTCTGGAAAAACAAAAAAAGAGAGTGATCCTCTGATTTCCACTTGCTTCACCCATCTACATACATAGAAAAAATAAATATACATATCTTAAAGAAGAAGTTAAGGTCTGGGATGTAGCTCGGGGTTTCCAGGGCTCAATCTCCAGCGCACATAAATAAGGTGTGCCGGTACACAACTGTAATGTCAGCATTCTGAGTCAGAGGCAAGGGCTTTAGAGCAAGAGCCTGTCTCTAAATAAGAAAACAAAACAAATGAAATTTACACGTCTTACTTAGGAAGAACTTGTATTTTTAAATCTGCTTCTGTGTTAGAGACATTACTCAGAATTCAAGATTGAGTTAATAGCACTAATGATATTAAAGATAATGTGCTGCCCCTTGAAGCAAGACAACTGACTTGATGATCTACACCTGCATTTTTATTATAATTACAACACAGTGAAAAAATTCTGTGATGATTACTTTTAATTGTCAACTTGACACAATCTAGGATTACCTGGAAGGGAGTCTCAATGAGGAACAGTCTAAATCAAGTTGACCTGTGGCCATTACTGTGAGAAATTTCACTTCGGTTCATTAAGGTGTCTCATTATATAAGGTGGAAATAATAATCAAAGAGACCTGATGCTCACTTTGGGCCTCCATACATGCATACTTGCACGTGTATACACACATATGTGTACTACACAGAGATACATACACAAAAAAGAAAAAACTTGAAAAATATTTCTCTGAGCCATCTCTTCAGTCCCCTTAAAGGATATCTTGATCAGCAGATCTTAAACTACTGAGTGTTGACATCACTTCTCTGATGCTGCTTCTGCTGGGTCTGGGAAGGAAAACACAGACCTGGGAGTCTGAATTCCCCATTGGACAGCCTTTTAAATTCTAATTCAGATGGGACCTCTAACAAACACTTTCTGATTCTTATGTTCATCTACCTCCTTCTTTTGAAAGAACCAATCCTTGACAGATGCTCCTAATATTTCCTGCTTCATACTGTTTATGTACATGTCTGTCCTATAGCAGTACCTGACCCAGAATCTGATATAGGGCAGGTGTTGACTGGAGGATAATAGCCTAGTAGCTCCTAATGTGCTCCTAATGTGCCACATGAATACTCTCTTCAGATCCTATGCCTTGGCTCCCTGCTTACAATACTCTTTCATCTGCTTATTCCTTCTTCAGTGCTCAAGCATTAGCTTCTTTCCCTCTGCCTCAGTTTGTGACTGCTTGTCTTAGTTGGGGTTTCTATTGCTGTTATGAAACACTATGACCAAAAACAACTTGAGGAAGAAGAGGTTTATTTCACTTACACGTCCAGGAAACAGTTCATCACTAAAGGAAGTCAGGGCAGGAACCTGGAGGCAGAAGCTGACGCACAGGCCATGGAGAAGTGCTGCTTCTTGCCTTTCTCTTTATGGCTTGCCCAGCCTGTTGTAGAATCTAGGACCACCAGCCCAGAGGTGGCACCCACCTACAATGGGAAGGACCCTCCCACATCACTAATTAAGAAAATGAGAAAAAAATATGCCCTACAAACTTACAGTCTAATCTTATACAGGCATTTGAAGCTGGCTCCTCTCAAATGACTCTAGTTTGAGTCAAGGTGACATAAAACTAGCCAGCACAGTGTTCCTCTATGTTCCTAATCAACCTGTCCAGACATACTTAATAGCTGCCATTCACTGCAAGCTTTCTCCATGCCAAGAGCACTAATAAAAAGAGTTAGATCAAAGCCAGGCAGAGTAGTGCACACTTTTAATCCCAGCACTAGGGAGGCAGAGTCAGACGCAACATCTGTCAGTAGAAGCCATACTGGTCTACACAATGAGTTCTAGGACAGCCAAAACAATGCAGAGAGACCCTATCTCAAAACAATGTAAAAGCATGCTAAAAACAGGGCATTCATTTCACATAAAATAGAAGGCAAGGTAAACTTGGCAGTAGGTACAGTTTTACTTAATACTCTTGTATCTTTTTGATATGTGTGTGTGTGTGTGTATGTAGTATTTGCGTGTGTCTGTCAGGGACACACGTGTATCTGCGTCAATGCCAAGTATTTTTCTCTATTGCTTTTCACTTTTTAAGGTTTAATTTTATGTACATGGGTATTTTGCCTATACATATATCTATATATCATGTGCATACAGTGGTACCTTTAGAGGCCAGAAAAGTTGTACCAGATACCCTGGTACAGGGGTTAGATAGATGGTTCTGAGCCACCATGTGAGTACTAGGAATTGAATCCAGATCCTCTGGAAGAGCAGCCAGTGCTCATCACCTCCCTCCTCCTGTTTTTGAAATAGGGTCCCTCTAACCCTGGAGTTCACCAATTCAGCAAGACCAGTTGGGCAGCAAGGCCAGAGACCCTCCTGTCACTGCTTCCCCAGCAAGGGTTACAGGTACAAAGTTTTGCCTGGCTTTTTAAGTGTGTGCTGGCAACCTGAACTTGCATTATGCTTGCAGAGAAAACAGTGAGTTATCCCTCCAGTCTGATTCAGCTAGCATATACAGGCACAGATCGATAATCCCAGTACTGGGGAGGCTGAGGAAGGAAGGAAGACCAAGAGTCTGAAGCTATTTAGGTCTATGTAGTAAATTTGAGGCCAGTCTGGGTTACAATAATAATGATTTAAAAAAAAAAAAACCCAGGGATTGGAAAGATGTTTCAACTGTTAAAGATGTTTCAACTGCTTTTCTAGAGAACCTGGGTTTGATTCCCAGACCTATGTGGTGGCTCACAACCATCTGTAAACTTCTGTTCCAGGGAATCCAATGACCTCTTGGACCTCTGAGGACACCAGATATGCACAAGGCACATAGACATACAAGCAGATAAAAAATTCATACATATAAAATTAAAACAAGCCGGGTGGTGGTGGTGGCGCATGCCTGTAATCCCAGCACTCTGGGAGGCAGAGGCAGGCGGATTTCTGAGTTCAAAGCCAGCCTGGTCTACAGAGTCAGTTCCAGGACAGGCAAGGCTATACAGAGAAACCCTGTCTCGAAAAAACCAAATCCAAAAAAAAAAAAAAAAAAAGTTAAAACAAAAA
This sequence comes from Apodemus sylvaticus, assembly GCF_947179515.1. NCBI lineage: Eukaryota > Metazoa > Chordata > Mammalia > Rodentia > Muridae > Apodemus > Apodemus sylvaticus. Next base: position 49,740,746 of record NC_067488.1, on the reverse strand, counting down.
ATTTTGAGACAATATTTCTCTGTATAGCACTGGCTGTCCTGGAACTCTCTTTGATATCAGGCTGGCCTTGAACTCACAGAGATGCAACTGCTTCTGCCTTCCAAGTGCTGGAACCAAAGGTGTACATCACTATACACAACAATAAAATCATATTTTAAAAATAAAATAAAGGGGCTGGAGAGATAGCTCAGCAGTTAAGAGCACTGACTGATCTTCCAAAGGTCCTGAGTTCAATTCCCAGCAACCACATGGTGGCTCACAACCATCTGCAATGGGATCTAACTCCCTCTTATGGAGTGTCTGAAGACAGCAACAGTGTACTCAAATACATACATACATACATACATACATACATACATACATACATACATACATTTTTTTAAAAATTAAAAATAAATAAAATAAAAGCCAGGCAGTGGTGGTGCATGCCTGTAATCCCAGTACTTGGGAGGCAGAGCCAGGTGGATTTCTGAGTTCAAGGCTAGCCTAGTCTACAGAGTGAGTTCCAGGACAGCCAGGGCTATACAGAGAAACCCTGTCTCAAAAAAACCAAAAAATTAAAAAATAAAAAAATTTAAAATATCAAAAGGGAAGGCTTGAAAAGTAGCTTTAATCAGTAAAGCACTTCAAAGCAAGCACCAGGCCTGAGTTTAGATTCCCAGAACCTGTATAAAACCAGATACAGAAACACCTGTCACCCCACAGCTTTCCTAGCCTTTTGAAGCTGTCCTTCCCTCCTTTTTTTTTTTTCTTAGTTTTCCAAGACAGGGTTTCTCCATGTACCTCTGGCTGTCATGGAACTCCCTCTGTGGACCAGGCTAGCTTTGAACTTACACAGATCCACCTGCCTTTGACCCCCGAGGGTATGCCACCACGCCTGGCTGAAAGTATTTTTTCTTATAACCTAATGCTAAAAAGAAGCCAATATTTCCCGTCATCAACATCATTAACAATCATCCTGGGAGGACCTCTGCTTTGTCCTCCTTCCACTCTTTCAACCTTTTTGCTTTTTTTTTTTCCTTCAAAAAAACAAAATCAAAAAAGTTAAATTGCGGGGCTGGAGAGATGGCTCAGCGGTTAAGAGCACTGTCTGCTCTTCCAGAGGTCCTGAGTTCAAGTCCCAGCAACCACATGGTGGCTCACAACCATCCGTAATGAGATCTGACGCCCTCTTCTGGTGTGTCTGAAGACAGCTACAGTGTATTTACATATAATAAATAAATTTTAAAAAAAAATGTTAAATTGCCAGGCATGGTAGTATAACACCTTCAATTCCAGTATACAGTGTCAGTTAAGGCCAGCCTGGTTTACATAGTGAGTTTTAGGACAGCCAGGGCTATGTGAAGAAATCAAGGGGCAGCTGGTGTGTGTGTGTAAATGTGTTGACTATTGGCTCTGCTACCTACCTGTCTCTCAACATGCACTGCCGCAGTGTATTTCCCCAGATACTGAAGCCTGTTCCCACCCTCTCAGAGCTTAGTGCTTAATGAAGCCTTCATATAGGGACCGTTTCTGCTAACCTTCTAGAACTGGTCCCCTCCCAAACACCCCACTGACACTTGTTGAAACATGATTATTCCATCACCTTTTACATCCCCCGGTGTGGACATCTGAGGTGATCTCCCACTTCTCAGTAGAGCCTCCCATAACCAGCACCAGCAGAACAAAGCAGCTTCCTCACTCACTTCCCCTCCAGCTCCTGCTCCTACAGGTTTGCGACTGGGCTCCTGTCCCTTCCTTAAGTCAATATTTCCTTTGTGACCAGGGATAGAATGTTCTTTTAGGCCAGAGAGGTGTGGCAATGTAATACAGAACACACACTGGGCAAACACAAACCAGGCAGAGAGCAACCTCCCTTGGAGCAGCATGCTAAGGAACAGGCTGCCACTTCCTGCTCAGTAGCCAAGAGAATGCAGCCCTCCTGTGAGAGCCCACTCAGCTCACAACCCTCATGTCTCTAAGGCCTTCGAGTCTCTCCAAGGATCATTGAAGGAGTCAGGGTTACTAGGATGAAGGATTCAGCAGGATGATGAGGAGGCTTAATAGGGGGGAGGAGTATAGGGGTTAGGTGAGTGTGGCTAGGCGGCGTGGGGGAAGGTGTCCAGGCGGGCCCTTGCCTGGGCACCTCTGCCCCTGAGGGACCACACACACACACACAGACATGGTATAGAATAGAGTTTATTCAGAATAGGGGATGGGAGTTAGTGGTAGAGAGAGAGAGGTAGAGAGAGGTAGAGAGAGAGAGAGAGAGAGAGAGAGAGAGAGAGAGGAGGGAGAGAGAGTGGAGGCCGGCCATGACCACGTGGAGGGGGGGGGAAGAGCCCCAGGGGCAGAGAGGTGAGAGTATGTGGGAGAGTGGTGAGCAAAAGAGAGAGAGGAGGGGCAAGTAGCCCCTCTTATAGTGGGCCAGATCTCTGGGGTGGGGCATACCTGGCCATTGCCAGGTAGGTGTGGGGTGGAGCTTAGACAAAACCCCAACAATCATTCCTCTAATACTTACAGCTTGATAGTATCCAGCTGGTAATGAGGGATGCCAAAGCAAGGTACCTGCATAGCCCTACCACTGAGTGAAAATGAAATGTGTTACCTACCTGAAACTCAACATTCAGATAGCCCTAAAAAACAGCTGGAAGTTTTTGAGGACAATAAAGTTCCTTAATGACTCACTAGGGAAAAGTCCACTGAGAAATCTTTATTTTAAATTTATAATAAGATAAGGAGTCTGGTAATGTATGATCCCAATTCCACAGAGAAACAATCTATGGTGAATAAGCTGGTAATGACCCCAGTATGTTAGAGGTGGGGGCAGAGAGATCAGAAACTCGAGATCATCTTTAGTTAAATTCTAGGCCAGCATGAGACAGACATATATAGTACTCTTTCTAAAACAGACAGATGAAAATAAACTAAAAATACAAACTGGCTCTGGGGGTGTAGTAGGGGTGGGTGTGTGGCTCAGTCATTAGTGTCTGCTACACAAGCATGAGGACCTGAATCTGGACCTCCTGCGCTCTTGTAGAAAGCTAGATGTGACACTGCTCACCTTATTATTATTTTGCAGGCCTGCCTTCCATAATATCTTAAGACTTTTTGTAACAGTTCTGTACATTTCATATTTGGTATGTGTGATTTAAGCAATCAGGCTGAGGGTTGGAACAGCACTCTGGGAAGAGTGCTTTCCTAACATGCATGGTTCCACCCCCAGCACTACAGAATAAATAAAAACCATCATACCATATACTTAACTATTCCACTTTAGGAACAACATCACTACTTTCCTAAACTTTCCTGCCTTTGCTAGCTCATGTACGTGCCTCTCGTTGCTTCTTCTATTCATGCTTTTGAACAATCCACATTGAACAAACCATGGATCAACCCACATTAATTTTCACTGTTGTGCAAAGTGTCACCATGCATCTGATTTGCCTTGTTTCTGTTGTTTGAGGCAGTGTCACACTATGCAGCCCAGGCTGTCCTGGAGCCCGGTGGCCCAACCTGGCTGGAACTAGTGGTAACACTACTCAGCTAAGTGCTACTTACATGTGTGAGGGACATGCCCAGTCTGCTTAACTTTGTATTATATTTCATCTGAGGCTAATTCAAACTCCTCATAATTCTGATGACCTCTGGGTCATGGCCTAAGGGAGTTGAACTCCATTGCAATTGGGCTAACAGGGTAGCTATATGATGGTGGACAAGGCACTGTGTCCCATCTTTAGCACTGCAAAAAAGCAAAACAATAAAAGTATGTCAGGGGGAGAGGTGGACTGGAGACATGGCTCAGTAGCTGTGCTAGCTAGTTTTATGTCTACTTGACACAAGCTGTAGACATCTGAGAGGAGGGAATCTCAACTGAGAAAATGCCACCAGAAAATCAGGCTGTAAGCAGACAAGCCAGCAGGGCATTTTCTTAGTGACATATTGGGGGCAGGGGGCCCCAGCACAATGCATTGTGAGTGGTGCCATCCCTGGTCTGGTGGTCCTGGGTTCTATAAGAAAGCAGGCTGAGCAAACCATGAGTATCAAGCCAGTAGGCAGCACCCTCCATGGCTTCTACATTAGCTCCTGCCTTCTGCCCTGTCTGACTTTCTGCTCTGGCTTCCTTCAGTGATTTATTATGATATGGAAGTGTAAGAGAAATAAAGCCTCTCCTTCCCAAGTTGCTTTGGTCATGGTAGTTCATCAAAGCAATAGTACCCCTAAGACAGTGGTTAAGAGCACTTGGTGCTCTTGCAGAGGACCCAGGTTTGATTCTTAGCACCCACACGGTAACTCACAACCAACGTAAGTCTACTTCCAAGGGATCCAACGCCCTCTTCTGACCTCTATGAGCTCTTTTTTTGTTGTTTTGTTTTTTGTTTTTTTTTGTTTTTGTTTTTTCAAGACAGGGTTTCTCTGTGTAGCCCTGGCTGTCCTGGAACTCACTCTGCAGACCAGATTGGCTTAGAACTCAGAAATCCACCTGCCTCTGCCTCCCAAGTGCTGTGATTACAGGCGTGCACTGCCACCACCCCCTGGCCTCTATGAGCTCTGGCATGCACAAGATACATATAACTTCACACATACACATAATTATAAATATATCTTTAATCCTGTTGTGTAGTCTTTTCATGTATTTTCTGTTTTCTCTTTCTTCTTCCCACTTAGAAAAATAAATTCTTCCTTTACTTGTCAACTCTTCTACCCACAGCAGTCGTTTGTGGTACTTACTGTCCTCCATTACTTTTAAGTCACTACATACACTCAGATCCCTTGAATCCTTAAATTAACAACAACAAAAAAATCAAAAAAACAAAAACAAAAATAACCAAAGTGACTGTCATTCAAGACTCTCATCTTTCAACCTTTTTTTAATGTTTTTATTTATTTATTTTTTTTCACGACAGGGTTTCTCTGTATAGCCTTTGCTGTTCTGGAAATCACTCTGTAGAAGAGGCTGGCCTCAAACTCACAGAGATTCCCCTGCCTCTGCCTCCCCAGCTTCACATTTTTTTTTATCTGCTCTACTGACTGACATATTTTTTAAAGCACTTGCCAATAAACTCACTCTTTTAACCTTTGTGGCTTGGCTTGCTTAACAACTAGACTGTAAGTCTGGAGAGATGGCTCAGAGGTTAAGAGCACTGACTGTTCTTCTAGAGGTTCTGAGTTCAATTCCCAGCAACCACATGGTGGCTCAGGACCATCTGTAATATATGTAATAATATCTATAATAATCCTCTGGCCTGCAGGCATACATGCAGCCAGAGTGCTGTATACATAATAAATAAAGCTTTAAAAAAATTAAAAACCCCAACTAGACTCTAGGGTTTCATTGCTTTCCTAGTTGTTTCATGGATGGAATCTTCTACCTGTGACCTGACTCTACCCTGTAGCACTGGACTCACTGAACCTTCCCCAGGTTCTCAGAATTTGTTTCCTAAAACTCTGAGGTGTTTTCTTCTCTACTTAGATGTTTCATTATTGGCTAAATCAGTCATGTTCTTTCCCCCCCATTGTTTTGGATCTATTCTTCTACAGTGGGAATTAATGGGTTTAACAATTAAAAGCACTGGCTGCTGCTGGATGGTGGTGGCGCACGCCTTTAATCCCAGCACTCGGGAGGCAGAGGCAGACAGATTTCTGAGTTCGAGGCCAGCCTGATCTACAGAGTGAGTTCCAGGACAGCCAGGGCTACACAGAGAAACCCTGTCTCGAAAAACCAAAAAAAAAAAAAAAAAAAAAAAAAAAAAAAGCACTGGCTGCTCTTGCAGAGAACCCAGATTTGATTCCCACCATCCACATGGAGGCTCAAAATTGTTGATACCTCCAGTTCCAAGGATCTGATATCCTTTTCTGTCCTCTAAGAGCATTAGGCACATACATAGAGCACACTCATACATATAAAATAATAAAAATAAGAATGTAGAATTTAGGGTGTCAGTGGGTCAAGGACACTTGCTGGCAACCCTGATGACCTTGTGTTTAATTTCCAGGACTTGTAGAAAAATAGATCTAACTCCTGCAAGTTGTCCTCTAACCTCTACACTTTGGGCATATACACACATAAACACAAACAACTGGTTGTTGTTTTTAACACTGGCATAGTAGTACATGTCTTTTTTTGTTTTGTTTTTTTTTCTTCAGATAGGGTCTATGTTGCCCAGGCTGTCCTATAACTCATTATACAGACCAGGTGGACCTCAAACTCACAGAAATCCATCCATCTCTGCCTCCTTGCCTCGAACCGTCCCGCCAGGGGGATTCAGACTGAGGAAAGGGCTTTGGTTTTCAGGAGAGACACAGGTTCAGCGAGTGACAAACAGAAACAACCACAGAGGCGGTTTGAATCTGAATGTATTTAGGAGCTCTAAAGTAAGGATTTTTATACACGAAGAGTTGGTATTACCATTTCAGAAGATGTATCCAGTGAAACAGGCACAATTATCATAACCATTTGGCACAAGAAATGCAAAATCAATCAGGTATAATTTTCCCATGTAACAGATTTAGAGGATCAATTTACAGATAACGTCAATCTTTCTGATTAGAATACAGAGTGACTTGTAGTTAACAGCAAACCTTCATAGAGAGTTTAAAGTTTCTTATACCCCCTGGGTCTTAATGAGTTTCCATGAGTGATCTTTATCTAACATTTAGCTTTTACCTTGTAAAAACTTCTTGACTTAATCAATGCTTTCTGTACCACACTGTCAGAGCCACCCTCATCTATATATGCATAGCCATATAAATTTGCATGTTGTTGGGAGGTTATAATTATGTAAATGACCATGAGGCAAAGTGTTGCAGTTCTTAGAAAGGAGTTTTGCAGCCCGTGACTCTACTTCAAAGAACGGATTACTGGCCAGGGCTATTAGGATCACCTTGTGAAAAGAGAAAAAGAGGAAATTGAGAGTAAAACAAATTGCTTTGAGAACTACGGCTCAGAATTATCCTCTAGCTAGAGTTCCATAGCTGTTCCCAGGAGACTTCCTCCCCTTGGAGTTAAATGCCTCAGCCTGTGGAACTTTTGTCACACAGAATCTATTGGGGTTGGTGGGGCACCTCCTGAGTACCGAGATATGCCAATCACATCAATAGCAAACACCTTTAATCCTAGCATTTAGGGGACAGAGGCAGGGTGCGTGCATGTGTGTGTATGTGTGTGTGTGTTTGAGTGTATACCACATGTATATGGGTACTACAGAGCCCAGAAAAGGGTATCAGAGCCCCTGGAGCTGGAGTTAACAGGCAAGTGCTGGAAAACAAACTTAGATTCTCTGGAAGAGCAGTCAGTGCTCTAACTGCTGAGCCATCTCTCTAGCCTTCCAGACTTATTTTTTTGAGATAGGGCCTGTCACTGAAGCTTACCTTTGGCTAAATTGGCTAGCCATCAAGCCCCAGGGATCTGCCTGTCACTGCTCCCCAGATGCCAGGGAAAGGGGGCAGTTACAGATGTATGCCACCTGTACTTGGTACATAGACATACATGTAGACAAAACACCCATACACATAAAAAATAATAATTTTAAAAAATCAAAGTCTCATATTGTAGCCAGGGTAGCCTCAAATTCATAGCAGTCTGCCTCAGTTTCCTAGTAAAGTGCTGGCAATACATGTGTGAGCTGCCACAACCTTCAATGAAGAACCTGGGAAAGACAAGCACTGAAAAAAAAATTGTTGATTTAATAAGTGAAGACCCCAAAGAATGGTAAACAGACAAAGGAGATTAATACAGGCCACAATAGATGTAAGCTACAGAGCCGAAGTCACTCTGTTAAGGACTACCAAGCAAGCCAGGCAGTGGTGGCACATGCTTTTAATCCCAACACTTGGAGGCAAAGACAGAGGCAGAGGCAGGCAGGCCTCTGTGAGTTTGAGGCTAGCTTGGGCTACAAAGTGAGTTCTAGGACATCCAGGGCTACACAGAGAAAACCTGTTCCAAAAAACAAAACAAAACAAAACAAAAAAAAAGAGGAAGAAGGTGGAAGGAGAGAGAGAGAAAGAAGGAGAGAGAGAGAGAGCGCAAGAGAGAGAGAGAGAGAGAGAGAGAGAGAGAGAGAGAGAGAGAGAGAGAGAGAGAGAGAGAGAGAGAGCAAACCAACCAGGCAATAGATCTTGGAGAAGACTTTTAAGAGTTTGCTACCAGCCAGGCAGTGGTGGTGCACGCCTGTAATCCCAGCACTTGGGAAGCAGAGGCAGGTGGATTTCTGAGTTTGAGGCCAGCCTGGTCTACAGAGTCAGTTCTAGGACAGCCAGGGCTATAAGAAACTCTGTCTCGAAAAAACCAAATCAAAAAAAAAAAAAATGGAGAGATGGTTCAGCAGTTAAGAGCACTGACTGCTCTTCCAGAGATCCTGAGTTCAAATCCCAGCAACCACATGGTAGCTCACAACCATCCATAATGAGATCTGACTCCCTCTTCTGGAGTGTCTGAATCTTCTTTTTTTTTTTTTTTTAAGAGTTTGCTACCAAAGAAAAACCAGGATAAGGCCAGGCATGGTGGCACGTGTATATAATCAACGCATGGCACAGGCCCCTGTGGAGGTAAAAGAACAACTCCACTCAACTGTCTCTTCTACATGGAACCAAACTCAGCTCATCAGGCCCGCGCCTGCTGAGCCAGCTCACCCGCCCTGTACAGCAATGTCGAGAGCATTAGAACTACATATGAGACTGCCTCAAAAAGGAGAAGGAAGAGAAATTGAATGCGGAAAAGGGATGAAAGTAGTGCTGGACTTTAACCTTATTCTCAAGTTACACAAGTTAAGGATATTTACTGATGGAACTCAAACATAAGAAATGGAAAATGACCTGCTGTTTCCTGTCGTTAGAATGTTAGCTAGAAGGCTAACTACACATCTAGGAAAAGCTAGGAACGCCCATGTTATTTTGTTAAGAAAAAAAATATTTTCATTTAAGCCTAATTGCAAATCATGCCTTTTCAGGTGCTGGGGAGATGGTTCAGGATGTAAGAGCACTGACTGCTCTTCCAGAGGTCCTGGGTTCAATTCCTAGCAACCCCATGGTGGCTCACACTATATCTGTAATGAGATCTGATGCCCTCTTCTGGAATGTCTGAAGACAGCTAGTGTTCTCACATAAAATAAATAAATGAACCTTAAAAAAAAATCATGCCTTTTCTAAGCGTTATTTTTATTATTGAGACTGGATCACCCCGATGTTGCCCAGGCTGGCCTGAAATTTTCTGGGTTCAATCTCCTGCCTCAGTCTCCATGGTAGATGGTAATCTGGTAATTAGTGCTTTCGATTTCAGTTTTCATGATCTCATTGAGAATCCATCTAATGAAAGCTAACCAACGAGTCAAAAGAAGCTAACCTAAAACACACATCCTTAGAGAAAACCACAAATATAAAGCTGGGCTCAGGGATGGCACACACCTGTAGTCCTAGTCCCAGGAGGCAAAAGCAGAAGGATCTTGAATTCAATCAAGGCCAGCCTGGACTATATAACAAGACCACATCTAAAACAAACAACAACAAAACACACATAAATATAGCCAGCCACAGTGACACACCTGTGATTTCTGCACCTAGAAGACAAAAGCAGGAAGATCACCTTTCAACACCACTCTTAGTGGTACAGTTACTTTGAGACCAGCCTAGGCTACAAGAGACTCTGTCTCAAACAGAACCTCACAAATACAGAATATATAACACAAATGTTTTAAAATGCAGAAAATGTAGAGCTGGATGCAAAAACACATGCCTTTACTGGGAATTGAACTCAAGACCTCTGGAAGAATAGGCAGTGCTCTTAACCACTGAGCCAACACATGCCTTTAATCCCAGCACTTAAGAGGCAAGAGCAATGGATCTCTGTGAGTTTGAAGCCAGCCTGGTCTACATGGCAAGTTCCAGCCAGCTAGAGTTATATGGAGACTCTGTCTCAAAAGAAAAAAAAAAGATCAAGTGGTTGTTGTACACGCCTTTACTCCCCAGCACTCAAGAGGCAGAGGCAGGCAGATCTCCGAATTTAAGGCTAGTCTTGTCTACAGAGTGAGTTCCAGGACAGCCAGGGCTACACAGAGAAACCCTGTTTCAGGGAGAAAAAGAAAGAGACAGAGATAGACAGAGGGAGAAAAAGAAAGAGACAGAAATAGACAGAGAGAGAAAGAGAGAGAGAGAAGGAAAGAAGAAAAAGGGGGCAGGAATATGAATATAGCCAGAAGAGAGATACAATGTTAGAAGACACAGATAAGCCGGGCGGTGGTGGCCCACGCCTGTAATCCCAGCACTCTGGGAGGCAGAGGCAGGCAGATTTCTGAGTTCGAGGCCAGCCTGGTCTACAGAGTGAGTTCCAGGACAGCCAGGGCTATATAGAGAAACCCTGTCTCGAAAAAACCAAAAAAAAAAAAAAAAAAAAAAAAACTAGAAGACACAGATAACAGCTAATGATGCCTAGTGAAAAGAGGTGAATGGGGCTGGAGAGATGGCTCAGAGGTTAAGAACACTGCTCTTCCGAAGGTCCTGAGTTCAAATCCCAGCAACCACATGGTGGCTTACAACCATCCGTAAAGAGATCTGATGCCCTCTTCTGGTTTGTCTCAAGACAGCTACAGTGTACTTAGATATAATAATAAATAAATCTTTAAAAAAAAAAGGTGAATGATTCATTTGTGAATGGTGACATAAGGCAATGGGCCTACATTTTCAAAATAGGAGTGATTTATTATATATGTAATATTTCAAATAACAGAGCTGCCAAAACAGCAGATAAGGTACACAGAAAACATAGCCTCATTATTTAGTCATATGCTACCACTACTGGCACTCTCTACCATGCTGAGCACAACAATCCCACAAAGCATTTAGCCTCCAAGTTGTCACTCACCTACTGCTGATCTAGAGAGGTAAGGTGGTGAATAAGACAAAGGCCCTACTTTCCAAGAGCTTATACTAAAAGCTGATATCACAAAGACGCATTTGTGACTCAGGTCCTAGTCTGTCAGACTCCAGAGCCTGCCCTTTATCTTTCAACCATATCACTTCTCACTGGAGGGGGATGGGGGTATGATTCTCCCTGAAATTATAGAGCCACACATGCAGGTTAATACTACTTCTAGAGCAAGGAATTATTTCTGTTAGTGGTCCAGTATCTTTCCCCAATTCCCAAGACTAAAGACTATTACATATGCATTTAAAATACAATACTGACACTTTCCAACTTTTTTCCCTAAAGTCTCAGGGCAAAACTTACAGAAGGTAGGAAACACAGTAGATATTCAATACAATTCATGAAGTTCATGAATACTCAATGAAGTTCATGAAGGTGAAAGCCAGATTGTATTACACTAAGGAGTAAATAAAAGAGAGGGACAGAGCCAGGTGGTGGTGGCGCACGCCTGTAAGCCCAGCACTATGGGAGGCAGAGGCAGGTGAATTTCTGAGTTTGAGGCCAGCCTGGTCTACAGAGTGAGTTCCAGGACAGCCAGGACTATACAGAGAAACCCTGTCTCCGGAGCTGGAGAGATGGCTCAGTAGTTAAGAGCACTGACTGCTCTTCCAAACATCCTGAGTTCAAATCCCAGCAACCACATAGTGGCTCACAACCATCCATTAATGAGATCTGACTCCCTCTTCTGGAGTGTCTGAAGACATCTACAATGTACTTACATACAATGAATAAATAAATCTTAAAAAAAAAAAAAAAGAAACCCTGTCTCGAAAAAACCAAATCCAAAAACAAAAACAAAAACAAAAACAAAAAACAAAAAACAAAAAACCAAAAGAGAGAGAGAGAGAGAGAGAATCTGAACCCCACCTTTGAGACAAGTTCATGTATCCCTGGATGACCCTGAAGTATCTATGTAGCTGACTAAACTCCTGATCCCTCTGTCTCCACCAGAGCTGGTATTGAACACGGGGTCTTGTACATAGAAGGTAATTAAGCCATATCTGCAATGATTTGAATATACTTGTTGATAGGACAATACAAAACACTGTCAAAAGAGAAGTGGTGGGCTGGAGAATGGCTCAGCAGTTAAGATCACTGACTGTTCTTCTAGAGGTCCTGAGTTCAATTCCCAGCAACCACATGGTGGCTCACAACCATCTGTAATGGGATCTAATGCACTCTTCTAGTGTGTGTCTGAAGACAGCTGCAGTGTGCTCGTATAAATAAAAATAAATCTTTTTTTTTAAGAGGAGTGGTGGTGCACATTTGGAAAGTAGAGGCAGGAAGATCCTGAGTTCTAGGCTACTCAGCAAGCATTATGGGAGTGGGGGAGAAACAGGGTTTTAGAACTAGATAGAGTTGACTAGAAGATGGCTGTGTCACAGTGCTTGTATGAAAATCATTTAACCTCTAAACCTTATTTACACATATGTAAAACAAAATAGTTTACTGAGACAGTTACAGTGTTTATTAGGGAAAAGAAATTCAATATTTCTGCAAATAGAAACCACACTCCTGTGTCTAACTTCTACCTAGCTGTCCTGTGCGGATTTCCTGTCCAAGTTTGTGTTATATGCAATGACAAACAGGATCTTTATTTCTCCTGTGTACCACCCTCTGTGCTATTCCCACTTCCTTATGACAGTCTGAGCCCATGAATGGCTGCTATGGAAAATTACTGCTGTTACCAGCTGAGTAACAGGCAGAGTCTGGAGAACACGCTGATGAAACTGATGTTAAGTCACCAAATCTACAAGGTTTTGGGCTGCTGCCACATCTTCATTGAGAACAAAGAAAATACAGAGAACATTTTGTCTGACTCTGAGCCAGTAGGATGCTCTTGCAGCCACTCCAGGCACAGGAAGACAGTCGTGTAACAGCAGAGATGGTCTCCGGAGTCACTTTCTCAGAACTTCCCCTGCTTCCATGGCAGGCTACCCAGTTCATCTTTCTGTCAATGTGACAAGTTCCCAAATTCACAAAGAGGGTCAATGTGTTTTTATGTGGCAGCAACGACTTGTTCACAGCCTTCTTCTTGCTAGGAATTAAGCAAAAGGTCTCACCACTTTAAACCAGCACTCTACCCAAGCCACATCAGGACTCCCCACGGTCTTATTAAATTTATGTTTATCCATGGGTCGTATCCACCAACCAAAACACCTCCCCTGTCCCATAGACCACAAACATCTGTGGTTAAAAAGGACAGAGAGTTGGATGTGTTGACACATGCTTTAATCCCAACATCCACGAGGCAGAGAAGCAGGAAGATCACTGAAGGTCAGCCTAGTCTACCCAGAAAGTTCCAGACTAGCCAGGCACAAACAACAGCAACAATCAGGGGTGGAGCCATAGCTCTACGGTTAAGAATGAACCCTGCTCTAGCAGAGAATCCAAATTTGGTTCCCCAGAACCCATAACAGTCTCACCACTGCTCTAGCTCCAAGGGATTGAAAGCCATTTTCTGCCCTTGCAGGTACTTACATGCACTCATGAACACATGAGCGTGTGTGTGTGTGTGTGTGTGTGTGTGTGCACACACACACACAGTTAAAAAAATAAATCTTAAACCAATCAACCAATCAATCAAACAAACAAAAACAAGATGAAATGATGATGAAGAAGCTACCTTAAGGATTTGGGGAGAGCTCAGTAGTGGACGCAGGCCCTGGGTTCCATATTGGATGATTAACAACAGCAGCAGCACACACACAGGTCATGGGAACAGAGTATGGGAAACTGATAATTAATGCTTGGAGTCAGAAGAGAACTGGAAACTAACAAAGGGATAAGGGGGATAAGAACTAGGAAATGTGTGTACCTTAAAACTTAGTCACGGGGGGGGGGGGGGGGGGGGGCTGGAGAGATGGCTCAGCAGGTAAAAGCACTGACCACTCTTCCAAAGGTCCTGAGTTCAAATCCCAGCAACCACATGGTGGCTCACAACCATCTGTAATGAGATCTGACCCCCTCTTCTGGTGTGTCTGAACACTGCAACAATGTACTTACATATAAAAAATAAATAAATAAATCTTTAAAAAAAAAACAACTTAGTCACCGACAGTCAGAAAAGCTACAAATAAAGAAGATGAAACTGAAAATTAGTCCAGTTAAAAATTTGAATTTGGAGGCTTGAGACTGCACACCTTTAATTCCAGCACTTGGAAAGCAGAGGCAGGCAGATCTTGTGAGTTTGAGGCCAGCCTGGGCTACAAACATGAATTTACCTAGAAAGATTTCTTTTAAGGAAACAGACAATACACCTCTTCCCCCCCCCCCCCAAGTCATCTCTAAATAGTCCACAAAACCCAAAAACAACAACGTAGCCTAAACAAAAAGAAAAACAAACAAACACACCATGGCCTATCATAAATTTCATATGTAGCATGAGACGAGAAAACGCGACACAATCTGTCACTGAAAAAGAAACTTTAAAGCATCTGTAGTCCTATTCCTGCCATATTAAAGCAGCCAGGATCCACACCTAAATCTCAGAGTAATTTCAGGAACTCTAACGGGAAGCACATGAGGCGATCCTGCCTCAGTTTCCCCGATGCTAACACTCACACTCGCGCTCAGACTCGGCCTAGACACTGAACCTGAGTCTTAAGAGAGAGCAGCCCAGTCGGCTCTGAGGAAGAGCTGCCGCCCGCCGAGACGCCGCGGCTGCCCCTCTGCAGGGACAGGAGTCTTGCGTCAGGCGCAGCTCTCCCGGTCGCCGGGAGCCGCCGGAGGGGGTGGGTCTGTCACGCGCGTCCCGGGTCGCCGCCGTGGGAGCAGCCGCGCAGCAGCAGCTCGGCGCCCCCGCCTCAGGTGGCGCCTTCCCCGCCGCTTTCCCCTCAGCCCGCACCCCGCGGCCTCCACCCCAGGGGGCGGGTGAGCGTCTGCCTCGCCGGGAGACTCGCGCCCCGCTCACCTGTTTCACGGCCACCTCAGCAGGTCCGGCTAGCCACTGACTCCTAGTCGGCACACAGCTGCCCTTCTGCGCACGCGCCAGCAGCAGAGCGAGCGGCCGCGGGGCATGCTGGGTGCTGTAGTTTTACGGAAACACTGGCCCACTCCAGGTTCCAGGCCTCCTTTTGGGAGATACCTCAGGCACCAGGTCCGTGATGCAAGCAAATCGAGGTTGTTTTGGAGCAGTCAGGATAGGGTTCAGTGCACAAGTCCAGAAACTGGTCTTCTCTTTCAGGCTCACAGAGCTGGCTTCTAGACCAGATTAAGCTAGATTTCCATCAGAAATCTAGCTTTCCCTGGGGAAAGCACTAATTGATTGAGGTCATGACTAAGAAGGAAGCAGTGTGTGGAACCTGAGGGCCTGCTTTTGAGTCACTCTTGACATTTTGTGCATCCATAGAAACCCGGAACTTAAGGTTTCAGTAAGAACTCAATGTGTATGGGAAACATTTAAACACAGTACCAAAGAACAATCCAGAAAGATGACAGCTGATGCTGTCACTGCTGGCCAGGAATCTAGTTTGAACCCCCCACCCCCCCCACCCCCGTCCCTCATTTCATAAAGGCTATCAACAGCTTCAACAGCATTAAAGGGACATCTGAGCCAGATCTGAAAAGACACTGAATGCGACCGACACGGGTTGATAGTGTTGGTTTGTGGTTCTGCCCAGGTGAATGAAGCAAAGACACAACACACAAGGAGAACTCAGTCATGACCTGGCTGTACAGCTTACAAAGCACATGAGAGGGTTCTTCACATCACTAAAGCACAAGAATGGACCGAAGGAAGAGTGAATGTTATCTTTCTCTGATATCACTGTTTCAAAAATTCCTTCCCCGAGAGACTTCAATATCTACTAGATCCTTATAAGGGCACAATGACGAATCGAAGTACGATCTCAGTGAAGTCCAACCTGGAGAGCCAATGGGCTTGTTAGGCTGACTACAGAGCAGCTGTACTGCCGTCTTCACCAATATGGCTTCCATTCTCCAGCTCAGGAGATGGAGTCCCTCTCAACCTGAAGCATATGCGATCTGGCACATCTGGAGGTTTTTGAGGCCGTGTGCAATCAGGGTAGAACTGCCTCCAAACGGCTGTGAGGAGCAGGTGTGATCTTAAGTCCAGGGAACAGGTGCTCTCTTCAGCCCTTCCTTCTTTGAGGAAATGCCAACATTCAAAAAGCCCCACTGAGGCGGCTGCCAGCAAACTGGCACGGCTGACTTCATGATGGAAGTGTTTGGAGAAGGACTGACTGAAATAGCAAGAGCTAGTAAGTGTGTTTGTCTTTTCAGTCACAGCACCATTTTAATTTGTACGACTAACCCACACACACACACATTAAAAATTGAAAAGGTGTCTGTATTTTATGTGTATTAGTGCTTTGCCCGCATGAGTATGCATGTACCATGTGTGTGCCTGGTGCTTAGGGAGGTCAGAAAAAGGCCTCAGGTCCTTTAGAATTGGAGCCACAGATGGTCCTGAGTCACCATGTGGAAGCAGGAATTGACTCCAGGTCCTCTGTGAGGGCAGCAGGTGCTCTTAATCACTTAATCACTGAGCCAGCTCTCAGCCCCTCGGGTTTTGTTTTAGACATGGTCTCTTCACACACCCTTGCTGACCTGGAGTTCCCTGTGTAGACCAGGGTGGTCTCAAACTCCCGGAGATTGCTTGTCTTTGGTTTCCAAGTCGCTGAGGGTAAAGGAGCGTGCCATCAAGTCTGCCTGATGAAGCATTTCTTTCTTTCTTTTTTCTTTTGCTTTTTTGGATTTGTTTTTTTAAAGACAGGGTTTCTCTGTGTAGCCCTGGCTGTCCTGGAACTCCCTCTGTAGACCAGCTTGGCCTTGAACTCAGAAATCCGCCTGCCTCTGCCTCCCAGAGTGCTGGGATTACAGGTGTGCGCCACCACCGCCCGGCTGAAGCATTTATTTCAAAACACTGTGTAAGAACTGTACAAAAAAGCTAGAGATAGTTTAAGAGCACTGACTGCTTTTCCAGAGGTCCCGAGTTCAAATCCCAGCAACCACATGGTGGCTCACAAAAATCTGTAATGAGATCTGACACCCTCTTCTAGTGTGTCTGAAGACAGCTACAGTGTGTACTTATATATAATAAATAAATCTTTGGGGGGGAAAAAAGGAAAAAAAGATTTTTAAAAAAGAACTGTACAAAAACCAAAAACTGTACAGATATGTTTAGGCTACATTGGTCAGAAACAGAAGTAAGAAAACAAGCAAATGAAAACCTACCTGTTTAGTGCTCTTCGGATGGTCAGTGCCCAGAGCAAGGCTCCTCTCAATTTTAGCAATGTCAAATACAGACAGAACCTTGTGTATTGACATAATTCAGCCAAGCTGCATGTGTGTGTGAGAAAGCTGCCATCTGCCTCATGATACAGAATAAATAGAAGCTTCACCAGCTAAAACCAAGGACTGCCATAGAAGTCTTTGAATCAAGAAATTGAGCCGTTTCAGCCGGGTGGTGAGGCACACGCCTGTAATCCCAGCACTCTGGGAGGCAGAGGCAGGTGGGTTTCTGAGTTCGAGGCCAGCCTGGTCTACAGAGTGAGTTCCAGGACAGCCAGGGCTACACAGAGAAACCCTGTCTCAAAAAAACAAACAAAAAAGAAAGAAAGAAAGAAAAGAAAGAAGAGAAAGAAAGAAAGAAAGAAAGAAAGAAAGAAAGAAAGAAAGAAAGAAAGAAAGATGTCACTTTTTTTTTTTTTTTGGATTTGGTTTTTTTAGAGACAGGGTTTCTCTGTGTATCCCTGGCTGTCCTGGAACTCACTCTGTAGACCAGGCTGGCCTCAAACTCAGAAATCCACCTGCCTCTGCCTCCCAGAGTGCTGGGATTACAGGTGTGCGCCACCACTGCCTGACTAGAAAGAAAGAAAGAAAGGAAGAAAGAAAAGAAAGAACACCACCACCAAAGTAAACATATGTTTCTCCTAGGCTATTGTAAAAGAAATGAAGCCACTTTGTTTATTTAGAGACAGAGCTTCAGTATAAAGGCCAGGCTGTTGTTGAATTTACTATCCTTCTGTCTCAGCACTCCCAGGTACTGTGATCACAAGCCAATCTAGAAAAGAATGTGTGTGTGTGTGGGGGGGGGGGGTGCCTGTGTCTGTGTGTGTTCGTGCATGTGCATGTGTATGCACATGTCCAGGTCTCATGTAACCCAGGCTAGCTTCAAACTCTCTTATGTAGCCAAAAATGACCTTCAACATCTCATCCTCTTGCCCCATCTCCTGCATGCAGAGATCATAGATGTGTGTCACTATGGTTTTTGAAGTAATTATTTTTAAGATTTATTTATGTATATGATTACACTGTTGCTGTCTTCAGACACACCAGAAGACGGCATCAGATCCCATTACAGATGGTTGTGAGCCACCTTGTGGTCCCTGGGAATTGAACTTGGGGACCTCTGGAAGAATAGTCAGTGCTCTTAACCAATGAGCCATTCTCTCCAGCCCTGAAATGAACAGTTTTAAATGCAAAAAACAACAACAACAACAAAAAAAACAACAACAAAAAATCCCAGTCTATTATTCCCTTTTTATCCTTGGGGGCAGGGAGAAATCAAGCAACTCACTTACCTAATGAGCTATGGGTTAAAACCTTACCTAAACCTTGTCTGGATTTTGTATTACATTTCAGACATGTTTATCTATAATCTTTTAAACAGCACTATTCTAATTAGAACATTTTAAAGACAACTGCCTTATTAAAATTTAAAAGCATGGAAGAGGTATTACAGTCAGAAGTTCAAAAGACCAGTTCCCAGTGCCCTCAAGCCACAGCAGTGAAAGGCTAGCACATGGGGCGGTGCTGGGGGGGAAGGGGGAGGGGGGAGGGGGGAGGGAGGAGGGGGAGGGGGGGGAACAGTGAAAGGAGAGCGCATGGGGGGTGCAGGGGGGACGGTGAAAGGAGAGCACATGGGGGTGTGCAGGGGGGGGACAGTGAAAGGAGAGCACATGGGGGTGCAGGGGGGGGACAGTGAAAGGAGAGCACATTGGGGGTGCAGGGGGGACAGTGAAAGGAGAGCACATGGGGGTGCAGGGGGGGACAGTGAAAGGAGAGCACATGGGGGGTGCAGGGGGGACAGTGAAAGGAGAGCACATGGGGGGTGCAGGGGGGGGACAGTGAAAGGAGAGCACATGGGGGGGTACAGGGGAGGACAGTGAAAGGAGAGCGCATAGGGGGTGCAGGGGGGACAGTGAAAGGAGAGCACATGGGGGGTACAGGGGGGGACGGTGAAAAGGAGAGCGCATAGGGGGTGTAGGGGGGGGACAGTGAAAGGAGAGCACATGGGGGGGTACAGGGGGGGGACAGTGAAAGGAGAGCGCATAGGGGGTGCAGGGGGGGACAGTGAAAGGAGAGCACATGGGGGGTACAGGGGGGACAGTGAAAGGAGAGCGCATGGGGTGGTGCAGGGGGGGACAGTGAAAGGAGAGCACATGGGGGGTGCAGGGGGGACAGTGAAAGGAGAGCACATGGGGGGTGCAGGGGGGACAGTGAAAGAAGAGCACATGGGGGGTGCAGGGGGGACAGTGAAAGGAGAGCACATGGGGGGTGCAGGGGGGACAGTGAAAGGAGAGCGCATGGGGGGTGCAGGGGGGGACAGTGAAAGGAGAGCGCATGGGGCGGTGCAGGGGGGACAGTGAAAGGAGAGCACATGGGGGGTGCAGGGGGGACAGTGAAAGGAGAGCACATGGGGATGCAGGGGGGACAGTGAAAGGAGAGCACATGGGGGGTACAGGGGGGCACAGTGAGCTTTATGAAGCATCTCTTCCCGCAAACACGCTTAATCTTCTTCTTCTTCTTCTTTTTTTTTTTTTTTTTTTTTTTTTTTTTGGTTTTTTGGATTTGTGTTTTTGTTTTTTCCCAAGACAGGGTTTTCTCTGTGTAGCTCCGGCTGTCCTGGAACTCACTCTGTAGACCAGGCTGGCCTCGAACTCAGAAATCCGCCTGCCTCTGCCTCCCAAGTGCTGGGATTACAGGCGTGCGCCACCACCGCCTGGCTATGCTTAATCTTACTATTGGATATGGGCCATACGTTTTTTCAGAGATTCTCTTGTGAAGATTAAGAATGAGGGGCTCTAGTGCTGGAGAGATGGCTCAGCGGTTAAGAGCACTGACTGCTCTTCTAGAGGTCCTGAGTTCAAATCCCAGCAACCACATGGTGGCTCATAACCATCTGTAATGAGATCTGATTCACCCTTCTGGGGTGTCTGAAAACAGCTACAGTGTATTACATATAATAAATAAATCATTTAAAAAAAAAAAAGAATGAGGGGCTCTGAGTAGCTCTTAAATTCTTATGTAACTTTTGTTCTAGTAGTCACACACAGATGGCCTCGTCTCCTGTGATGGCTTTGAAATTACAGCCAGAAATGTAGCTCAGCTTCTTGAAGTAGGACTTCTCTTTTCCATTTATGCATTCATAATTTTATTTCAGGGTCTAAAGGGGTGGCTCAGAGGTTAAGGGCACTGGCTACTCCTCCAGAGGACCCAGGTTCAATTCCCACCAACTACATGACAGCTCACAGCTGTCTTATAACTCCCTCAAAGAGATGTATATGATGGCAAAACACCAATGCACATAAAATAAATAAATTATATGGGCTGGAAAGATGGATCAGTGGTTAAGAGCGCAGACTGCTCTTTGGAAGGTCTTGAGTTCAAATCCCAGCAACCACATGATGGCTCACAACCATCCATAATGAGATCTGATGCCTTCTTCTGGGGTGTCATCAAGACAGCCACAGTGTTCTTACATATATTATTACATATAATATCTTACATATATTATTACATATAATAAATAAAAAAATAAAAATAAATAATAAATTATATACTAAAATAAATATATATTTAATTCAGTCTATGTTGTGAGGGTCACATGCCATGGCTTGCCTGTAGAGATCAGGATCAATGTGCTTGAGTCTTCTCTTCTGCCACCACGTGGAATTAAGCTTGGCTAAGCCCTCTCACTAGCCTCTTGTGTTTTAGGAAGGAATCCCATGTATCCCAGGGAGGCTTTGAGCTTACTCTATGGCTTTGAAAACTCCTGACCCTCCTGCTTCCACCTCCTAAGAGTTTGGATTCTATAGGTGTGTACCACTCTAGGTAGAGCTGAGACTTTCCAGGAATGCAAATCACCACCATGAAACTCCTTCCTTCAGAAAACTGGCTTATCAGCTTTTAGTTCCAGCACTCAGCACTTGCACTAGGGAGGCAGGGGCAAGTGAATCTCTGTGAGTTTGGGTCCGGCCTGGTCTACACAGAAATTCAGGCAGCCAGAGCCACAAAGTGAGACCCTGTTTAAATTTGTTTAAAGTTGGCTTCTCAGAATTTCTCTGTTCATAGCACTTACAAGGTAATTAGTCACACCAGATTCCCAATGGAGAAACAAAATTTTAATGTCTCTAGTCAGGCAAGCTGAACTTGCAAGGTAAAAATACCTGTCTGCTAGACTCCATCTGCAGTAAAGGTCATGTCTTGTATGTAATGTATGTGAATTGTAGTATCTTAAAACACGTACTTCAATGACTGCTGGGGAATGCTGTTCTCCAAGCACACAGCTATCACCATCGTAATCAGAGCAGAAGTGAATTAGCTGGGTTAAAGCTGTGTACTACCATACCAGTCCCCTAATCTTTTTTTTTTTTAAATCACATTTTACCTATTTTGTAGCATGATGTATATTTATATGTGCCAGGGCATGCACATGGAGGTCCAAGCCTTCCTTTGTGTAAATTCTGGTAATCAAACTTAGGTTGTCAGGCTTGGTAACAAGTCCCTTCTCCATTGACCTATCTCACACATCCCCTGCCCCTACCACACCCCCTTTTGAGACAAAGTCCCTTGTAATTCAGGCCAGATGTCAGGATTACGTGTTCCACCTCGTCCAATTTACGCTGTGCTGGGGATCAAACCAGGACTTCAGGCATGCTGGACAGGCACTCTGCCAACTAACCCACATCCTGTCGTCTTTGGTTTTTTGCTATGTTACCCAGGCTGGCTTTGAATGTGCCTTGTAGTCTGAGCAGGCTGTAAAGTTCCCATCATTCTGAATAGCCATTCTGAATAGCTTCCTTCCTTCAAAATCTTTTAGATACTGAGGGAGCTGGGGCATAATCAGTTGAGCATAAAACCTGGAGACTTGCCTAGGCAACAAGAGGGAGAAGTGGGGTGGGAGTGGGGTGAAAGTTAGACGCAGATGTGGTGTTCAACAGGTTTGCAAAATGCCTTTTTTTCTGGGCTGGGGAGATGGCTCATTTAGCAGGTGCTTGACACACAAACACATGGAGCCCCCAAACACACATAAAAGGGCAGGCAAGGTGGCTGTGATCTAGTGCTAGGGAGAAGGACCAGGTGGAGGGCCCTTGGGCTTCTAGGGCATTTACTTTACTCCAGGTTTAAATGGACTGTCTCAGTAAGCTGGGGAGACAGCCCAGTAGGCGAAGTACTCACTATGCTGATGGGGACGGAGAGGTCCTTGTGCTCAGAGATACACAGTAGAGAAAGCATGGATGTTACACAGGGCTGTCTCTTCAGAAGAAAGATGTATAACCTGTTGTGATGGTTTGTATATGCTTGGCACAGGGAGTGGCACTATTAGAAGGTGTGGTCCTGTTGGAATAGGTGTGTCACTGTGGGTGGGGGCTTTAAGACCCCCATTCTAGCTGCCTGGAAGCCAGTATTCTGCTAGCAGCTTTCAGATGAAGATGTAGAACTCTCAGCTCCTCTTGCACCATGCCTGTCTGGATGCTGCCATGCTCCCACTTTGATGATAATGGACTGAATCACTAAACCTGTAAGCCACCCCCAGTTAAATGTTGTCCTTATGAGTTGCCTTGGTCATGGTGTCTGTTCACAGCAGTAAAACCCTAAGACACCCGTTTTCTGCCCAGAGGACTGGGGATGGATGTGGCTAATAGGCCTGTGACCTTTGTACAATGGTAAGGCCAGGCCTCACCTGGCTCCCCAGTCATCCTCCCCAGACCCTTATCTTATTGCTGTTCCTCAGTCAATTTATAGAACCCATCTATATGGAAGAAGTTGTATGCACTCGACAAACAGGACCAGGGGTGTTTTATAGCTTGGTGACCTTGCACTATTTGTATGATTGAGACAGCAGATCCTTGCCCAGACCCTTAAGATTTCATATGTACTTTACAAACAGCTTTGGTGTAGTCATGCCTTAAACTTTGTGTACATGGGACTGAGTTATCACCAAGAAACTTTTCCCAAATCGTGCTATTTTTAAATATGCCTAAGTTGACTGCTGAGTGTCAGATGCAAGAAGCCTGAACCAACACCAGCTACTCAGTCATGCCACACTGGACTCGTTCTCACCTTACGTGTCAACACTATTGCCCATGGTGTTTGCAGAGACTCCCATACTATGCGAGCATTCTGACCCTCAGCACCCACAAAAGAGCCAGGTACAGCAGTGTGCACTTGGTAATGTCAGGACCACAGGAAGATAGACAGGAAATCCTGGAGACCTACTAGACAGTCTAGTAAGTAGAAATGACAAGCGTTGGGTTCAATGAGACTGTCTCAAAAACAAGGTGGGCAAGGGATAAGGACACCCAATGTGAAGCCCTTAATGCCAGCACTTGGGAGGCAGAGGCAGGTGGGTCTGAGTTCAAGCT
Organism: Apodemus sylvaticus; assembly: GCF_947179515.1. NCBI lineage: Eukaryota > Metazoa > Chordata > Mammalia > Rodentia > Muridae > Apodemus > Apodemus sylvaticus. The sequence continues at coordinate 49,717,235 of NC_067488.1, read as the reverse complement.
CAGGTCTACAGTGAGTTCCAGGACAGCCAGGGTCACACAGAGACCAGTCTTGAAATACTTCCGCCCCCCCCCCCAAGACACCCAGTGTCAATCATTGACATCCAACAGATGCTCTTCACCTCTGGCTTTTGCTGCAGGAGGACCCTTTTATTGAGGGAGGACTAAGTCCAGCATAATTCCACTAATTTTCCCAATCTGCACTCCTGCCTCAGTCTAAGTGCTGGGATACCAAGGCAAGTTGAGATTCTGGACACCTAAGAGCACAACGGAAGAGGCCCAGACTTCCTCCTGACAGCCTGTCCTTTTAGCTCCAGACAGAGGTTGGAATTGTGGGTCAATCAGTTTTTCTTGCTGGACCATGATCGGTCTTCTACTAAACAGCATACCTGCCATCTCCACATGCTGGAGGCTAAGGTACCATTTTCAAGACCAGCGTGGAGAAAGAAGTCCACACACTAAGACCTCAAAAGATGCTGGGGTCAGGTCTAGTCTGACGTTTCTCTTTGGACCGAACCAAAACTGAACAGAATACTGAGTGCAGTGTATTATCAGGTGACCTTTCAGGACAACACTGCCATGTTCCCCAAAACTTAGCTCTAGTGCCTATGAGTTTAAGGTTTATCTGTTTACATTTATCCTTGTCAGATGAAATCTCAGTTGTCACCAAGTTGCTTAATTCTCCTAGTTCTTCTCAACTAAAAAATCTGATCAGCAAAATCTTCATGTCTGTTTTGTGGCAGGGTCTCTGGACTGGCCACAAAAATCACTGTGTATGCTGGTCTGTGTACCAGATATGATCGGTGGAGATCTACAGGCAGGAGTGGCCAAAGAGTTGCCCTTTCTGGAGGGGAGGGAGAGTCGCTCTGCCTCCCAGAGGAGGGGTGCTAGGAGCAAAGGCTGGAGCCACCAAATGGAAAAGCTTCAGGAGAGAACTCTCTTCACTACAGGTTTTATATGACAGACGATCTAAAAGCAGATGCTTTCTATTGGCTGGGCCTGAGATGTTAGGGATGCCTCATCTGCATGTGGAGGAGCTTTGGGGCCCCTACATGTCTGGTTGTCAGGGCCCTCACCGTGAGATGCCATGGTCACGTGACCGAGCTGGTTGGGAGGTAAAGTGCCGTTCTCAGGTCTGAGGGTGGCAGTGTTTCTGAACCCATTCAACCATACCAAGTCACCAGGCACTATCCCACAGTGTAGAACAGGCTGACCTTAAACTCAGAGAGACCTAGCTGCTTCTGCCTCCTGAGATAAACAGCTGTGTGCTACCACAACAGTTTTTCTCACTTAAATCATTTCACCATCATCAGTGGCGGTCAGAGAACAAGTTTGACAAGTCTGTTTGCCCCCTTCACTTTTATGTGGGACCCCAGAACAGGCCCTTATCAGCTAAGCCATCTTGTCAGCCCTTCGTTTTCACACACACCAAAATATACAGCCTGAGGCAAGGCGAATGCTTCCCTTCTGGCTGGTCTTTTCATAATTCACCTTTTGACTAGCTTGTCTAAATAGCTACCAACCTACTTAGCAAGGATAAGAGACTGGGAGGAACTAGGCAGTGATGGTGCACACCTGTAATCCCAGCACTCTGGGAGGCAGAGGCAGGTGGATTTCTGAGTTCGAGGCCAGCCTGGTCTACAGAGTGAGTTCCAGGACAGCCAGGGCTACACAGAGAAACCCTGTCTTGAAAAAAACAAATCCAAAAAACAAAGAGAGAGAGAGAGAGAGACTGGGAAGTCCCATGATGCATTGTCCTGAGAGGCAAACCTCTGGAAGAGGCACAGCCTGAGCTGAAGGGACCCAACAATGTCCATTTTGTTTTCTGCTCCTGGGCTACAAATGTCATTATTTAACCTGGACGAAAAGAAGTGAAATCAAGGGGTCTGATGATCTAAATCATGGATCCAAGTGACTTTTTGACTTAAACCCACTTCCATGGGAGCCAGGAATTTCTTGCTACTTTACAATCAAGTAAATGCTTGAAAAGGACTACAGGAAGAGTCTAGCCTAGTGTAAGGCAAAGTGTGCCTGCACAGGACTCAGTATATGACACTGGGCATTTGACTATATTACTAATAGGGTTTGTTAGGCCATCTTCTCTGACCAAATGCTACTGTCAGTGTCATGAGCACATAACAATGTTCAATAGGTGAACTGAACTCATCTTTTTAACTTCTGAAAGGTTTATGGTGACACAATCTCACTGTAAGTGAGGAAACGTTGTAGACTTGAGGCATCTCGAAAATAAGTATGAGAACATTACTCTGCAAGATTAAGTTGTTATAAACGATGAAAACAGCCAGGCATGGTGAGGTACAGCTTTAATCCTGCCGTGGGGGCGATGAGGCAGATTTCTGTGTTCCAAGTCAATGATACACAGCAACTCTGCCTCAAGGACAAAAGATGTGAGAAAACAGGAATGGATGACTCTCTGTTGTGAGGCCCAAGAGACAGAATTTAAGCACATTCTTTTTGACTGTTTGGTTTCTGAGACAGGGTTTCTCTGTGTAGCCCTGGCTGTCCTGGAACTTGCTTTGTAGACCAGACTGGCCTTGAACTCAGAAATCCACCTGCCTCTGCCTCCTGTGTGTACCACTACATGCAGGTAAAGGAGCACTGCAGAACGCAGCAGTAAGTAACGCTATAATTAGCAAGCATGTCGGTTTCCTCAGCTCTCTCCTGCTCTACAGACACAGCTCTGCTCTCACCGCCATCTCACCCCCATAGGGCTTTAGCAGGGGGTACACTTCCTCTTCCAGGAACCTGTGGACCTGCCAGGGCAGAGCAGACAGACGGAGGGAAGGAAATGTTAATACCTTCTCCAAACCACTTCTAGCACCAAGACCCAGCATGCTAAAGCTTCCTCCACTGAACGTGCTATGTCTCCCAGAAAGAAACACATCAACCCAGCACATGCATAGAGAACATCAGGCTACCTTCTCTGCAGTCTGCCAAACACACACACTGAAATCACACATTCCCCACCCTCAGCTCTAGGCTCATCTGAGCAGTCTCCAAGGGACTAAGTTTCCCACCTTTGCCTATACTGACCACTGCCTTAGCTTGAAGTCCCCATGATCTCTATTTTTATTTAAGCTTATGTCTCTGTGTATGTGCCTGTGTGTGCGGTTGTCCGTGGAGGCTAGAAGAATGCCCTGGATACTCTGGAGTTGGAGCCAGAAGGAATACGGGCTTTTGTAGTGTGAATCCTTGTGGCCTAAACATTTTGTTCCTTGCAAATAAAAGCATAGTTTTGATCTTTGAGAAAAGAAAGCAAAACAAATCTAACTCTTCGTTTCAAAAGGCTGAATGAAAGTGCACCACTGATGTCCACCTGGCCGCCATGCTCCAAGCAAGCACTCTGACCTTGAGAGCACCACAGGGAGGCACAAGTCTCACTCACATCCTTGGGGTAGGGGATCTCTACTTTTTTGTTTTAAGATAGGAGCTGTCTATAGATCTATGCAACCTTGGCTGGCTTAGAACTCACTATGTAACCCAGGCTGGGATTAAAGGCCAGAGCCACCATGCCAGCCTCTACTACTATACTTTTTCACTAGTCTAGGTGGCCCCTCCCACACTCCCAGAGGTTCAGGTTCTGCACCAGCATCACAGAAACAGTATGCCTCAGAGTATCCTACTGGTCAGTTACCTGCTGCGGAGCTCGGCCAGTGAAAGAGGAGGGGTCCAACAGATGCTCCAGCTGTGAGTGAATGGGGCTGAAGTAAGCATCTGCCCGGATGCGCTCTATAAGGTCATTGTCACCTCCTTCCTGTTTAACCACAGCAGCTGCCTGCTGGGAAAGCACTCTAATCTTCTCATGACAGTCCTGGGGTGAGAGAGACAATGTTAGCTCATCACAGCCTGGGTAGACTTTACAGCCATCAGACGTCACATCAGACCCTGCCCTGCTCTGGAGGCTCTTCTAGAGCACCTCCTCCATGCCCGCCCTCTGACCACAGCTGAGGACACTGAGGTACATGTTCCTCCCCCACAAAACCTTATGAAGGAGGCTTTTGCCTCTTCCTTTCCAACAGAAGATTCAGACCTTATGATATCCTTTATGATTCAGTGTTTTAAAGACAGAGTCTCTTTATGTAGACCAGGATGGCCTTGAACTCCCAGATCCACCTGCCCCTGCATCCTGAGTGCTGGGATTAAAGGTGTGTGCCACTGTCCCAGCCTAGTTCACCACTGGGATTCAGCACTGACTTACCTGTCGGCTGCCCCCGGCTTTGACCATTGCCATGATGATGTTCTCTGTGGCCATGAAAGGAAGCTCTTGCCGAATGCGCCGTTCAATTACCTAAAAGGGCCAAGACAGACAGATGTCTCGACATCATGAAGGCAGAGCAGGTCAGAAAACGCAGTGGAGCCATGCGTGCCACTGTTGACAGAGATGGACGACTTGGTCCTTTATTCAGGACAGTTTCTTAGTTTTCTTACGAATCCAGATTCCTTCCTTCCCTTCCTTTCTTACAAAAAGGTTTTAAAGTAAACTTTCAGAAGCAGCTTCATGGGACAATCCCTAAACCTACACATGCCGGGCTGGAGAGCTGGCTCAGTGGGTACGAGCACGTGTTGCTCCTACACAGGGCCTAGGCTTGGTTCCCAGCAAGGATATGGCTGCTCACAATTACCTGAAACTCCAGTCCCAAGGTATTTGTCACCTGTTTCTGATTCTTCATAGGTTCAGCACATGTGGTTTTTTGTTTGTTTGTTTTGGTTTGGTTTTTTTGCTTTTTGAGACAGGGTTTCTCTGTATAGCCCTGGCTGTCCTGGAACTCACTCTGTAGACCCGGTTGGCCTCGAACTCAGAAATCCACCTGCCTCTGCCTCCCAGAGTGCTGGGATTACAGGCGTGTGCCACCACTGCCCGGCAGGTACAGCACATGTGATACACATACACACATACAGACAAAATATATGCACATAAAATATCCTCCCTCCACCCGTTAAGTTTCAGTGTCCCGCTTCAACCATTACATCATGAAAATGAATCCATCTGGTTCAGGTACCTAAAACAAAGCAACTGGCCTGGTATGGTGCTAAACACCTTTAATCCCGGCACTCGAGGGGCAGAGGCAGTTGGATCTCTGTGAATTTGAGGGTAGCCTGGTTTATAGAGTGAGTTCTAGGGCAACCAGGGCTACACAGAGAAACCTTGTCTCGAAAAACATACATACATACAAGCAAACAAACCAAAACAAATCAAAAAAGGAAAAAAAACCCTTTCACAAAACACCATCACAGTAAACTAGGCAACTGGTTTCACATTCTCTGCTTGGCTATCTGAGGTGCTCAAAGTCAAGACAATTCGGTGTTGCCCCCAGTCTGTATGCATGTCTGTGAGTCTGTATGCACGTCTGTGAGTTCCACAGATCTGGCTTCCTACGCCATGTCTTCAACTTTAGGATGAGGTCTAGGTAGAAAAACTCTCATTGGGCTGGGCTAGCCTATAGCACCCAATACACTCATTCCAGAGCATTCCCCTTCCCATATCCAGAGGCCTCTTACTTTGGGGTATACCACCAATCCTTCAGAAATGTTCTGTAGGGTATTTAATATAGTATCTGCAGTGAGAAATGCTTCAGCCAAACAGATCCGTCTACAAAACAAATGCATTCAGTTAACCAAATGTCAGAAACATGGGGCGTGGCCTAAGCAGCTGCTCTATGGCTGCTCAGGCCTGGCTCCATTCCTGGGCAGTTTCCCTCAGTCTCAGGCCTTCACACCGTGACATCCTCACAACCCGTTTCCTCCCCACCCCTAGCAGCAGACCCAAAGCTCCACTCACTCCCGAGTGAGGCCAGCCTTCCCCTTACTGCTCTTGCATTAAACCAAAGTGCTCTCCCCACAGGGGGTCCCGTCTCAGCAGATGGCAGGGGCCCCACTCACTCAGTCTCACGCCCATCCTTTCCATCTGCATGGCCACCGGGCTCAGGCGGGCTTGGGCTGCTAAAGGGTCTAGCTCGCTTAGTGCTCCCTGCAAAGTGACCCCTTAAATGATGCTGGGGTGTTTAAGCAGGCAAACCAAATGCAGTTATACTTCTACCACAGCCTTCTGTATCCAAGCACTCAGCACTCATGGCGTCAATCAGCCATGGATCAATATGTTTGGAAAAATAAACTGCTTCAGTAGTCAGTTTCTTTTATCTATTTCCTAAATGACAGTAACAGCCTTCACCCAGTACTTACACAGCATCAGGTGTGATGTGCAATCTAGAGATCATTTCAAGTGTACAGGAGAGATGGCTTAGCAGTTAAGACCACTGGTTGCTCTTACAACTAACCCAGAACCCACATGGCCAGCTTCCAACCATCCACAACTCTAACCCCAGGGGATCCAACGTCCACTTCTGACCTCCATGGGTGCCAGGCAGGCATGGACGCACATACATAGGAGAAATACTCATACACGTAAAATAACCTAAGTTATGAAAGTAAGAGACAGGAGGACATGGACAAACAGGTTTTCATAGAAAAACTAGACTCCTTTGGGGGCCTTGAGACTCCCTGTGCACACAGCTGAGCCAAAAGGGCTCCACTGCCCACCCCCTGGGTAGCTCTTTGTTGGCCTCCTGCCTCTATGTCTTTGCGTGTCCTGATTACCCTTTATGTTCCTAAATTTCCTCTCCCGAGACAGGCTTTCTAGGCCAGGATGGACACTGACCCCTTTTGAGGATGACCTTGAACTTCTAATCCTCTTGGTTCCAACCCTGTCTCCAATGAGCTGAAATTACAGGGGGTGTGCCACCATCTCTGGTCTTTCTGTGGTACTGGGAATCGAACCTTGGGCTTTATGCTTATAGGCAAGCTAGCTTTCTTTTTTTTTTCTTTCTTTCTTTCTTTCTTTCTTTCTTTCTTTCTTTCTTTCTTTCTTTCTTTCCTTCTTTCCTTCTTTCCTTCTTTCCTTCTTTCCTTCTTTCCTTCTTTCCTTCCTTCCTTCCTTCCTTCCTTCCTTCCTTCCTTCCTTCCTTCCTTCCTTCCTTCCTTCCTTCCTTCCTTCCTTCCTTTCTTTCGGGGGTGTGTGTGTTGGATTTGGTTTTTTTTCGAGACAGCGTTTCTCTGTGTAGCCCTGGCTGTCCTGGAACTCACTCTGTAGACCAGGCTGCCCTCGAACTTCAGAAATCCGCCTGCCTCTGCCTCCCAGAGTGCTGGAATTACAGGCGTGCGCCACCACCGCCCGACGGCAAGCTTTCTAACAACTGAGTTACATCTTAACACTTCCTTGCTAGGTCTTAAGCCATCATCCTCATTTGGAAGACCGCCTCGACTCTTCTAACAATCACTATACTGGGGGTAACACCAAGTACACTGCTCCAGTCAAAGGCTCTTTGAGGGTAAGGAAGCAGACATCTTCAAATACATCTGTTTGCTTCCTTCCTCTACCCTCCTCCCCGTGCTGTGTGCACTGTCCCCATTACTGACCGGTTGGCACTGTCATCCAGAGTACGTTCAAACCACTGCACAGACGCTGTCTGTAGTGGGTCCATGGTTAGGGCCATCAGGTGGCGGGCCAGGCTGCAGCAACGTTCGGAGCGCATGGGGTTCCGCTTGTATGGCATCGCACTGGAGCCTGCCCACAGGAGAGGACAAGATGCAAAGGCAGAAAGACATCTGGGGATAGCAAGTGCACAAATACCTGCTAGGCTGGTGCTCAAAGTCACGGGGACATCTGCACCTCTCCAGCAGCGCTGTGCCACTCCCGAGCCTCTACTCACCAATCTGCTGTTTCTCAAAGGGCTCCTCCATCTCCTTCAGGTTTGCCAGCAGGCGTATGTCAGTGCAAATCTGTGGAGGCAGACCAGGTATCAACCCCAGCACTTGGAACCCAGGGAGCCTGGACCAGGCCAGGCTCACACAGGCAATGAGCTCTTATGTCATGCTACTCCTGGGTTCGAAGCCAGCCTAGGAGCTCCCAGGTCTTCTACCCAGGCTTCTCTATGCTCCTGAAAAGCTGGGATGACAAATACAAAGAACAGAGACTTGGGAGCTGGCGTGCCTAGAATCCACAGGACCCTAGAGTGTAAGCACATATAACAGCAACAGAAATGTTTGTCAAAGACTGCTTAAGGTATAGCAAAGCTCTGTGTGGTCATGTGTATCTGTAACCTTAGCAGCTGGATAAAGTTTGAGGCAAGCCTGGGCTAAGACCCTGACTTGGAAGGGGGAAAAAAAAAGATAGCTGGGGGTGAGAGGGACAGACGGACAGTGTGCATAGGAGAAAGAGATATATACAGACAGGTCACGGAAAGACAATGATTATTATCTTCTTTCTTTAAGAAAGGGTCTTGGCTAGCCGGGCGGTGGTGGCGGCACACGCCTGTAATCCCAGCACTCTGGGAGGCAGAGGCAGGAGGATTTCTAAGTTCGAGGCTGCCTGGTCTACAGAGTGAGCTCCAGGACAGCCAGGGCTACACAGAGAAACCCTGTCTCAAAAACCAAAACCAAAACCAAGAAAAGAAAAAAGGCTCTTGGTGGCTGGAGAGATGGCTCATTGGTTAAGAGCACTGATTGCTCTTCCAGAGGTACTGAGTTCAATTCCCAGCAACTACATGGTGGCTCACAACCATCTGTAAAGGGATCCAGTGCCCTCTTCTGGTGTGTCTGAAGAGAGTGATGATGTGCTCACATATATAAAATAAATAAATCTTAAAAACAAAAAACAAAAACAAAAAACCCTGGACTAGTTCTGCCTCTCCCACTGAAGTGATGAGATTAGAGGCATGTACCACTACACCTGGCTGAGGAATTTCAATTTTAACACATCCTTCGCCGGGCGGTGGTGGCGCACCCCTGTAATCCCAGCACTCTGGGAGGCAGAGGCAGGCAGATTTCTGAGTTTGAGGCCAGCCTGGTCTACAGAGTGAGTTTCAGGACAGCCAAGGTTACACAGAGAAACCCTGTCTTGAAAAAAACCCAAACAAAACAAAACAAAACAAAACACATCCTTCAAAGGACTGACACACTGCAGATGTTTGGGTAACTTTCCCTTTAGCACACTCAACTGAAAGCTTTCCCTATGGATCCCAAATTATCATGCCTACCTACTGAGAGACAACTGAACAATGAGCTGCCTTGGTTTGTCTGAGGATTCCTTGACCGTCCCGTCCTCCAGCCCACCCGCAGGCTGTCCCGCAGGCTGTCCCGCAGGCTGTCCCGCAGGCTGTCCCACTTACCTTGTGCACCGATGCCCCTAAGCTGGCCAGCACAGACAGCACTTCGATGTCCACTTTCCGTGTGTAGGTCTGTCCTGTGATGATGAAAGCTCTAGAGTAAACAGAAATCAATGCTAAAATATGTGACTGTCAGTTGCCTTTAATCCCAGTGCTCAGGAAGCAGAAGCAAGCAGTTCTCTAAGGCCAGCCTGGTCTAGACAGTAAGCAACAGAATATTTAGGACTCTAGAGACAGTATCTCAAAAAAAGAAAAGGGCGACTGCGATATAGACTAACCAAAAATGGATCCTAGGCGATGGCTTGGCTTCCTAGAATGCTCAGTTATGCTGAGCTCAGGGCCCAACTGGCAACTAGCTACTCAAACAAGCTGCTTCCCGTTTCCCAATCCCAGCAAACTGCTCTGGTCCGAGGGGGAACAGAACCTAAATGTCCATGCCCTGCACTGCCACGAGGGGCCGAGGGAAAGGACTCGTGGAAGAGCCTGGGTCTCACGCAGGCATTCAGAGTGAGCACACTGGCGGATCCCAGGAACAGAGCAAAGCCAGCAACATATCCAGGCGGTGACTCTTAGCAACGGGGGCTGAGGCAGAAGGACTCTGGCGCATTCAAGCTCAGCCTGGGCTCCACAGTGACTTTCCTGGACTACAAAGTGGGACTTTATCTCAAACAAACCAACAAACCCAGAATAGCAATATGCAGAAAGCACTTAGGAAACCGAGGGGGTGGAGAGATGGCTCAGGCGTTAAGAGCATGGCTGTCCTGAACTCAGAGAGCTGCCCACTTCTGCCAGGATTAAAGGTGAGTGCCACCACCTGTCTTCATTTGTTGTTATTTAGGAGGTCCTGGGTTTCATACCCAGTACATGTTTCATACCCAGTACCCACATGGCCGCTCACAGCTGTATGTCCTGCCAGTTCCAGAAGACCTGACACACTATTCTGGCCTACACACAGACAGACACACTATACTGGCTGATTTTGTATGTCAACTTGACACAAGCTGGAGTTATCAAAGAGAAAAGAGCCTCCCTTGAGGAAATGCCTCCATGAGATCCAGATGTAAGGCATTTTCTCAATTAGTGATTAAGGCAGGAGGGCCCAGCCCATTGTGGGTGGGGCCATCTTAGGGCGGGTGGTCCTGGGTTCTATAAGAGAGCAGGCTGAGCAAGCCAGGGGAAGAAAGCCAGTAAGGAACGTCCCTCCATGGCCTCTGCATCAGCTCCTGCTTCCTGACCTGCCTGAGTTCCAGTCCTGACTTCCTTTGGTAATGAACAGCAATGTGGAAAGTGTAAGCTGAATAAACCCTTTCCTCCCCAACTTGCTTCTTGGTCATGATGTTTGTGCAGGAATAGAAACCCTGACTAAGACACACACACACACAGACAAAACACGCATATTTATAAAATTTTTTAAAAAATTAATGAAAGAAAGAAAGAACAGGAGAGATAGCTTGGCAGTAAGTGTGCTTGGTTGCACTTGCAGAAGATCTGGGTTCCATTCCTAGCACACACATAGTGGGTCACAACCATCCATAACTCCATTCCTAGGGGATCCACAGTCCTCTTCTGACTTCTGTGAACACTAGCCATAAATGCCACTGTGGTAACCAGGCACACACACAGGTAAAGCATTGTACATACCAAAGTACAAATGTGTCACACAGGCATTCAAATATGCACACACAAAAGGAGAGGAAGAGGAGAAGAAAGCTGAATCTAGAGGCTTGTCATTAACCGGGCCCCAGCATTTTCCCTAGGTATATACCTTTTAAACCCTGCCTTTTCTGTCACCATCTTGTCTAGCTGCTCCACCTTTAAAAAAGATAAGACACATCCTGTTAGAAATATAGGTGTTCACCGGGCAGAAACAGGTGAGTACGTGGTCAGCCTGGTATACAAAGTGAGTTCCAGGACAGCCAGGGCTTTGTTACACAGAAAAACCCAGTCTTGAACCCCTGTTCCCCCCACCCCCACACTCTCCAAAATACAGGTGTTCAAAAGCCAAGTTCAAATCCCAGCAACCACAGGGTGGCTCACAACCATCCATAATGAGATCTGACTCCCTCTTCTAGAGTGTCTGGAGACAGCTACAGTGTACTTACATACAATAAATAAATCTTTTTAAAAAAAGCCTTTAATCCTAGCATTTGGGAAGCAGAGGCAGGTGGTTGGTTCTCTGTGAGTTTGAGGTCAGCCTGGTATACAAAGCAAGTTCCAGGACAGCAAGGGCTACACAGAGAAACCTGTCTCAAACAAACAACCAACCCCTTTACTGGCTCAAATTCTAGAGGAGCTGGGTTCAATTCTCAGCACCCACATTGCAGTTCACATCTGTCTGTAACTCCAGTTGCAGAGGATCTGATACTCTCACACCTGTGCACATAAAAAACAAAAAACAAAAAACAAAACAACAGAAAAAGAAATGTAGAAAGAAAGAAATGTAGGTGTTCAGTCTGAGTATGCGCCACTGGTCATCCGGCAGGGTTTGATCAATCGAGTCAGAGGCAGCCTTCCTTGTCTGACAGGTTGGCACCCTGAACTGAGCTGTCCTGAGCCACGGTCAGTGCCCTTTTTTAGGCACTGCGTACATTGAGAGATGAACGCAGTGTAGGTATCTTTTCCATGACATTCTCCTTCTACCATGGGGGTCCTGGAACTGACTCAGGCGTCCATTTTGCTGGTCCCTTGGAATACCTTCTGGTGATCTCCCTCGAAGAGCTGCAGGAAGCTGGCCTGCGTGCCAGTGGTGCCCTTCACTCCTCGGAAGCGCAGCTCATCCCGGACGCGCTTCAAGTTCTGGAGATCCATGCAGAGATCTTGAATCCAAAGGCAGCAGCGTTTCCCAACCGTGGTCAGCTGAGCAGGCCTGAAGGGAGCACAAAGAACAGAGGTCCCGGACTGAGGCCTACCTCACCTGACAGCCACCATCACCCAAGTAGGAAAGACAAAACAATAGCTAAAAGCCGCAGCCAAGAAGGGAGACACACCAGAAGAAGGCATTGGAACCTATTACAGATGTTGGTTGTGAGCCACCGTGTGGTTGCTGGGAATTGAACTTAGGGCCTCTGCAAGAGCGTGCAAGCTCTATGTACTCTGGATGGCAGTGGGCTCTTGTTGGACTGGCAGCCAGCAACGTCCAGACACGGGGCCGTAGAGAGGACACACCGCACGTCCCTAAACTAGACTTCCGTGTTGACTGACTCTCCCTGCAGAGTGATCTGCATGGGCGCGTTCATGGCAGCGCTATTCATGACGGCTGTAACACGTCAACCCAAATGCTCAGAACTGAAGAAGGGGCAAACAAAATGAGGCTTAGCTATTGAATGGGCTGATGCCAGATTTAAGAAGAAATGAATACATGCTGCACCATGAATATTAGATACATTTTACAGGAAAGATGTCATACACTATATGTTATTACATTTGGACTGATCTACAGATAAAAATTTTGTGTTAGTCAGAAGCAGGGAGGAGTGGTAAGAAGTGATTGTTGATAGAGATATATGAAATTAAGTTGCTAATTATCACACACTGTAAATATATATTAAAAAGTTTGGTATTCCAAAGATGATACACCTTTTTAGGGCTGTATTTAGTAACTATAAAAATGCTTCCACATCCTAAAATCAAAACCATAGGGCTGACCTGGGTATGGTGGTGCACACCTTTGACCTCATAGTTCATCTCTGGGAGGCAGAGACAGGCAGACCTCTTTAAGTTTGAGGCTAGCCTGGTCTACACAAGAGTTCCAGGCCAGCCAGAGCTACACAGTGAGACATTTCACAAACAAAGCAAAACAACAAAAACAGAAACTAAAGAGTTGGGAGTGTAGCTCTAGAGGGAAAGCTCTTGTTGAGACATGCAGACTAAAGAGGGGACATTTTTAACCATTTATTATGACTGAAACCAGTGTAATCAAATCAACAAGGTAATACTCTCTCTAGTAATCTTTGTGCAATTTTTTTCTTCTTTTGAGAAAGATATATGCATCCTTGGCGATCCCTGACACCAGTACACAGGCCAGGGTGGACCTGAATTCAGAGAATTCCGCCTGCCTTGGCTCCTGGATGCTGGAATTGCAGGTGTGCATCACTGCACCCCACCTGGTCTTTGCATTATTTAGGCTCTTTCCCCACCATAACATAAACCTAAGCTTCCATGGTCTTAGAAGCAACACTTTTAAGGCTGGATATTACTCCAACCACTGGGCATATGTACTTTATTTAATTACCCTCGCTGGCCAAGTCATTTAGACTATTTTCAGTGCTATTATAAGTAATATCCTGGGAGCTAGAGAGATGGCTCAGCTGTTGAGAACACTGACTGCTCTCCTGAAGGTCCTAAGTTCAAATCTCAGCACCCACATGGTGGCTCACAACCATCTGCAATAGAATCTGATGCCCTCTTCTGGAGTGTCTACAGACAGGTACAGGGTACTCACATATAATAAATAAGTAATATCCTAACAAAGATTTCTATGCACAAACTTTTCCCTGAATTTGGATTGTTTCCCTGGGCTAGACTCTTAAGAAAGGAATAAAAACGGAGCGTGCAGAGACTGGAGCGACTCAGAGGCTGAGAGAACTGGCGGCTCTTAGCTGGCCCGCTCCATCCCACGCGGCGGCTCATAACCATCCATAACTCCAGTCAGAAGGAACCTGAGGCCCCCTTCTGGTCTCCTTGGGCACCAGACATGCAAGTGGTGCATATGAATACATACATGTAGACAAACCACCCACACACATTAGAAAAAGAGAATAAGTGATTCTTTGGTCTTGATAAGTATAAACTGCTAATTACTGGGCCGGTGAGGTAGCTCAGTTAGTAAGGTGTTGACTGCCTAGCCTGAGGACCCAAGGTCAATGCCTGGGACCACATCACGGAAGGAGAAAATGGACTCTGACAGAAGAGAAGTTGTCCTCTGACCACTACCTGTGCACTGTCATGTGTGTGCACACAAATAAACAAACAAATAAATATAGTTATTAAAAAGTTGTACTTTTCATGGTGAGATGGTCTTGATATGCTGCTCAGTCTAGGATGGAACCCACAGGCTGAAGCTCTCCTCCCGCCTCAGGCCACCAGGCACTGGGCACACACGTAAGGCTCCGGGCTCCAGTGCAGCTCCTTCACTCTTTCTGCCATGCTGGACGGCGGACTCGAGTTCAAGCCTGGCAATGGCATTCCCTCTGAGCACTGTCCCCAGCCCCCAGCGCATTTCCCATCAGGGCATGGGGCCCATTTCTCAGCAGTGTCCTAAGTTACCTGCCATGCTTTAAGATTCTGGCCTCAACACACACATGCATAAATTCAATTCCCCAAAAATAGTCTCATCACTTACTGAAAGTGTGTGAAACCTAACGTGGGCAGATCAGCACGTTCCTTAGCAAAGTCGGCAAGCCTCGAGATCACTCTAGCAAGCTACAAGAAAGATCATGTGGTGGAAAGAGAGTGAATGTAACTTCAACTAAATGTTCACACAATTTCACACAAGTTACGTCTTTAGCTCAGGGAGGGGCAGCACTTATGTCTTTTCACCTTTGTATCCCGATGTGCCCCAGCAAGGATCACAGGGGCCAACATTTGAAAACTGAGTCGGCTCCTTAACATATCACACACTATTTTAAGAACATTGCAGAATAGTGGGACCAAGTCATGGCCTGAGCAACATACTCCAGCAGCACATCCCTGGTTGAACCTGCTACATTTAAAAGGCTATGCTTCAGAAAGCAATCACTTACAGTCTTCCAGACTGGCCTTAAACTCTAAGATCTGCCTGCCTCTGTTTCCTCACTGTTGGGAATTAGACGTGTACCACCCTACCTGCGTTTAACCCAAGAAGGGACAATTAACTCCACAGATGATATACAGAGTCCCTGACTTGAGAACATGATAAGCTTTAGGTATCAACACTGTGTAGACTCACTGAAATTGCAGACACCTAAACTGGCAGGAAACTTCTGTCAGCATCTTACCTTTGGCAAAAGCAGGTCAAATGCATTTCTCAGAATAATCAGGTCCTGAAAAGGAAAATTCAATGGTTTCACATTAAACAGTAGCAAACAGCAATACTGTAATGATACTTTCTGGCCATTAGGGTTGGTGTCTCGGCTAGCAAGCAGTCCGTCTCACCTTTAGCAGACAGTATGCTTCAAAAGATGCTAAGAGGCTGCTTTGTCCTCAGTACCTTTTAAATGCACAAGAGCTGGGCTGGAAAGGAGCTCAGTCGGCAGTGTATTCCACCCCCAGCATCACATTAACTTGGAACGGTGGCAAACACCTCCAGCAGCAGCACTTGAGAAGCAGAGGCAGGAGGGTCATGAATGCAAGGTCATCCTTGCACAGAGCAAGCTCAAGCTAGACTAGCATCAGGAGAGGCTGTTGGGGTGGGGACAACTTACAGAGAAGAGAACCACTGGATTACTGGGATCCACAAGGAACAAAACCTTATTGTTCACAGTGTGTGGTGGCCACAGTGACTGAGAACTGTGTAAGTCCATGGGCTTTTATATTCTTACGTGGCACATCCCATCAATAGTCTCTACTTTTCCCCATCTATCCATCCATCCATCCATCCATCCATCCATCTATCCATCCATCCATCCTTCCATCCCCCATCCCCCATCCATCTATTGGCAAGGTATCTCTCTGGCTGTTACAGAACTTACTAGACCAGGCTAGCTTTGTCCTCACAGAGATCGGAGTCCCCTTTCTCCCAAGTGCCAGGATTAGAGGTTTAAGCCACTTTGCCCTGTTCATCTATCCTTGATAGCACAGGAAGGTATGATCTGGAATATCAAGGTTTAAGAAACTTAAAATTTAGCCAGGCGGTGGTGGCGCACTCCTGTAATCTCAGCACTCTGGGAGGCAGAGGCAGGCGGATTTCTGAGTTCGAGACCAGCATGGTCTACAGAGTGAGTTCCAGGACAGCCAGGGCTACACAGAGAAATCCTGCCTCAAAAAAAAAAAAAAAAAAAAAAAAAAAAAAAAGGAAAAAAAGAAAAGAAACAATAATAATAAATACATAAGGTATCACATGTAGCTGCCATCTTCATCTGAAGGAAGTTACTTGGACTGTGGTTTCAGGTCTCACAGGCGCAGTGTGAGAAGCTCACGTGCTTTTGAGAGGCAGTCTCACTCATGTTTCTGAGGCTGGGCACTGTGGACTGAATGCCCTTCCTACTCAGTGTCCCGATGATAGAGACGGCTCAGTGCTTAAATGCACTGGCTGCTCTTCCAGAAAACCTGGGTTTGGTTCTCAGCACCTAAATGACAGCTGCAACCTGTTATAACTCCAGTTCCTGGGGACCCCACCTTCTCACCTCAGTGTGCACTGTACACACAATGTACACAGACACTTATGCAAAGCACCAAAACACATAAAATAAATAATTTCAAAAAAACCAATTGGACCAGGTAGTGGCCGTGCACACCTATAACCCTATAACCCCAGCGCGTGGTAGGCAGAGGCAGGTGGATCTCTGTTGAGTTCAAGGCCAACCTGGAGTACAGGACAGCCAGGGCTCTGTTACAGAGAAACCCCATCTCAACAAAAAAAAAAAAGGACAACTGTAATACTATCCTCTCTTTTCAGAAGCCAAAAGTAGTTTTTTTTTTTGTTTTTTTTTTTGGGGGGGGGGAGAGGTTCCGAGCCAGGGTTTCTCTGTGTAGCCCTGGCTGTCCTAGAACTCACTCTGTAGACCAGGCTGGCCTCGAACTCTAAAAGTCGCCTGCCTCTGCCTCCCAAGTGCTGGGATTAAAGGCCCTTGGTAAGTATGGAAATTTTAAATCACACCAATGCATTATAAAGGCTGAAAGCCAAGTACAAATAGCATAGCTCCTACCGTATTGTCTCCGACGTAGCAGGAGGTGGCACCGAGATGAATGATGCCCGCAGCTTTCGGACAGCAGTGGCCGAACGTGTGCACGTGAGCCATCACGTCGTGCCGCAGGCGCTTCTCTTCCTCAGCCGCCATCTGGAAGTCAATGTTGCTCAGGTTCGACTTCATCTCCTCGATCTGTTCATCTGTGATAGGCAAACCCAGTGTCTGCAGAGCAGGGAAAGAAAATCCAATGACTTTTATGTGCAAGTATTTGAAATGAGGATAAGATTCTTAAAATCTGGGGCAACAAATTTAAAAGTATGGAGAAATTTTCTTTTCTTTTTTTTAATATCTATTTTATGTACATGGCTGAATTTACATGTGCATGCCAGAAGAGGGCACCAGATCATATTATAGGTGGTTTCTGAGCCAACATGTGGTTGCTTGGAATTAAACTCAGGACCTCTAGAAGAGTAGCCAGTGCTGAGCTACCTGAACTGCCGAGCCATCTCTCTCCAGCCCATGGAGGAATCTTCTAAATAAACTAAGAAACAGGAAGCACCAGGTCCTGATGTTGACTGTTAACTCCTGCCCCTCTCCACCCCTCTTGTTTTTTGTTTTTGAGACAAGGTTTCTCAGTATAGCTGGTTGTCCTGGAATTCACTATGTAGACTAGGCTGACCTCGAACTCCTGAGTGCTGAGACTAAAGGTGTGCGCAGCCACCTGGCTAATCCCTGCCTCTCTTGTTCTAGTCTCTGGGCTCAAATGTCAACAAGAAAGGCCTCCTCTAACCTTCATGTAAAACATTCTGTACCAACTCTGTTTCTTTAGCTTGGCTTATTTAGCACATGCATCACTGTATGACATTGTCTCACATTTAATAAACCCATCTAACGCTAGAAGGCACACTGCAGAAGAGACCTCTGTTCTATTTATTACTTAGTCCTTAGCTATGGCATGCAAGTATACAAAGTATGGTGGCTTTGTACCCAACTCTGATGTACTTATAGTGACCAAAGCTAACAGTCCCTTAAAGCTGGGCTTAGTGCTACAGGCCATAATCCCAGCACTTGGGAAGGAGAAGCAGAAGGATCCTGACTTCAAATCAAACACTGCTGGAAACTTACCAGCCAGTCAGCTGGCTCAGTTGCTGTCAGTAGTTGCAAGGGAAGCTTGGAGCTCCACTCTTGGAACTCATGCAGAGGTGGAAGGAGAGAACCTATTCCACAGAGCTGTCAGCCAGGCGTGTGCCCCAGCATGTACACACCTATATAAATCCACACTCCCCATACTCGTAGTCTGCCATTTTTCTCTTTTTTTAAATTTTTAAAAAAAAGACTTATTGCCAGGTGGTGGTGGCGCATGCCTGTAATCCCAGCACTCTGGGAGGCAGAGGCAGGCAGATTCCTGAGTTCGAGGCCAGCCTGGTGTACAGAGTGAGTTCCAGGGCTACATAGAGAAACCCTGTCTTGAAAAACCAAATCCAAAAAAAAAAAAAAGAAAAAGAAAAAAAAAGACTTATTTTTATGTCTTACCTGTATGTATTTGCATTTATCCATGTGTGCATGTGGTGCCTAAGGAGGCCAAAGAAGGCATCAGATCCCCTTGAGCTGAATTGCAGATGGCTGTGAGTGGCCATGTGACTGCTGGGAAAGGGAGCCAGGTCTCCGGAAGAGCAGCCAGTGCTCCCACCTGCTGAAGCACTCCTCCAGCCCTCATCACCTCCCCAACCAGACCAGTCATTGGGGGAACTTGTGCTATCTTTCTGTGTGTCTGAGACAAGGTCTCAGTGTGTTGTTCTGGCTAGCCTGGAGCTTGCTATATAGATGAAGTAGGCCTCAAACTCACAGAAATTCACCTGCCCCTGCTTCTTAAATGTTAACACACGTGCTAGAGATGGTTCAGTAAATAAGAGAACTCACTGCTCCTGCAGAGACCTGACTCTGGTTCCCTCCACGCACCTGGCCGCTCAAAACCACCTGTAACTCCAGTTCCACGACATCATCCGGCCTCTAGGGGCACCTGCACTCACACATGCACATACCCACATGCAGACACAGAACTACACATAAAAAATAAAATAAATCCTACTAATAAATAAGTGCTACTAATCTGATGCTCTAACATAATCCATACGCGTCACTATGTATGCTTCAAACAATTTGTAGACCAGATAAACCTTACACTCCAGTCCCAGCTTGAGGCCACTTACAAGCTATGGTGACACTGACAATGGTTTGGATGCTATAACCCCCAACTACACAGGAACAGTAAATGACAGAGCACAATGCATGGACAGTCTGCTGTCTACTGCTAGGGAACCAAGAGTTTCCTCATGCTGATTCCTCACCTACAAAACAAGCACATGAAAAGTACTTATCTGAGCTGGAGAGATGGTTCAGTGGATAAGAGCACTGCCTGCTCTTCCAGAGGTCCTGAGTTCAAGTCCCAGCAACCACATGGTGGTTCACAACCATCTATATTGGGATCCAATGCTCTCAGAAGATAGCTACAGAGTACTTATATAAATAAAATAAATTTTTAAAAAAGTACTTATCCAATGTGGCTTTAAAAAAGAAAAAGTGAATTCAAGGCCAGCCTGGTCTGCAGAGTGAGTTTAAGGACAGACAGAACTACATAGAGAAACCCTATCTTGACCTCCCGTCCTCCCCCCACCCCCCAAAAAGTTAATAAATAGCTTTAAAAAAAATTTTTTTAAGGCACCAAATAGCTCTTCCAAAGGAAGAAAGCAGGCCAACCTAGCTATGATGACCATAAACTACAGTTATAACTAACATGGCATAACAACCCTAAGAAATTTCGTGGTGGTAACTAACAGCTATACAATTGGACTTAAGGCCCGATCAGCAGAAGGGAAATCATGCCTGGCTCTGGAAACCCAGCCAGCTACTTGGGCTCGTGGATCTTGCTAGAGGACCTACAATACCACCAAAGCTGGATACATTAGCTGCCCGACACAGGTGCTGGGGACCCAGCCCAGGTCCTCTGCGAGAGCGACACAAGTGCTCACCTTCTGTGCTGTGTCATCTCTCCAGCCCATAGCTTTCCTTGTACTTGTGAGGAACACATGCACAGCTTATACACATGTTTAAGGACTATTAGACTACTAGAAAAGGCCTTAAAGCAGTGCCTGGGCCAGAAGGCACAGCAGTGTCTGCTGCCACCTTGTAGTCGCCGTATGGAAGCCAGTGGAGGGCCTGGGCAGGAAATGCAGGGTGAAGGTTTGGGTTGCTTGGCCCTGGACTCTTTGTGAACACACTGCTACCCTGCTCTGAAACTTGAGAAGCATTACAGCTTTCTGGGTCACCTTCACCTTCGACCAGCTTCTCTGGGAAACCTCTTTCCCAAAAATCGTTTTTAAATATACTGGGTCGCCGGGCGGTGGTGGCGCACGCCTGTAATCCCAGCACTCTGGGAGGCAGAAGCAGGCAGATTTCTGAGTTCAA
Organism: Apodemus sylvaticus; assembly: GCF_947179515.1. NCBI lineage: Eukaryota > Metazoa > Chordata > Mammalia > Rodentia > Muridae > Apodemus > Apodemus sylvaticus. The sequence goes on along the minus strand of NC_067488.1, from coordinate 49,696,765 downwards.
GGCCAGCCTGGTCTACAGAGTGAGTTCCAGGACAGCCAGGGCTATACAGAGAAACTCTGTCTCAAAAAAAAAAAAAAAAAAAAAAAAATACTGGGTCATCGCTTCTCAGTCTTTTGGCTAAGATCAAGTGTAAAAATACTGGGTCAAACAACTGTACATGCAGCCCTGGAAGACAAAATACTAACTTGGCTGTGCTGTCGAACCCTTTTATCCTAGTACTTGGGAGGTAGAGGCAGGCTCATTTTGTGAGTTTGAGCCAGCCATGGCTATATAGTGAGACGCTATCTCAAAAAAACACAAACCAGCAAGCCTCCCCCCAAATCAAATCACCACCAATAAAAACCCCACAACTCATGCACCTTGTGTAATAAACACCTGCCCAGATCCTCCCTTCTCATAGCAAAACTTATATACAGAAATAGTGGCTCTGAAACGATTCCCAAGCTGTCACAGCTTTAAAGGCACCCAGGAAAACAAAGTGACCAAGGAAATCAGCTCAGGTTCTAGAATGAATCTAGGATTGAATCCTAGCTCTGTTATCAAGAGCTAGCTGGGTAACCTAGGGCAAGCCTGGATGCTCACAAACTTGGTTTTGTCCTCCGGAGAAAAGAAAATCCAGGGACTGGAGAGATGGCTTATTGGCTAAAAGCACTTGTAGAGGGCCCAGGTTTAGTTCTCAAGGCTCACAAGGCAGCTTACGACAAGCTGTTAACTAGCTCCCTCTCCTGGCAACGTCTGCTGGCACCAGATGTGCGTGGTGAGCGTGCGAACATACAGGCAAAGCACTTATACACAAAAACTTAAAAATACATCTTCTTTTAAAACGGCGAGAAAAAAATCACCATCAAGTCTGCAACGTGCTTTAAAAAAAAATTTACTTGTTTTGTGTGTGTGCACGTGTGTACGTGTGAGCGCACACATAGAGGTCGGAGGACAAGTGTCAGGTTATCGCCTCTCACCCTATAGTCCCAGGGCTCGAACTCATGTCGGATGGCTTGGCGGGAAGCGCCTTTACCCCTGAGCTTGAAAGATATAAAAAGCATTCCACTTGAAGTGAGCTGTGGAAGGACGCAAACTCCCAGAGCCTTGCCCAAACTGAAGTCCTCCAAAGGGTGTGCCGGTCTCTGGGACTGTCGCCGAAGCCACAGGTGCTCGTGCCGTGACCTCCCTCGAGACCAGGGACCCGGCCAGTTACCTGCTCGGCCTCCGCCAGCCACAGCCACAGCTGCCGCCATGTCTGGAACTTGTACCTGTCGCTGAACAAGAAACACATCTCGCGGCTGGCGTAACGGGCCGCCAGCGGAGAACGGTAGCTTTCGGCAGAGCCAGGGTCGCCGGCTGCAGCCATTTTCAACACGCGACCGGAACACGGCGGACACCAGGAGCCGGTCCAAAATCGGAAGCCTGGCGTGCGTGGGGCGGGACTTCCTCCTCTGACCCCGCCCCTGGCCCCGCCCCAGAAGGTCGAGATGGTTCAAGTTTGGCTCATCCCCTCTGACAGTCAACGGTTTTCTCTTGGCTTCTACGGAACACGATTAAAGCTTCTTAAATCTCAGTTTTTTCATCAGAGGAACGTACATTAAGACCCGCATTTAACCGTGAAAGGAAAATTCCAGAGGCATTCGTAGGGACGCCAGGAAGGAGCCCTAGTGGACACTTGGAGTACTGCAGTCTCGCAGGAGCTAGGCTCAACTGGAGACCGAAACTTTTTTTTTTTGTTTGTTTGTTTTTTGGGTTTTTTTGGGATTTTGGTTTTTTTCCCAGACAGGGTTTCTCTGTATAGTCCTGGCTGTCCTGGAACTCACTTTGTAGACCAGGCTGGCCTCGAACTCAGAAATCCGCCTGCCTCTGCCTCCCAGAGTGCTGGGATTACAGGCCTGTGCCACCACCGCCCAGCACGAAACCTTTTTAAAGGAATGATTGATTGATTGATTTAATGTAATGAGTACACTGTAGTTGTCTTCAGGCACAACAGAAGAGGGCATCAAATCCCATTACTGATGGTTGTGAGCCACCTTGTGGTTGCTGGGAATTTAACTCAGAACCTCTGGAAGAGCAGTCGGTGCTCTTAACCACTGAACCATCTCTCCATCCGAGACCAGAACTCTTAAACCTTCGCCTGCTCGTTCTGAACTCAGAAAGCATCCTGTCAGAATTACTCATGTGTGATGGCTGGAGAACACCAAACTTAAAATTCAAAAATTGGGCTGGCGAGGTGACTCAGCGGTTCAGAGCACTGACTGCTCTTCCAGAGGTCCTGAGTTCAAATCCTAGCAACCACATGGTGGCTCACAGCCATCTCTAATGAGATCTGATGCCCTCTTCTGGTGTGTCTGAAGACAGCTACAGTGTACTTACATATAATAAAAAAGTCTTTTTAAAAAATTCAAAAATGTCCGTATCAGAATAAAACTGAAAATAGCATACATTTCAAAAAGAAGTTATACGTTAAATTTCGATTGGTTTCTATATTTGCACCAGGAAAGGGCGAAGCAAAACAAATTGGCTTAAAGCAACAAGAACAAAAAGAAAGCCGGACAGTGGTGGCGCAGGCCTTTAATCCGAGCACTTGGGAGGCAGAGGCAGGTGGATTTCTGAGTTCGAGGCCAGCCTGGTCTACAGAGTGAGTTCCAGGACAGCCAGGACTATACAGAGAAACCCTGTCACAAAAAAACAAAAAAACAAAAAAACAAAAAAAAAAAGAAAAAAGAAAAGAAAAAAAGAAAAAGAAAAAGAAAGAAAAAAGAAAGAAAGAAAGAAAACAGAAAAAAACAAAACAAAACAGAAAGGACCTGCCTTCAAGACTGTTCTCCAAGGGATAGCAGCACACATAGGATCATTAAAATGCACTTCGTTTGAAAGCATCATATCTAACACTTGATATAGTATTTACATACAAACGTTAGGAATAAAAGGTATTAGAAAAAAGGTAAATAAAAGATGAAAATGTAAAAGTGAAAGGTTGTTTTGGGGAGCCAGGCATGGTGGAGCCCACTTGTAAACCCAGCACTTGGGAGACGCAGACAGGAGGAGCAGGAGCTCCGTCATCCTCAGCTATAAAGACCCACGAAGATCTTGTCTCAACTACTCACCAAACCAAACTAAAAACAAACAAAAGCTTAAACAAAAAAAAACAAGCAAATAACAAAGGTTGCTATAGGTGGCACTGTAAACCTCTCCTTTTCCTCCTTAAAACTATTGTTTTAAGTAGAAAGGTAATTATTTCGTTGACAGTTATTCTAATAGGTTTTTTTTTTTTTTTCTTCTCAAGACAGAAAGAAGGTTTCTCTGTGTAGCCTTGGCTGTTCTGGAACTCATTCTGTAGACCAGGCTGACCTTGAACCCATAGAGATCTGCCTGCTTCTGCCTCCCCACTGCTGGGTGTGTCGTCACCACCTCCTGGCTACCTTTTGTCTTTTTTGAGAGAGGGACTCACTACGTAGCCAGTCCTAGCTGTCCTGGAACTGTTATACAGACCAGAGTAGCCTCTAAGTCACAGAGAGCCACTTACCTCTGCCTCCTAAGTGCTACAATATAAGGCATGTGCCACCATGCTCAGGAGGCAGAGACAGGGTGCATCTCTGAGTTCAAGGCCAGCCTGGTCTACAGACCAAATTCCAGAACACCCAGGGCTGCACAGAGAAAACCGGTCTCAAAAAAAAATTATTTTTGTTGGTTGCTACTGTGCTGTTGTTATGAATTGTAACCTAAATATCTGACATGTGGGATATCTGATATGTGACCCCTGTGGGAGTCCCACATGTTGAGAACTACCATGATCCAGATCCCATCTGTCTGCCTTGGTCACCTTTACCTAGCACTGCAGCTAGCATAGAGTACATACATACTCATATGTATATATGTAAATAATTTGAGGTCAGCCTGGTCTCAGAGCAAGTTCCAAAACAGCCAGGGCTACACAGAGAAAATCTGTCTCCCAACAAACAAACAAACCAAACAAACACAAAACAACAACAACAACAACAACAAAAAGCCACATCCAGCAACATAAAGAGACCCACAATAGGCATGATACGTTAAATCTGACCACTGCTTCCTCTTCCCCACACAGCCACTCCCTCAAGGCCTTCCTTCCAAGGCTCCTTAGTGTCTCCTCTTCCGGAGCTCAAGACTTAGCAGTTGCCAGTGTAGTTTGTCCATCAGGCAAACCTACCAGCCACCTGAGCCAAGGTCCTTGATTGGCAGAAGGCTGGATTGGAGGCTGTGGCCGGATGTAGTCTGAATAGAACGTGTTCCTGGGACTTGGCACTCTGGACTGATTCAGGGGCAGAGTCGCCTGGATGTGCTGTAGCGGCGGCTCACGACTCTCTTCCACAGTGTCTCTTGCAAAGCCCATCTTCTCATCTCAGCGTCCCTAGCTGCCTCTCCTGCCTCTGCTTCACTTGGCCTCTGGTTACTTTTCCTCACCTAATTGTTTTTTTGTTGTTGTTATTGTTTGTTTGTTTTTTGTTTTTTCGAGACAGGGTTTCTCTGTATAGCCTTGGCTGTCCTGGAACTCACTCTGTAGACCAGGCTGGCCTTGAACTCAGAAATCTGTCTGCCTCTGCCTCCCAGAGTTCTGGGATTACAAGCCTGCACCATCACTGCCCGGCTTTTTTTGTTGTTGTTTTGTTTTGTTTTCCCTCATCTAATTGTAATTTTAGCCTTTAGTTTTCTCCTTGGACCTGATTCTCTGACTTTATTTTTGGGAGATAGAGTGTTACTTTGTAGCCCTAACTGGCCTGGGACTCACTATGTAGAGAGATCTGTCTGCACTCCTGAGTGCTCAGATTAAAGGCATGGGTCATCATGTCCAGCAGATTTTTGTTTGTTTTGTTTTGTTTTTTTGTTTCTTTTCTTTTTTGAGACAGGGTTTCTCTGTGTAGCCCTGGCTGTCCTGGAACTCACTCTGTAGACCAGGTTGACCTCAAACTCAGAAATATGCCTGCCTCTGCCTCCTAAGTGCTGGGATAACAGGCATGCGCCACCACGCCCAGCTTTTTTTTTTTTTCTTAATGCATGGAATTCTTCTGCTAAATATCATCAGCTGCCTTAAGTCTGGTTAATGTGGAGACCCCTGCTTTTTGGTTTGTCCCCTCACTAACCATTCCCAGCAATTCCATGGTTGTCAGTCCTGTCCCTTAGGCAAGTTATTTAATCTTTTGGTGCTTAGAATTCTTGCCTGAAAAATATGGCTAATGCTCCCAGGGGCACAGTGAGGTGAGAAAACAAAAAGAGCCAGGCAGTGGCAGAACACGCCTTTAGTCCCAGCACTCGGGAGGCAGAGGCAGTCGGATCTCTGTGAGTTTGAGGCCAGCCTGGTCTACAGAGAGCTCCAGGTAGCCAAAGCTACACAGTCTTGAAAACCAAATAGGAGAGGGAGAGAGAGAGAGAGAGAGAGAGAGAGAGAGAGAGAGAGAGAGAGAGAGAGAGATGAAGAAGAAGAAGAAGAAGAAGAAGAAGAAGAAGAAGAAGAAGAAGAAGAAGAAGAAGAAAGAAGAAGAAGAAGAAGAGGAGGAGGAGGAGGAAGAGGAGAAGGAAGAGAAGGAGGAGGAGAAGGAAGAGGAGGAGGGGGAGGAGGAGGAGGAAGAGGAGAAGGAAGAGAAGGAGGAGGAGAAGGAAGAGGAGGAGGGGAAGGAGGAGGAGGAAGGGGAGGAGGAGGAGGAGGAAGAGGAGAAGGAAGAGAAGGAGGAGGAGAAGGAAGAGGAGGAGGGGTAGGAGGAGGAGGAAGGGGAGGAAGAGGAGGAGGAGGGGGTGGAGGTAAGGGGGAGGAGGAGCTGCTGGCTCTCTGCCTGGGATGAGGAGCCCAACCAGTACCCCCTTCTGCTTGTCTGGTATTGCATTGTAACTTCTGTCTCTTCCTCTTCTTCCCTATCCACTCCCATCTCTTGCTTTATTTATTTATATTTTATTTTATTTTATTTTATTTTATTTTATTTTATTTTATTTTATTTTTTGAGACAGGGTTTCTGTGTGTAGCCCTGGCTGGCCTGGGACTCAGAGATCAGCCTGCCTCTCTCTGCCTCCCGAATGCTGGGATTGTAGGCATGGGACACTACCTGGAGTCCAATGTGCACCTTATGTCATTTTCATTTTGCACCCAATCGCTTTTCTTTCTCTTTTTCCCTTTCTCCTGTACTCATTTTCTGGTCCAGCTGATGGAAGTCTGTAGATCTTTGGATGGCTTCCCTCCATCATTTGACTCTACTCCCTTCCCTCAAGCTACCACTCACATTGCTCTGCCGGGAACAATCCAACCTGCCTTCCTTCTTCCACTGGCTTACCTCGAGTCCATGAGTCCTCCACAGCGTTGGCTTGACTTGAGCCTAGGTACCTGTCTGTACTGTCATTGTCACCGGAAGCAGCATCTCTTCAAAAAAGAAAGTATGTTTTTTTTTTTTTTTTTTTTTTTTAATTTAATATGTTTGGGTCTTTTATGTCTGTGCATCACATGCATGTAGTGCTCAAGGGTGCCAGAAGAGGGCACCAGATCCCCTGGGACTAGAGTACATACAGTTGAGAGCTGTGCTGGGAATGGAACCCAGGACCTCTGGAAGAGCAGTCAGCGCTCTTAGTTGCTAAGTCACTTATGGCCTAATTCATGAACAAAATATCTTTTTTTAAAAAATAGATTTATTCATTTTGTTGTATATATTTTGCTTACACACATATGTGTTTATCAAGTGTGTGCCTGATGCCTGCAGAGGTCAGAAGACGGCAATGCATTCTATGGGACTGGAGTTACGAATGGTTGCGATGTGCCACAAAGTGTGGCACCAAAAGAACCCCAAAAGACCATCAAGAAGCCAGTTCCGACACAATCACACCAGGGTCTTTATTTTAAGCTTGGGCTTGGGACAGACCACTGTCTGTTAGAACACAGTAGAACGGTGTGTGTGTGTGTGTGTGTGTGTGTGTGTGTGTGCAGACCTGAGCCCAGTTTCAGGCAAGCATTTATAGAAGCAAGAAGGGAGTATCAAGCCTGGCACACATTTGATTGGGGGAGGGGCATTATAGCCTTTAACATAATTGGCTGGTGCTGGGAGCCAAACCATAAACATAACTTCTGTTTTCATCCTGATGGATGGTTGTTAGGAAGTGAGGAGCTAGGGACAGATTTGTAGAAGCTTGTTGGGCAATAGCCTGGAAACTGGTGCTAGACACTGATTTTGTTGGGGGATGTCTTAGGGTTTTACTGCTGCAAACAGACACCATGACCGATGCAAGTTTTATAAAAGACAACATTTCCTTGGGGCTGGCTTACAGGTTCAGAGGTTCAGTCCATTGTCATCAAGGCAGAAGCATGGCAGCGTCCAGGCAGGCATGCACGGTGCAGGAGAAGCTGAGGGTTCTACATCTTTTATCTAAAGGAAGCCAGGAACAGTCTCGGCATGCTCAGGTATCTAGGAGGGAGATCTCCAAGTCCATCCCCACAGTGACACACTTCCTCCAACAAGGCCACACCTTCTAATAGTGCCACTCCTGGGGACGAGCACATACAAACCGTCACAGGAGGTAACCTGGAAACTGGTGCTAGGTACTGGCCTAGCTCAGTTCAACCTTAGGTCAGGTTCTCTAAGGTGGAGTCTGAACTCAAAGGATCTTGTCTTTCAGTGAACCTTCATATGAGTGCTGGGAACTGAACAAGGTCCTCTGCGAGAGCAGCCAGTGCTCCAACCTCTGAGCCCTCTCTGATCCCCCTTTTTGTTTATCTTATTGTATAGTCAAGGATGACCTTTGACCCCTATGCTGCTGCTTCCACTTGCTAAGTGGTATAATTATAAGGTTGAACTGCCAGCATCCCTGCTTTTGTCCACACTAGGCAAGTACCCAAATCTCCAGCTTTATGCTTATAATGGTTCCCTTCCAAGACACTAGACCTCAGTCTAGGCGCTTATATGTACTAGGCAGGTGTCTAGTCTACACCGCACCTCCAGCTTAAGCGTTTCCCATTTAAGGTCCTTGGTTTTTCAGCTTCATTCTCAAAAAGCAAACAAGCAAACAAAAAAAAAATCCACAAAAATAAAAACCCTGGGCTAGAGAGATGATGGCTCAGTTTCCTGATAACTAGAGTTCAATTCCCAGGTGAAAAGAGAGAACCGAATCCTGAAATTCATCTTTTGATACTCCCCAACCCAAATACATAAATGTAATAAAAATGTATACAAAAACCTTTTTGGCTTGGCATTCCTCTAATTTACAAAGAGAAACTGTGTCTCAAAAAAATAAAAGAAAAAAGAAAAAAAATTAAAGACATCTATATTTTTTCAAATTTTAAGCCTATTATTATACATACTACTTACTTATTGAGTGTTCTACCTGCATGCCAGAAGAGGACATCAGATCATATTATATGATGGCTGTGAGCCATCATGTGGTTGCGAGAGAATTGAACTCAGGACCTCTGGAAGGACAGTTAGTGATCTTAACCTCTGAGCCACCTCTCCAAGCCCCCATATTTATATGTTTGAGATGGGATCTTACTCTATAGCCCAAGCTGGCCTCAAACCTGAGGGGATCTTGAACTTTCAGCCCTTCAGCCTCAGGCAGGTTTTGCGACTGTGAGTCACCAGCACGTGTTGGCTTTTCCCTAGAATATCCTAGTGCCCATGAGGATCCTACATCTTTCACACACAAAAGTGGGGCCTTTTGACTCGACAGTGAGATATAATAAGGCTGGAGTGTGGAGAGTTCTCGTGGTGAGTCTGGGTCAGGGGTACAGGTACATGGAAGTCATGTGAACACCTCTTTAGAAATGAAGGTAGTTGAGGTGTTCTAATGGGGTGTCACTAAAGGTTGGAAGATGACTCTATCAGATTTATCTGACAAAGTATATCCTATTACATATAAACTACAAGGAGGACAGGGGCCTGGGCAGGAAAAACCAGCTGGGGTAATGCAGTGGTAAAACCAGGTGTAGTGGCTTATCCTTTAATCCCAGCACTCAAGAGGCTAAGTCAGGAACATTGTCATGTTTGAGGCTAGCCTGAGCTATATAAGGCATTCCAGGGTAGCCTAGCTACATAGTGAGGTCTTGTCTCAAAACATCAAAGAGAGGGAGATATTGTTGCTGTGTTGCTCAAGCTAGTGTTCATCTCCTGGGTTATAGGAATCCTCCTGCCTCAACCTCCTGAGTAAACAGGGTAAAGCGTGGCAAAGATGTCAATAATTGGGAAGGCAGTGGCAGAATGGACTGATGGGAGAAATGCGGAACGTGTGTAGGTCTTGCGGCAGGAAGTTAGGGCTGAGTTTACAGACTCCATATTTGATCCCCTTTCCCTCAGGGTTGGTTTTGAATGCCGGTACAAACCTGAAACTGCTCAAGTGTCAGGAAAAGGGGCAGGGGGATGCATGCGCATTAAATAGCATGGTCTTGACATCATAGATTGTGACTTCCACAAAACATAGCATCAAAGAACACAAGCCAGCTGAGAGGACAGGAAGTCACGCCATAGTCAAAGTAGTACATCTGGGATTCTGGGAGTGAGTTTCCAGAGCACAGCTGTGGAGGTACGGAGGAAGGAGTGAAGATACCCTCTGGTGGTTTGACTATGGTTGGCCCAGGGAGTGGAACTATTTGGAGGTGTGACCTTGTTGAAGGAAGTGTGTCACTGTGGCCATGGGCTTTAAGACCCTCGTCCTAGCTGCCTGGAAGCCAGTCTTTTGTCTCCCTCTGGAACAAGAGGTGGAACTCTCAGCTCCTCCACATCTGCCTGGATGCTGCCATGCTCCTGCCTTGATGATAATGGACTGGACCTCTGAACCTGTACGCCAGCCCCAATTAAATATTGTCCTTTAGAAAGTTGCCTTGGTCATGGTGCCTGTTCACAGCAGTGGAAACCCTAAGACATGCCCTGACACAGGGTGGTCTCACATAGCCTAGGCTTCTTCAAATGTACTATATAGGCATTAAAGACCATAAATAACTCATTCTCTTTTCTCCACTTCCTGAGAGCTGGGGTTTCAACCTGCACCTCCAACCCTGTTGGTTGGAATTTAGAGCCTTTGATAATGGGTTTCATACTGAAGGTTCTTGTCGCTTTTTGCTAACCTCCATTTTTGAAGCCAAAACCTAAACAAGACATGGATAGGCAGATCCTTAGGATAGGCAGATCCTTAATATAAACAGTCCATCCCACATTTCCCAGTATTTATATACACTTTCATTTTTGAAAGTAGGGATCTTCATCACTGGGCTACACCCATAGATTGTTTTCTCTTTCTTTCTTTCCTTTCTTTTTTCTTTCTTTCCTTTCTTTCCTTTCTTTCCTTCTTTCTTTTCTTTTCTTTCTTTCTTTCTTTCTTTCTTTCTTTCTTTCTTTCTTTCTTTCTTTCTTTCTTTCTTTCTTTCTCTCTCTCTCTCTCTCTCTCTCTCTCTCTCTCTCTCTTTCTTTCCTTCCTTCCTTCCTTCCTTCCTTCCTTCCTTCCTTCCTTTCTCCAGCCCCCTCCCCCCTTGACAAGGTTTCACTAAAATTCCAGGTTGGCTTAAGGTGTGAACCACAATGATCTGGTTAGTGTTTACAATCTTTTTGGTTTTTCGAGACAGGGTTTCTCTGTGTAGCCCTGGCTGTCCTGGAACTCATTCTGTAGACCAGGCTGGCCTTGAACTCAGAAATCTGCCTGCCTCTGCCAAGTGCTGGGATTAAAGGCGTGCGCCACCACTGCCGGGCCAGTGTTCACAATCTTTATGAAGAACTGGATGACACAAAGGATCCCAGCTGTTTATCAACACAGGTACTTCAGAGTAGCTTTTGTGGTGCTGGGTTTTAAGATCAGCTTTGCATGTGCCAAACATGTATTTTACCATTGAGTGAGTCATTGCTGGCCTGACTTCTATAACCTGGGTTGCTAGGATGATTTAGCTAGTGGCAGAGGTGAGTGTGAGCTACATGGGTGCATGTATGTGGTATGCTCAGAACAGTGTAAAGCTTACATGGAGCACTGGATAATGCTACCACGTCAGGTAGACTATGCTAAGGATAATTTTCCAGACGGGTTTCCTGCTGTCTGTCTGAAAGAGCTCGGTCTCCTTTCTAGCAGCTAACAGCAGCAGAGGGGCATCTTCTCTCCTCTGCCCCGGTGTTCTGGCAAACATAAACAAGGACTTAACAAGACACTAGGCAATAGCAAAAGTTGACCCTTAGTTTCTTTTGGAAAGTTTGAACCCTGTACCATGGCAGGTGCTTTTCAGCTCTAAGACATGCAGCAATCAGCAGAAGCGGAATGAGGCTCAAACTCAACTGTAGAATTTCTGACATGCTTCTGTGTGGACCAAAAGGTGATGGGAGAGAAGAGAGAAAGAGCGAGAGCGAGAGCGAGCAAGCGAGAGAGAGAGAGAGAGAGAGAGACAGAGAGAGAGAGAGAGAGAGAGAGAGGGAAGGAGGGAGGAAGGAAGAGACATGAATGAAGGCAGCAAATCAAACATTTAAACTATGAAAATAAAGCCAGAAACCACAACAGTAAATGCTTAGCAGCCAAACACATTTATTAGTCTTTTTTCTTTTTTTTCCAGGAACTCAAAAATATTTTGTAGTTATAATGTAAGCAACTGAGTTGCACATAATACAATCATATCTTTCCAAAATAAAATAAAATAAAAACTAAACAAAAACAAAATAAGCTGTTTAAAAGCCCAAAAAAACCCTTCAGAAAACTTATATCTGCATTACATCATCTCTCGGTTTTAATGAAATGACTACGACTTTAATCTTTATCACTCAACCTGCCACAATCTGAGAAAACACCACCCTTCAGTTTTGTTTGTTTTTTGATATATATATATATATATATATAAATTTTGAAATCCAGCATGAGAAATACAGTACCTGCTATGGCAAAAAATACACATAAAATGCAACTTTTCAGCTTATTTGTACATTAGTAGAGTTTAACATTTTTTTAAGTGAACCAGTGATTTTAAGTACCACTATACTAAAAAAGTAAAATAAAATATAGAAAGGGGGTCGGCCTGCCGTGCAAGTGAAACCACCAAAGTGCCTAGTTTCTGTGTCCATGTTAAACCAGTAAGATGAACAACTTTACCGTATGGGAGTCTGACTGAACCTCTATGTTAAAAAAGACAATGCCACATCCTTCCTTTTCTCCCCTCAAATGGCCTTAAAATTTGTCATCTGCATTTTCAATTGCCCAACAGAAGAGAGAAAAGAAAGCAACCAAAATAATATTGTAAAAGTGATTTCAAGTATAAGAAAACAAAACACTTGTAGGTAACTTGCAGAGCGCATCAATGTGTGCAGCGGTTTAGTCCTTTTGACAGGTTATTTCTGCCGAGTGCCGCGGGTGAGAGGGTTTTCATGGTGCCTTCCATTTGTGGGCAAAGTTGGAAAGCTGCCTCTTAAGACTTCAGCCTCTTTCTGGTGTCTTTCTCTGACTAACCCGGGCAAAGAGGGCCAGGGAGAGCAAGGAGGAGGGAGTGACCCTGGTGTCACAATGAGTTAAATAGGACCTCTCTCCTCCTCTGCCCCATCCCTAGGTCCTCTCACCTCAGAGGTCTCTTACTGAAGGGTCTCTTACTACTTACTGTTTCCTGATTTGGTAGAATTAATTTCACTATGTAAACATAGCCCCCTAGGATTATGGAACCCAAAGCAGCATTTGTATCTCCATTGAAAGGGAGAAAGATAAAACAGTCCAGAAACCTCTCCTCAGGTTGCTTTTTGTTGTTGGTTTTGGTTATGCAAAACAGGGCTGGGCAGGGCAGGACGAAGTGAGCTGCAAGCAGATAGTGGGGAGTGGTTGGGTCTGCTTTATTTCCCTCCCAGAAAAGTTTATTTTTAAACCTGTTAAAAATGTTCCTGCACCTTAAATCGTGCTGAAGTTAAGGCCAAGGGTGCAGAATCTTGTGCACGTCTGTGAGCACACTAGAGGTGCGTGCACCATTTGATGTCATGTGTTGAGACCACTGCATACACTTTGGTCACTGGTGTGTGCAAAGGGTGTAGTAGGGGAATGCCCCAGGAAAGAGGTGCAGACATCAGCAAAGCCCTTTGGGAACATCAGAGAGGGAAACAAGGGCAGGCAGAACCCCATGGATAGGTGAAAGCACACTGACAAGCAAGGACCTCCAGACAAATTACAGAAGTAAAATCCAAGGGTACAGTGCCATGCAGAAGATGGGCAAGGGATGTCCATCACTTTCATCCAAATTCCTCCCTCAAAGGAAGTCGTCATTAGACAGATCAGAGAAAGCACTTTTGACAACAGCTTTTTAATGGATATGGATTTGAGTTAAAATGAGATAAAAGAGGGAGTCTTCTACTCTTTCAAGGGAGCCCGAGGTCTAAGAGGGCAGCAGTTATCAGCACCCTCACAAGCAGCATGTGTCAACAGAATGTCTAAAATGTCAGCTTTAAGCTGAATTTCCTTCTAAGTAAGAAATACATTTCTAGAGCATTGCTGAAAAAGCCATGGAACAGACTGAAAAATCAGGGACTAAACTCCACTGGGGATTAAAGAACCACACTAAAGAGCAAGAAGTGCATACATGTGAACACACACACACACACACACACACACATACATACACACACACACACACACACACAGAGAACTTCTTGAAGTCCCTGAAGGGTATGGATCATATATGGAAGAGAGAAATTCAGATATTGCCCACCCTGGGGCCTTGGTGGTAGAATAGATGGCATTTAGTTAGGACGGGGTGTGGCCACTGGCCTGTTGTCCTGTGCTGCGGAGAGGAGGAACACCAGGAGAAAACAGCCAAACCACAAACCCACAGCCATCCCACCAGTCTGCTTTGCTTTTTCTTCATTAACAAGAATTCAGATCTGAAACTTCTGACGGCTTAACACACAAATTATCATATTTTAGGGTTATTTTCACAGCAAAGAAAATGTTTTAAAGACTTATCTGGTTATTTACACATCCTTATTATATAAAGAATAGCTCACTGATGTCAAGAAAGGAGGAATGAAGCGTTTACATTGCAGGGGAACTATACCTTGAGGTATCATTTTGTGTCAGACACTTGAAACATCAGGATTTTGTTGTTGTTTTGCTTTTGTTTAAAGGCAATCGAACAGATTGGAACCCTGATACGATCATGCCTGTGCAGCCCCGCACAGACACAAAGAGACTGATCAAGTCTGTCACTCATTACAGTACTGTGAACATAACAGAGATTGTTGCGTGGGAAACACTGAATACAGGCTGGACATCTCTGGCTTTCCATACTATGTGCTGTAATAATGCCTAGACCAGAGCAATGCAGGCGCTATGACTTAGCATAGTCCAACTCTACACAGGAACTGTTGTAATAATGAAGAGAAAGTATGAAAGCCTTCCAGTGTCCCACAACTCACTGTACCACCAGCTCAGTACAGGTGAGGGAAACAGATCAGGGATAGAAGACATGGAAGGGAACAGCCCTCTTTCTTGGCTCATAATTAGGAATAGTACCCTACACAATGACTGAAAACAAAGAAACATAAAAGGAGAAGATGAACTCTCAGGCTAGCAGAGTGTGGCATGGTTTCCTGAGCTTGAAAGGGTTCTGAGTTCAGAGAATACTGGAGCCTGTGAGCTTCCATGGCTGCCCTGGGTTAACACTGCATGGCCAGTATCAAGAATTCTGCACTGTAATGATGGACAGGCACGGCAGACCCCCTCCCCCAAATTTGTTTGGCAATCAAACCAGCCAGAGGGTGGGGTCTGGGAGGTCCCTCTCGCCCTCACAATGCTGACCTAGCAGATTTCTCTTCTCTCCTTCCCAGACATGGGGATTCCATGGACACAGAAACTGGAATACGAATACGTAAGGTTGCAAATCGGCTTCTTTCCCTGCCTTCCCCCTTTTCAGAAAATGCATAGTTACAAATTCAGAATATAAAATGGAGTAAGGATGACCACATTTACTTTTTTTTTGAAAAAACAAAAAAACAGAAAACCCCCACAAAACAAATCCAACAACCTCTAGTTAAATTCACATTTGCATAATAATACATCCCAAGGCAACAAGAGGAGTGAGTGAAGCCTCCCTTAGTCTTCCTGAATGAAGCTAAAGGAATCTAGGGAGCAGTTTCCTGGGAGAGGGGAGCACTGAGGATGGTGGACAGGGCCCTTGGCATTCACTAGATGCTTCTTTAGAAACTAGGAGTGGAGGTGGGGTCATTGAAAACAAACATGAAACATGAAAAGACCATAGATTTCCAAGTTTAACTCAAAAACTACATGATTTCAGAGGTTTTCTTTTTTTTTTTTTTAAACACCAGTCTCAATTCTTTCAAAACCTTTTCTTTGTGTGCAATAAATACCCCGTCCACAGAAATAGCAACATTGATATGACTTGCATTTGGGAAAATCATGACCTTCTAAGGCAGAGAGGGTAAAAAAATAAAATTAAATGCACCTTCTGAAGCACAAAGCCAGAAATGCCTTCTTTACAAGAATGAATGGGTCACAAAAATCACCGTTTCCCAATCCCAATTCACCAGCGCTTACAGAACACGAACACACACACACACACACACACACACACACACACACACACACGAGAGAGAGAGAGAGAGAGAGAGAGAGAGAGAGAGAGAGAGAGAGAGAGAGAGAGAGGGGGGGGTGTAAGGAAGTAAGGAATGCCGATGACAGCTGACTACAGTGGAATCTGCTGGGCCCTGGCCTTGCTTATAACCTCCTGGTCCAAGACCCAGAATCTCTTCCACACAACTCACAATGTGCAAAATGGATGTTCATGAAAATCCAACAGCTGTCCCTGGGGCTGCCAGGAGACCCTCTGACAGACCACAGTTGGTCTCTGGGCTGACAAAGGCACATTCAGAAGTACTATGCTTAAGAGATTCCTTGGAAAGAATGGGATGGAGGGGTGGGTAGTGTTTTAAACACAAGCATTGTAACATAACCCCAAACTTCTGGCAAAAATAAGTTTCATGCTAAAAGTTATCACTTGGTGAGCAACCATCCTACCTTTACAAGGTATGTGACCTCTTCAAGGATCCCCAAGGGTTGGTTTTGTTTTGCATAAATAACCCCTGTTTGTTTTTGGCATACACATTCAGAATTCTACCACTTTTTCCTGCTGTAAGGCCAGACACCGAAAGTAAGGCTGCTGCATCTGCCTCAAGACCCTTTACAACCTCCACGAGCGGGGAGCCCAAGTGGCCCAAGAAAAACTGCATGCCCCTCCCCCCCCCAGAAGGTCCAGGAAGCCAGGGAGAAGGGAGAGAGATGTATGAAGAAGAGATGTCCCTTTTAGAAGAGGTCATCCCGACTTCTTGACACTGACTGGAAATCAGTCAGCTGTAATTGGGAGTTTGTCTCCAGTGCACTGACTCATACTGTGAAAACTAAGGGAGGAATGTGATGTGATAGGGAAATACTATTTCTTTCTTATTTAAAATAGAACACTCCTGGGTTATGTACATCTGGCTTTTCCCCTCCTACGGAAAGCAAGTCTGTCACCATGAGGATCAATGCTGAGTTAGCTCTCAGAGCTTCTGGTAAAGATAGTACACCCCTTTCCTGGCATGGGCCATTGCTTTCCGAGAGGCAAACATTGGCATTCTCTGTCACTTAGCTACTATTTAAAAAACCACTCAAATGATGGAAATATTTCCATCTGTTCAGGACCCAGTCAGGAGGACCACATACGCAAGAGGCAGAGTGGATGCTGAGCTGGCAGGAGCGAGCTGCCCACTCTTGATTAGTACTCCTCTTTCACCATTTCTTATCTTGTTCATGGTCTCCTTGTGGCAGTGTGAAGTGGAGGAGAGGTTGTGGGCAGTTGAGAGATGACTGTTATTCAGATTTTGCTTTATGAGACAGGGTCTCTCTGAAACTTGCTATGTGGAACAGGCTGGCCTTGAACTCACAGAGGTCCACTTGCTTCTGCCCCTCAAGTACTGGGATTAAAGGTGTGTGCCACCAAGTCTAGTCAGTTTTTACTACTGTCTTTTGTTTAGATTCCTGGAGTTGACAATTATTTCAAATCTAAAGAATGCAGTATGGCTACCCCCTTGTCAAAGTTAAGGTCAAGCACAGGAATACTATTGCTGACAACTGGAGCCATCTCTGACACAGCACACCTTTGGCACTGGCCGCAAGCCTATACACCATTCTTAAAGTGTGAAACAAACTCTGGGGATATTCTGGGCTTTTGTTAGCTTGTTTTGTCTTTTGTTTTCCTTATAGACTGATGATGTCTTCAACAGCTCTGTCCTTGTAGGTACTGAGCAAAGGGGCTCTGCGTGGTCCTCAGAGTGTAAGGTGGACAGTTCACTTACACACAGGCTAGAACAGTCCTAGCTGCACTCATAGAAGATAAACATGATCACAGAACAAGGTTTCTCTTTGCAGTGATATTAAGAAGTGTAGCTAATTCACATATACAAAACTATGACAAGACTTGGCAAAAACATGGAGAATAAAGGTTTGGGTTTTTTGTTGTTGTTTGTTTTGAACCAGCTAAAAATGTGTCTCTTCTCCTAGTTGAAGACCTTATACTTAGAATCAGAGCAGTATATGCTGAATTTTACCTCTGAGGGAAGGGAAAATGGGACCACCCAACTGTGCCTCAATCTTAGAGATGGCTATCTCAGGCAAACCTGCTGAGAACACCCTGCTGAGACTGGAGAGGAAAGCAGGCTTGTCTTAAGCACTTCGCTGAGCACAGCCACTAAGAGTCAAAATGGCAGAAGATGAGAAAATAATTGAAAAGTACACAGCATCTGAGGTCAAAGTAGGACCTGGCTGTGAATCCTACAAAACCATTTCCCTTACAAGAAAAAGGGGGGTGGGGACAGCCACAGCATAGGACTGGGAGAACTGTGTAGCTCAGGCACAGAGAGTGCTCACTACCATGGGCAAAGTCCTGGGTTTCATCCCCAGCACAATGAACTACAAAAAGGGAGTGAAGTGTCTGCAAGTAAGTTAATGTTCAGTTTTTGGTAGGCACACTAGTAAAGCCTTTCCAAATTCTTAGCAGGAATCCCTCTCCCCTTCTTTCTCCCCCTTACATATTATCTTCCACATCACACTGAATTTTGATTAAATTCCCAACACTACATTCACAACAGAAGTGGGAAAATTCTTAGAACACAAGCCACTGCAATACAAACTGACTGAATGGCAAAGTCCGGGGACTTTCACTGGGATGCTGAGGGGGATACGGTTTTGAGCTGTCGCTTTGTGGACCAGCACTGCTGCACTGTTAAGTTCATTCCTATAAATGCTGGAAATGGAAAATAAGTTCAAGAACTAGGGGCTGAGAGGAGAGATGCATTATGGACTGTTTTAAAGACGGTGTCAGAGACCTGTCTCTCAACCCTTAAATGGGGTCATGGCACTGGGTCTCATCAGCAGCAGAGGTTCTCCTGGGTGACAGAAGACTCTTTCCTACAGCTGGGCTTTTCTTTTGGCTATTCATGGGGGGTTAGACAGAAACAAGCCTGTGATGCTCATGAGACATATATATATATATATATATATATGTCTACCTACCACTAATCAAGAGTTGTTTTTTTTTTTTTTAAAACTAGTATAAAACAGAAAGCTCACACATGCTTATAACGCACATAAAACAAATCTATATAATGGTGACTAGCAAGCCTCTGTATATATGCCAGAATGTGCTGGAACGATATGCTTTTTGAATTTTTCAATGTAGAATGAAGTTGCCTAATGTCTTGGTAGACAGTGTTCTTGCTAAAAACCATGGGGAAGGAAGGGCTTTCTACCTTCAAGACACCCCTAACCACATCCTCTTCTTAGGTCATTGCCTATCAATAACAAAAGCTTCCAGCAAGATGACAAATGGGAGAAGGGGAGAGGCAGAGAGAAGACAGAAAACAGGAGCTGAGAAGCAGGAGCCTTCCTCCACTGGCCCGGCACAAAAGGACTTTCCCCATGACTATAACTGTTACCCTTCTACAAATGGAGAAGTCAGCACCTATGAAGGGCACACAACTTAGGAAGGAACTTGGCATCCCACATTATCGAGACAAAAACATCGTATTTAACTTCCTCAATTTTTGTTTATTTTGATTTAGCCCACTGCCTTTGGGGCCTGTCCAGAACCACTCCAATCTCCTTTACAGGCTTCATACTAACTGTGGAGTGGCTGAACCACAAGCACATACGCACTCATCCCCTGTCCAGGATGTCTGGGTGTATGTACGAAGGCACTAAAGCGGTTTTAAAGAATGCAGGCAACACCCCCACCCATTCACTTTACCTGTGGAGCTGGATTTTTTGCTTCCCAGTGGGAAGTTTAAAGTTTGAAAGAAGCTGTGGCCAAGACCTGTGGCCCCCAGGAGGGAATACAAAAGCAGAATTCAATAACCACCAAAATCAAAAGGAAACACTCCACATCTCTGCCTCCTAGGATGGGGATAGTAAAGCAGCAGATCTTCAAAACAGCACTTAAAACAAGCAAACAGTAGCTGGGAGCTAAAAATAAAAACGTAAAACCACTCGTTCCTCATTAGACTCTTCTGTCTTCTCCTATGACAGATGAAGGCGAAGAAAACACTCTTCACGAACAGAACAGTCTATAGGTAATTTTCCTTTAGTAATGCTTATATTTAAATTTTGTTTAAAAAATTATTAACCTATATTTCCTAACTCTTTACAGAGATTCTCAGCAATCCAACAACTGCACTACCACAGTTTATAGCCAAAGCTTTTTGCTTAAGCTACTGTTTCTTTCTTTACTCCTTGCTTTTGTTGATGGAGCTGGAGAGCCAGGGAGAAGAAGGGCTGCACTGGGGAACAGAGACATGATGGGGAGAGGTCAGTCCAGCCTTACACAGAAGGGACAGTGTGGTGGCAGTCCCACGAACTCAACAGTCACTCCCTGGGAAGTCACGCACAATCTCAAGCAAGGTGGTGACAATGCTCAGAACAGCTGAGCCTTCTCCCACAGTTATTAAGATAATGAATTTACCTGTTGCTGCTAAATTGGTAATTTTTAAAAAATATTTCTATGTATTTTAAAATGTGTGATCCCCTGTATGATAATAACGTTTGGAGACTTTTCTTTTTACATTTTTGTAAGTAAAAATCGTTTAAACTTTTTGAAGTTTCAGGAACTTGTAAAAGTTTACTAACAGGAAAGAAACAGCTGTCTATCTAGGATAAGATACGATTAAATAAACCATCTTCAAAAAACTGGCTTCCTACCCTAGAATTCCTGAGAATGCTTGCAAATTTTAAAGCAGGAAAATAATGTTAAAAATAAAAAACAAAAACACTGTTAAATGCTCCCAGAGTTAGTCTTCATCTAAAATATATATTTATTTATATGTATGTATGTATATATATATATACATGTATATATACACACACACACACACACACACACATACACACATACACGCGCGCGCGCGCACTTTTTGGTCTTTTTTTTTGTTGTTTTTAGTTTTTTTTCCCTTTAAGCTTATGATGGAAGAACATTTTAGCTTCTCATGTTTATTTTTACATATTTCAAATCCCTCATTTATGTCTTGTAAACAAGAGGGGCTCTAGCACCCGGCTTTCACCGTAGTATCGTAAGGAACTCAACTAAGCCATAGTGCAGGTCAAGGACCCAACAGGCAGAAAGAGGAGCAGGGAGGAGGAGGGGTGGCAGGGCCATGAACCAAGAGCGGCAGTGGACGGTCCCCAAGGCTCCCAGGAGTCTGGGGACGCTAAGATCCAGCCTTCAGTCTGCAGATGTCTGAATATGAGCTGCGCGTCACTTGGATGTCATCACCTGCTATAGAGCTCTGTTCCAACACTGCGAGTCAGTGGGGCTGGAAGGAGACATTTTATAGGGCAGAGGTGAGAGGGGATGGTGGTGATGGAAACCAGAGAGCAGGAGGAAGGCAGAGTCCATGAGAATAAGGTATTACAGGAACAAACCAGAACTGCAAACTCATTTGCCCATCCACCTGCCAAGGGCGCCCAGATTGGTAAGCACAAGTCAGTGCTCATGGGAACGGTGCCCGTCAGCCTCCTCTGAAGCTAGGTTTATATCCCACAAGGTAAGCCAAGACGACTACAAAATTCCCCATTCACTGTCTCACAAAGCCACTTACATGCAATTTTGGGTTTTTTGTTTGTTTTCTTTTTCCTATCCATACCCCTCTACCCACCTACACAGAAGACACAAGCTGAAAGTTAAATACAGTAGGCATTGTTGTATCCTTCACTGAAGATGCTAAATTAAGAAAAACTCCCTTGTCCTCAATAGCAGCAAGTCACAGAGGACAGCAGAGGTCTGCTCCCATCAGGGGTTGGAATGGGCAGGTAATTGCTGGTACAGAATGTCGGCACTTCATGTTGAACAGACAGTACGTTGCAGACTGGGATATATATCCACACAAGTGCTAGCATGTTACCCGCACACATCGCGCCCGTCCGCCCTCCCACCCGCCCTCCCACCATCTATTTAGTATGTGAGGATCCCCTTCAGGTTTACTTTCACTCTCTTCACAATAAGAAATTTGATATATTTTGATTCCAACATAGTACATACATATTGGTGATAACTGTGGATTAAACATTGCCTCCTGTTCGGCCCAGAGAACTACTACATTGATGCTTTTTTAAAAAAAGTCTTTAAATACCAAAATAAAAAAACCAACATTACAAGGAAAGAAAAAAAAAAGAGGTCAAAACCAAAACAAGGTGCAATACTTAAGTCTTTGCTAAGTTATTTCTGCCTAAGCAAAACCACACACATACACAGGAAACAACACAGAGAACGAAGGGAGACACTTGAAGTACACACTGGTTTAAGAACATTCGTTAAGTAAACGTTTCTGTCAGTGATGGCCTGGTGCTGTAACACGCCACGGCCTGGCACAGGTAATGCTCAGCGAGAGAGAGGGAGGAGCAGAGAGGGAGGAGCTGCGATGCTTCCAGGAGGCTGCTCATAACTTACTGCTGTTTTCCTCAAATGATGAGAACTGATAGAAATAATTTAATTTGCATTACCTGAATCCTTTAAAAAAAATTCTTATACCTGATGACACAGCAAAGTGGGAACAGTTTTTCTGCTTTTGAAACATCACATGATTTAAAAATTATTGAATCATTTGTTCCCATTCAAAGTAGCAAACGACCAGCTTAGGACGTAGACCCCCATGTGCTTGGGGGCCTAACAGCGGCTTATTTCACAGCACAGAGGGGAGCAGCAGCTTCCCTGAGGGAGGCACCTCCTACCGCACCTTACCGCTGGGCTTGGCAGTGCTCTGCTCTGCGGCTAGGTCAACAGGAAGCTGGGACCCTCACAGTCTGGCTGCCACTCTCATCACTGAAAAGCACCCTTCATCTCGAGGTGGCCGAGAAGTGGCTGGAGTTGCAGCGACTCCCTGTGCTCCTGTGTTCTCAGAGTCGAAAAATAAAAAAAAGCAGATGGCCGACCGGCCAGCCAGCCTGCGAACTGTCAGCAATGCAGCTTTCTGAGAAATCAGGGTGGGGTGGGACAAGGAGGGCAGGACGCAGGCACACACAGAGACAGAGGAGGATGCACGCAAATGCACATGAACACACGTGCACACACATACCAGAACGAGCATGCCTGGGCAGTTACATGTGCCAGAACACACTGGTATTTATCAACCAGCCAATCACAATTTTTTCCTTTTTTTTTTTAAATTTTTTTTTTTGTTTTGTTTTGTTTTTAAAGTGAGGCTCCGTCAAGTCTTCCCTCCCCCCTCCCCCAACAATTCTTTTGAATTTCCCTCCCACCCAAACATGGTAGACCTAAGGACGGAAACACACCCAGTGCAAACAAAGTTAAAAAGCTATTTTTTCAGTATATATGTTTCTTAGCAACAACTTCCATATAACATGAAAAAAGTGAAAAACTAGAAACTAATTTTTTTAATTTTTTTGTGTTTAAATTTAAATGGTATGTGTACTTGCTTCACATTGTCTTTCTAGGTTGGCGTTCATGATTCAAGTATTTCAAGAGTGATATGTTCTCTTTTTGGATTCATATTCCAAACGAAAAAACTGAAGTTTTAAGGGAGGCAACTATGTGCTCAGACAGTCTGTCAATGACCCACCTTTTTTCTCTCTCCGTTTTCTTTTTTCCTTTTAAAAATGTATTTATTGCAAGTTGAAAAAAAAAACGAAAAGGTCAAGTTAGTGCTGCTGCTGTTCCAAAAAAGGTCACGAGGTCAGAGTTGAAAGTTCTAAGTTCAGATTGAATCCGACCCTCCTCCTAGAAGGTCACCAGGTAGTAAAGGAGCAGGGCTGCCCATCCTATGGGGATCTTCCACCGTCGGGACTCCCCACAAGCTAGAAGAATAGTTTGGGGGGCCCCACAAGGAAGTGCCGGCAAGATCGGCCCCACTGCTGCCACCAGCGCTGCTGCTCCACTGCCCGAGCCCGGTGGACCCACCAAAAAGGTTCAGCGCAGGTCCGACAGGGTCTGCTTGGCTCTGGCTGGTCTCCAGTGACTGCCACCCTGTGGCAGGTGCACTCGGGGTTGCTGCAGGTGTAGGGGGCTGAGCTTGAGCCAGAAAGCGGCTGACTTCATCCTCAGTGGCAAACTCGGCCAGGATGGTAGTGTTTCCCAACACACACCTGGAGAAAGGAGAAGAGAGCCATGTGGTCTGAGGGCTCACAGCACATGACCGGTCACAGCTGTCAGCTACTGAGTGGTCTGCATGCTTGACCACAGGTGTGCGCCATCATACCTGGCTTATGCAGTCCTGGGAACTGAACCCAGGGATTTATGCATGCTAAGCAAGAACTGAGCTATGTCTCCAGCCTACCTATATGGGTATGGGGTGTGTGTGTGTGTGTGTGAGAGTGTGTGTGTGTGTGTGTGTGTCAGTGTCAGAGAGACAGAGGACATTAAGGGCAGTCGTATGACTCTGAATGATACAGCAATGGTGTGATGGTGGATAGATCAGCATTTATTTGTTCATACCCACTACCAACAGTGACCCAGAAAGTAAACTGAACCCTAATGTAAACTGTGGACTCTGGTGAATTGGGTGCTAATGAATGTTCATAAACTGTAATAAACAACACGCTAGTGAGTGATGACAACTGAGGTATCATTGAGGGAGTGGTCAGGAGAATTATGGGAAGTTGCCGTCCTATCCTCTCAATTTTCTGTGATTCCAAACTATTTTATTTTTTCAAAATTTGAGCCAAGCAATGGTGGCACATGCCTTTAATCCCAGCATTTGGGAGGCAGAGGCAGGCAGATTTCTGAGTTCGAGGCCAGCCTGGTCTACAGAGTGAGTTCCAGGATAGCCAGGGCTACACAGAGAAACCCTGTCATGAGAAAAACCAAAAACCAAAACCAAAACAAAAAACCAAACCAAACCAAAACAAAAGAACAAAAAAATTGAAGTTTTACAAAAGCAGGAAGAAAATGTCAGCTTGCTTTCTTTCCCTCCCCCCTTAACTCCGAGAGGCAGATTCCCATCCATAAGGGCAGGCAAGCCAGTGCCAATACCTAGAAGCCATTCTGTCTGAGCACAGACTTGCTGCTGGGGACCGTATCACTTGTCTGTGCTCTCTCTGTGGATTTTTCATGGCATCTGTGGCCAAAGAGAAGTTAACACTTTTCTGCCTACCAGTCTGACAGTGGGTGGGAAAGAGAATGGTCAGAGTCTGGTCCACTCTGTCCACTTCATGCCAAAACCTTACTACCCACAACACTATTAATTTCTTCTCTGGGCTGGGTCTAGTGGTGCACACCTTCAATCCTAGCACGAGGAAGCAGGGGCAGGTGGATCTATGTAAGTTCAAAGCCATCCTAGTCTCTATAGTAAGGACTAGAACAGCCAGGGCTATGTAGAGAGACCCTATCTCAAACCAACCAACCAACCAACCAACCTACCAACCAACCAACCAACCTACCAACCAAAAAAGCAAACAAAAATTTCTTATTTACATCTGCAACAGTAAACGGCTAGATTCTAACATGAAAAATAATAGCATTTAGAATGTTTTTCATAACAAAGTTAGGTAGAAAAGACCAACACCTCAGTATTTGCAAATATATATTTGCAATATATATTTAACTAAAATGAGATTTTCTGAGCATGCTCGTGTCATTGTTTAGTTAAGAGGACCAGAATACTCCTCTGTGTACCATGTGTGCCTGTCTAGGTGCTGGCTGCAATACTCACATGTGCAGTGCAGTCTGGGCCTTGGCTGCCTCTTGTTTGGTGCTGTACCGGATCAGGGCAGTGCCCTGGGTTAGATTCAGGTGGAATGTCAGCAGTGGGCCATGCTGCATGCAGATCGTTCTCAAGGTTGATCCGTCAATCTAAGAGGTGACAACACACGTGAGCCAAGGTGGAGATGAGGCATGGGAAGGGTACAATCTAAGTCAGTTAAAGAGCAAGACCGAGACCCATTACTCCTATTTCATAAATGTTTCTTTATAAGGTCTTTTTTTTTTAAAGAGAGGTGAACAAGAGCTCAAAAAGGCAGAAAATGAGAATTAAAGTTACTATGCAAAGCTGTCAACATCATTACATCATTACTAACATTTTATTTTTTTCTGCCTCCCCAATAAATACCCTCACAGAGACAGATTGACAAGAAGAGCACCCTGAACACCTGGCAGTTAAAACTGGCCTAGTCCAAAAACTACCCACTCCAACACTGTCCACCCTCTGACAATATATAAAGGAAGGACTACTTCTATCTCCTTCTCACCTCATTGGAAAAGATATGCTACGACTGGGAATGACTTAGAAAGCTGTGTAATGTCTTATAGCCAGTGGTGAAACATGTGCCTAAGAGGCACAAGACCCTGGGCTCCACTCTCAGCACCAGTGGGAAGCCTGAGAGTAGAAGCCAGCAGTTCCGGTTAGCTCTTCACCAAAACCCAAAGAAAATGCTGCTGGCAGGTTGGTAAGGATCATCACCTGCATGAATATATCATTATATGACACAAATGACTTTTCAGGAAACAGATGTTCTTCAAACACATTTTTGGTGATTGTCTTAGTCAGGGTTTCTATTCCTGAACAAACATCATGATCAAGAAACAAGTTAGAAGCCGGGCGATGGTGGCGCATGCCTTTAATCCCAGAACTTGGGAGGCAGAGGCAGGGGGATTTCTGAGTTTGAGGCCAGCCTGGTCTACAGAGTGAGTTCCAGGACAGCCAGGGCTACACAGAGAAACCCTGTCTCAAAAAAAAAAAAAAAAAAAGGAGGAGGAGGAGGAGGAGGAGGAGGAGGAGGAGGAGGAGGAAGAGGAAGGAGGAGGAGGAGGAGGAGGAGGAGGAGGAGGAAGAAGAAGAAGAAGAAGAAGAAGAAGAAGAAGAAGAAGAAGAAGAAGGAAGAAGAAGGAAGAAGAAGAAGAAGAAGAAGAAGAAGAAGAAGAAGAAGAAGAAGAAGAAGAAGAAGAAGAAGAAGAAGAAGAAGAAAGAAGAAGAAGAAGAAGAAGAAGAAGAAGAAGAAGAAGGAGAAGAAGGAAGAAGGAAGAAGAAGAAGAAGAAAGAAGAAGAAGAAGAAGAAAGAAGAAAGAAGAAGAAGAAGAAGAAAGAAGAAGAAAGAAGAAGAAGAAGAAAGAAGAAAGAAGAAGAAGAAGAAGAAGAAGAAGAAGAAGAAAGAAGAAGAAGAAGAAAGAAGAAGAAGAAGAAGAAGAAGAAGAAGAAGAGAAAGAAGAAGAAGAAAGAAGAAAGAAGAAGAAGAAGAAGAAAGAAGAAGAAAGAAGAAAGAAGAAGAAGAAAGAAGAAGAAGAAGAAGAAGAAGAAGAAGAAGAAGAAGAAGAAGAAGAAGAAGAAGAAGAAGAAGAAGAAGAAGAAGAAGAAGAAGAAGAAGAAGAAGAAGAAGAAGCAGCAGCAGCAGCAGCAGCAGCAGCAGCAGCAGCAGCAAGTTGGGGAGGAAAGGGTTTATTCAGTTTACACTTCCACATTGCTGTTCATCCCCCAAAAAAGTCAGGACTGGAACTCAAGCAGGTCAGTAAGCAGGAGCCAATGCAGAGGCCATGGGCGAATGTTAATTTCTGGCTTGCTTCCCCTGGCTTGCTCAGCTTGATCTCTTACAGAACCCAAGACCACCAGCCCAGGGATGGTACTACCCACAAGAAGCCCTCCCCCCTTGATCACTAATTGAGAAAATGCCCCACAGCTGAATCTCATGGAGGCCCTTCCCCAACTGAAGCTCCTTTCTCTGTTCCACTGACCCATGTATGTATCTCTTTGCTCTACCAGCAACTTAAACTGGGAGTGACACTGGTTTACTTACAAGACAGCCTAACATTTTTCTAAATATTCATTTATTTTATGTATGAATGCTCTATCTGCATGTACACCTGCATGCCAAAAGAGGGCATCAGATCACACTATATATGGTTGTGAGCCACCATGTGGTTGCTGGGAATTGAACTCAGGACCTCTGGAAGAGCAGACAGTGCTCTTAATTGCTGAGCAATCTCTCTAGCCTCATCAGCTCTAATATTTAAATAAATTAATTATTTTCTGATACAAACACAGTCAGGATCACATTAATTTTATCTTACATGTAATGTATGCATACTATTTTTTTAGTGGATAGGAGTAAATAGTTAGCTAGCATGCCAAGGCTCTTTTCAAAACTGGGTATCTCTGATTGGCTTTCATCCTATCCACATTATAACCACTACATAGTGTGACAACTCTTAAAAACTAAGGCATATATATAGTTTTGAACATTATTATGTTTGATTTTTCATATTGGGGCTGAGTTCAGACATACACAGAGTATTTGCTTACTGTGAGTGAGGCCCCAGGTTTGATCCCCAGTATCAGTATCACTCACGCCCCCCACACGATTCTTTATAGCTTAGTCAACTATTAACTTAGGAAATAAACTGGGGCTTTTATTTATTATGCCCAGATTATGTAGTTCTGTCTACACTGCCTAGAAATAGGAGGAGCTTTGTGATTTACTTGCTACAAATAGGATCACTGGGCAGATAAGCTTACAGCAAACTATTTGCCGACAGAGAGTCCTAGCAGACACCAGTATGCTACAGATCTGAGAATCCCACACTGCCACTTTATCAACTGATCGATCTTCCAAGCCCCTGCTGGGAACATCTTTTTGTATGAGGTTAAAACACACCATCCTATTTGGTTCCAGATTTCAACAGGCATATCTATGCAACACACTGCCTCATCAGCAGGTCACATGACCTCACTCTCACAGCTTTATAGAATCTTCTTGTCACTAGCACCATGAGGGTGAGAGTAAGGCCTAGTGGTCATTAAATAAACGAGCTTTCTTTGTAGGCTAGAAGAGAGCATCAAATCTTCACGAGCAGGAGACATCTGACGTGAGGCTGGGAACTACACTTGGGTGCTCTGCATGAGCAGCATGTTCCCTGAACTGCTGAGCCATTTCTCTAGTCCCATAAATGAGCTTTCATAGCTGGGCAGTGGTGGCAAATGCCTTCAATCCCAGCATTTGAGAGGCAGGCATCTCTCTGTGGGTTTGAAGTTAGCCTGGTCTATAGAGTGAGTTCTAGGACAGCCAGGGCTACAGAGAGAAACCACTCGGATGGGTGGGGCCAAAACAAATGAAAAAACAAAACCCAATGAGAAAAAGAACTTTCATGTCTGCCAACATCCTCCATTCTGTCTCTTCCTTTTTATTTTAGACAAGAGTCCCATGTACCCAAAGAACTTGCTAAGGGGCTGGCATTGAACTCAGAGACACCTACCTGCCTTTGCCTCTCAAGTGCTGGAGAGTAAAGGTGTGTGCCAATATGTGCAACTCTCTATCTAAATAAAATCAAACTATCTAGAAAACCACAAGAAAGCAAGATTACCTGTGGAGTGAGATTGTGAAGAACCAGCCAGTAACTAGGACGAACAGAGCCACCATCACTCCAGGTAGAGGCTGCAGACAACAGGGGAAGGATGAGGGGAGAGAGAAAACAAAACACCCACCCCCCCCAATCATCAAGACCTTCAGGGAAGCACACAGAGACGTGCTCATGCAGATCAGATGCCTCTTTTTTTAAACCTAATCCTGCCCTTCATGGTCTATTATAGTCCCTGACCCCAGTGAATCCAGTTGCATATCTGTGGGACAATATTCCCTCCCAGTTTCTTTCTATTTCTTCTATAGTAGCTCATTTTTACTTCATGTGCCCTAGAGAGGTCTTGCTTCTCTTCATCTGTACTGACTGCAACTTTTCAGTCAAAAGAGGATTTTCTTCTTTCTACCAGACAAACACACACTTCTCCATGTTAGCCCTGGCCATGTCCTCCCCATGGTGCTAAACAGCCTTTCCTGCCAGCAGATCATCTCACCTGAGGCAATCCGGGAGTCCTGTGTCCCCCATCCCCTGACTGATCGGGGTGCTGTGCTGCTCCACGGAGATGCCGGTTTGGGGTTGGTCAGGCCAGGAGGTGGGCGGGGCAGCGGTGTAGTGTTCCTGGAGGAGATGTGGTTTTTCCACATCTTGTTGGAGAGATGAGTGGGGTTGTGTCCTATGGGATCTGGGGACCACGTGGATTTGTAATCAGGGAACTTTGCTGTAAAAGAAAAGTTGGGAAGCAGTCAGGGTTAGATGGGCATCTGTTTACTAATAGCCACAAATTTTGTCTATTTATAAATACACGTATATTTATATTTTATAAAACCACAGTGTTAAGGCTGAGGTAATCCTGGGTTCCTTGTACTTTGTTTAAAAAAAAAAAGGAGCAGGAAGTATATACATTTTAAGAGCAGCAGTATGAAAAGAATTGTTCTCTGAGCATGTTGAATATAAAATTTTAAAATGACTCTAAACTGATAAATCATTGTGTGAATTGAAGATTCAGTAAGATAACTAATCTACTCCTTTTTTGGGTAAACGCAAGATGAAAGAGAAGACAAATTTATGGAGGAAGTATTCCAAAAGAGGTCAAGCTAAAAGACAGGGTTACAATGTTAACACTGCAGACAATAGGGAACTATTGCAGAACTAGAGAACTCTGTTAAGTGTGTGTGCACCCCCCCACCCCCCAAACCACTAGAAAACTATGCATTGCTTGTGCCTTGATAAATTAGATACCAATATTGATTTAAAATATAACCAATATGACTGGGAGCCATGGCTTTGTGGTTTGGTTTGCTCTTGCAAAGGGTCTGGGTTCAATTTCCATCACCTACAGAGTAGCTCATAACCATTACAACTCCAGGGGTCCCATGCCCTCTTTTGACATCTGTGGGCACTAGGCACATATGTAGTACACATACATCAAGACTCTCACTCTCTCTCTCTCTCTCTCTCTCTCTCTCTCTCTCTCTCTCTCTCTCTCTCTCCATCCATCCACCCATCCACCCACCCACCCACCCA
Organism: Apodemus sylvaticus; assembly: GCF_947179515.1. Lineage (NCBI taxonomy): Eukaryota > Metazoa > Chordata > Mammalia > Rodentia > Muridae > Apodemus > Apodemus sylvaticus. The sequence continues at coordinate 49,666,479 of NC_067488.1, read as the reverse complement.
CCCACCCACCCACCCATCCATCCATCTGCACAGCAATAAATAAATCTAAAAGACCATCAAATGATCACTACTGTTTACTAAGCTCGAGTCACTGGACAGCACTACAGGTAATTATCTTGTGGAGCCTCTGGTTCAGATGGTAGACAGAACTGGTAACCTTGGCAACAGCACATATGCGCATCAAGGGATAGGCTCAGGAAAACAGGGAAAAGGAAATCCAGGCTAAATATATGTTTCTTGTGAGAGTACATCCACTTTAGAATTTTCATGGGGGTTGGAGAGACAAAAAACCATAGGTATACTGTAGCTAAGCAAACTGCAGTAGTTTCCATGACTCAGCACAAAAAACAAAAACAAGAAAGAGAGAAAGAAAGAAAGAAAGAAAGAGAGAAGAGAGAAGAGAGAAGAGAGAAGAGAGAGAGAGAGAGAGAGAGAGAGAGAGAGAGAAGGATAAATTGCCTGGTGGAGGTAGCCCATACCTTTAATCCCAGCAGAGGCAGATGCATAGCTCTGAGTAAGAGGCCAGCCTAGTCTACAGAGTGAGTTCTAAGTCAGGGCTACACAGAGAAACTTTGTTTTCAAAAACAAAACAAAACAGGGTGAGAATGGACCAAGAGGAACAGGTGGAAAATATGATTGTTGAATATATTCCGAGAGACAGGGCCTGGGGTCTAGGGAGTAAGGGAGAGAGGAAACGTGGAGAAAAACACCGATGGTGTGTATATGCTTGGCCCAGGAAGCAGCGCTATTAGGAGGTGTGACCTTGTTGGAGTAGGTGTGTCACTATGGGTGTGGACTTAAGATCCTCCCTCATCCTAGCTGCCTGGAAGTTAGTCTTCTACTAGCAGCCTTCAGAACTAGCAGCCTTCAGATGAAGATGTAGAACTCTCAGCTCCTCCTGCACCACGCCTGCCTGGATGCTGCCATGCTCTTGCCTTAATGACAATGGACTGAACCTCTGAACCTATAAGCCAGCCCCAATTAAATGTTGTCCTTTATAAGAGTTGCCTTGGTCATGGTGTCTGTTCACAGCAGTAAAACCCTGAGACAAATACTGAGGGACTGAGCTAGAGAGGAAAGACAGTTCTGAGGATTGGGAAGTTCAGTCCTAGAGAAGTCTCAAGTCAATGTCTAACCGCAGGAAGAAAATTCTTGGGACGCAGGCTTTTATAGAAATGAGGGAACCAAGTGTCTGAGAGGGCAGCACATGCCTGTGTGGGCAGGCTGCTGTTAGGCTGAGGCCGAAGACTGCTTCAGCCCAAGGAAGAGACTGGGTAATGTGACCTCTCAGCGCTGCTTTTGCAGTTAGTTGTAGCACATTCCTATAGTAAGGATGAGAGGTGCAGGCAGGGAGAGTAAAGCTAAGGGACCACCAAGCTACACAGTGAATGTGAGGCTAGCCTGAGCTAGGTGAGACCCCATAGCAAAAGAAAAACAACCAAAAATATTCTTAAATCAGATAAACAAAAGGAAGAGTTAGACAAGAGTTTAGTTTTTGTTTTGATATTATATCATGGTGTATATGCATAGGTCTGCATGAGGTATGGACATACACTCCAGGTTGTGTGCAGGGGTCAGAAGCTCAAACTCAGGTTGCCAGGTTTGTGCAGTGCCTGCTTTTCCTGTCAGCTTCAAAGTAAGGTTTTTTTTTGTTTGTTTGTTTTGTTTTGTTTTTTTTTTTGTTTTTTTTTGTTTTGTTTTGTTTTGTTTTTTCGAGACAGGGTTTCTCTGTATAGCCCTGGCAATCCTGGAACTCACTCTGTAGACCAGGCTGGCTTCGAACTCAGAAATCCGCCTGCCTCTGCCTCCCAGAGTGCTGGGATTACAGGTGTGTGCCACCACCGCCCAGCTCAAAGTAAGTTTTACAAGTAAATGGCACTATCAAGTTCTATCGTATTACTATCAAGTATGGCATGAGGAAGGTACTGGAACAGACCCTGAAGGTGCTTCCTCTGTAACTTAGGCTCTGTTCTGAGGCAAAGTGTAAAAGTATTTTTGTTTGGTCTTTCTATATATAGCCTTGGCCAGCCTCTAGGAATTCATTCACAATCACTCCTGTCTCAGCATCTAGAATTTTCTTTTAAAGATTTATTTATATGAGTACATTGTAGCTGTTTCCAGACACACTAGAAGATGGCATCAGACCCCAATACAGATGGTTGTGAGCCACCATGTGGTTGCTGGGAACTTAACTCAGGACCTCTGGAAGAGCGGTCAGTGTTCTTTAACCGCTGAGCCCAGTCTCTCCAGCCCAGTATCCAGATCTTTGAATTTCAGTTTATCTGCTAAATGAGGGTAAGCCATGTACACAGTAGGAATTTATGCTAAGGTTCACTATGATGCCTAGCCTGTAGGAGTACTTAGTAGGTATGCATTATTATTGCTGCACTACTGATATAAAAATGGCTAGAAAAAGGAACTGCAGATCACTAGCTCACTAGGATTGGCTGGGAGCTAATGATTTGTTTTATGCAATCTTAGCACTCAGGAGGCAGAGGCAGGAGGATAGCTCTAAGTCTAAGGTCAGTGTGGTCCTCATGGTGAGTTCTAGGCCAGCCAGGGTTACATAGGAAGAGTCTGATGAAATAAAAACAAAATCACACAGCAGTCTCCTCCTGCGTGGACATGGTATGCACGCATGTGATTGTTTTTGTGGGCCGTGCTTTCAGAGGCCAGCGGTCAACATCAGGCATCGTCCTCAGCTGCTTTCCATGTTAAACAGTTCATGCTCCAATGAATCAGGACCACAATACAAATTAGATTTGGTTGGTTTTTTTGTTTTGTTTAGTTTTGTTTTGGGGCGAGGGTGGAAGGTGAGTAGTGGTGCAAGGGAGAGAGGGTGGACCCGGGAGGAATAGGAATCAAGTGTGATCAGGGTACGTTGTATGACATTTCCAAATAACTAACAAAAATATGTTGGAGGGTGTGTGTCTCTCCCTTGACCTGTAGCTCTGGTTGGCTGGAGTGACTGACTAGCTAGCAAGGCCCAGGGATTTTCTTGTCTCTGTCTCCCCAGCACTGGTATTACACTTGCATGCCACCATTTTTTCTTTTGAGATAGGGTTTCACTATGTATGACTGTCTTGGAACTTGCTATATAGACCAGGCTAGACCCAAACTCATGGAGCTACAGACCTATCTCTGTCTTCTGAGTGCTGGGATTAAAGGTGTGCTCAGCTGTGCCTGATTTTTTCATGCAGGCATGGGGACTGAACTCAGGTCTCCATGTCTATACAGCATTCTACCCAATGAACCATCTCTCTAGCTCCTATTAACTTTTCTATTCCTTAAATCTCAATAAACAAATAAATGCAAAAACCAACCAACCAACCAACCATAGAAAAGCAACAAATACTATTGGCAAATTAACCAAGGTCCTCTTTTTTACTCTGGCCATTTACTGTCATTATATCTTTAGGTCAGATTTTTGGGGAAAAGTAAGATACTACTGGTGGCAGCCTCAATGTTAATATGGGTTGAGCTGGCTTTTCATACAGCCCTTGATCTCTTGGCAGGCTGGTTAACAAACATTTGGTCATCAGCTCATGAGCTCTGCCCTCTGAATAATAGCAATTATACGAGATTCTATTTCCATTGGCCTTGGTCCAATATAGTCCTGTGTTACCTATCTTATCTCTGTGAGACTAGGAGCTCCCAGAGTGGATGCTGAATGCCCTGGCTGGGCTCTTCACCTCAGGAGGTAAATGTTAGAAACAAAGAGAAACCTCGCAGCCAACTACTAAGCAAGAGGGGAAACACCACCGAGTACCTGAAGTGCTATGAACGTTGGTAAAGGAGTTATCAGAGGCACTGTAGGGCCAGGCACCAGGTGAAGGCAGCGAGGTGTTGAGGGAAGAATTAGACCCTTGTAACAAATGAAGAACAAGAAGAAAATATTAGAGATAAATGTCCATATAAACAGGGAAACTTTGTATTTTTATTTAAACTCAAATAGAAGGAAAAACAAAATGTAACCAAACAATACACATATAAAAAACAATGTGCTTCTATTTTCTGGTTAAATTATCAGGTACTACAAATAGAAACAAGGCCACAACAGCTATGAAGGCGCTGGGTAGTATCGCACACAGCCTGCAGCATTCACTCACCTGTGGTGTTATCCCGCAGCAGTTGGTGGTCAGTATCTACAATGGGAGATGTGGTTGTACCCCCCAGCACACTTCCTGGGGTGACATAGGGGTCCGACTCAGGGTCAATATTTTGGATACCTTTCCATGGCACTCCTGGTTGGAATTCTGAGATAAGAAGGGATGATAGGGATTGGAGAGTGTTAAAAACAACTTAAACATGCCGGGCAGCGGGCAGCGGTGGCACATGCCTTTAATCCCAGCACCTAGGAGGCAGAGGCAGGTGGATTTCTGAGTTCGAGGCCAGCCTGGTCTACAGATTGAGTTCCAGGACAGCCAGGGCTACACAGAGAAAACCTGTCTAACACCACCACCACCAACAATAACAACAACAAAACCCAACTTCAACATTTCCTATTTTATTATTATGTTAAAATAACTGTTTAGTAGGAAAAAAACATGGTCCTGTAAAAAGTTTAAACAATGAAGTCTAATATGCATCAGATTTTCATCATGAAACAAAAACAATGTACCCTGAACAAATGCTCTTGCCAGTAGCATGTGCATCAGCATCCAGTCTGCCCATTCACCTGTCTGGCTGTGCACTGGATCACACCCGGCTCCACTCACGCTTCCCAGCTATTAGAAGAAGCCAGGGTGTAGGGGAGGGTAGGAGCTGCTGCCTAGTGAAGCCAGGCCAAAAACTGGAAGAAAGCCTGGGTTTGAGAGCAGTGACCTACCTTTCCCAGTTTTCTTATTATGTATTTACCAAAATCACATAATAAAATGAAATATAAGTGACCATTATTTCTCAGTCTGTCTGGGAATAGCTGGGAATAATTTAACTGCTCGTGAGAAAACCTAGACTATATATGAAGGCTTAGCATGTGTTTATTGATCTGTTAAAAGCTGTATTTAAAGCTACATGATAATATATTTTTTTTTTGGACTTGGTTTTTTTGAGGCAGGATTTCTCTGTATAGCCCTGTCCTGTATAGCCCTGGATGTCCTGGAACTCACTCTGTAGACCAGGCTGGCCTCCAACTCAGAAATCCACCTGCCTCTGCCTCCTAAGTGCTGGAATTAACAGGCATGCCCCACCACCGCCTGGCTCTGATTTTTATTTTTATTTTATTAATTTTTTTATAATGAAAACAGAATAGAGACAGAGGGAGGGGATGGAGGAAAGAGATAGCAAGGGAGGGAGAAAGAGACAGATGAATCTTACCCAACTCATCCCTTGTACCTGAAAAATGGCGTATCTGGCTAATGAGTGTGTCAATTCAATGCCATTCTAAAAGAGCTAATGTTCCAAGGCATTCTACATACAGGACAATGCCCAAAGCCCAGCTACAAGGCCACCTCCTTTCTTGAAGAACTTTTCCTTTCCATAGCACACATTTCAGGGCTCATGCCTTACCTTTATCAGACAATAACTACTAAATGCAGCAAAGAAAGCCTGGGGCTTCCTCAGTACAGTGAGCTGCACAAGAAATGTGTTCAAGAGAACAGCTATTCTAGGAAAAGCATTGTATGAACAATACCTGGAGGCCAACTGGCATTGCTGGATTTACTTCCGATTTTATTAGTCGGTGGAGATTTGGCAGGTAACCAGCTATCACCAGCAGGACCTGTATGGCCACCCAGTGTGTCACCTGGGATTATATCAAACTGGTTGTATGGTGAACCTCCTCGGGTCTTACCAGGGGCCACTATAGCGCCTGAAAAAAGAAAGGAATAATTGACTAAGAGAGAGCTCCAGGGGCTAGAGAGATGGCTCAGAAGCTAAGTCACTGGTTGTTCTTCTGAGGGTCCAGGTGTGATTCCAGCACCCACATGGCAGCTCACAATTGTCTGTAACTCCAGTGCTAGGGGATCTGATGCCCTCTTATGACCTGTGTGGGGCATCACATGTGCACAGACATACAAGCAGACTAAAAACCACCCACACACATAGGCATAAAGAACTTTGGGCAACCATTAATAAACAGAAGCACAGCCATGATGACTCAGCTCACCTCTCTGAGCCTCTCCATTTCTTACCTAAGCTTGCACAAATGTTCTTGTTCTAGAAAAGCCCTTTCAATCTGAAACCCTAGAGTTTTATAATGTTAATGAAACATATACAAAAGTATGAAGCACAGTATCTATGTGGTTTCTATGCTAATCACTCAAAAGTGAGGAATGAGAAAAACTGAACAAATTTAGCGCCTTGGACAGGTTTTTTTTTTTTTTTTTTTTTTTTTTGGTTTTTCAAGACAGGGTTTCTCTGTGTAGCCCTGGCTGTCCTGAACTCACTTTGTAGACCAGGCTGGCCTCGAACTCAGAAATCCACCTGCCTCTGCCTCTCAAGTGCTGGGATTAAAGGCGTGCACCACCACCGCCCGGGCTGCCTTGGACAGTTTTAAGTGATCTTTCTATTGATGCTTCTTACCCCAGCTCTTAAAGGCTGGTTGAGCTTGGGTTATCTGAATTGGCAGTGTGCAGAGTCCACTGGAGAAAAAGGTATCTGCAATTGCTTTAAATTCCAAGGCAATGAGGTGGAATTCCTCATTTCTGAGCCCAGGGCTTCACACACAGAGAACAGAAAATCCTTTGTCACTGTGTTCCCAGGGCTATTTCCGTGGCTTTGTCAGTACCACCTTCAAGCATTTTCATGCAGGAAAAGTTGAAAGCTTAAAATTCATTAAGTAATGAACAATAGCCATAATTTTTTACTTTAACTAAAAGTTCAGGAACCTATGGGAGACTATTTTCCTTATTTACAAAATAAAGTTCATATAGACTGTCACTTATTTGGGTATAGTCTTAGGGCGGTGAATCATGAGCACATAGATTTTCAGGATAATAAATACTGAAAAAACAATCTGTCTGGTTTAGACTAAGGGAATATTATGAGTGTGTCTACATCCTCTGCTAAGAGGACATCTGCTTTACTGAGGACAGTGTGGCTCACACCCTGAGGTACGGCACAGTGAGGTATGCAGATGAAATGCTTAATTATCTTGGGGATTGCTAAGGAAATGGGGGAAACATGATCTGTATTCTCTGATGAGGAGAGAGGATACTGTACCTCTGAGGTATTTTCTAGCATGCCATTTTATATTTACTAACCAGTCCTGGCAAATCACTAGCCTGAGGGAGCTATAAAAGTGCCCAGAGATATAAATGACACAGGACTAGGGTTACTCAGTCCATAAAAAGGATTTTTTAATTTCAGTAAATTATTCTTGATTTTGATCATGCTTAATGGGGCAGGCAGAGAGCTCTGGGTGGCTTCTTCCCCAGTCTCTGCATGGGATTATTAAAGAGGGTTTATAACGGAAACCTGAAAGGCCCCAGACTGAATGAGAGAGCTGGGTTAAGCCTGCTGGGGCTCTGCAGCAGGAACACCAGACACTTATCTATACTGATTCTCATGGAGACAACTCTGAATCCAAGTGAAATACTGACAAATGAAACAAACATTGCATTGAAGCTGAAAGAAGGTCTGGACTTATCTGTTTTCTAGGGAAATGGAGAAGCTCTTAAAGGAAATTATAGACAGGTAAGGCTAATCCACACTCACAATAAGATGCAGATGCTGTCTGGAGAGACACTAATTCACAAAGAACAAGGGGTTCTGGAGAAAGTTCAAATCTTATGAATTCTCATCTACTAGCCATCTTTTGAAGCTTAGGAAGACTTTCTTCTTTTTCTGGGACAGGGTTTCACTATGTCTCCTAATATAACCTTGAACTATATATAGCTTATGCTTGTTTTCAACTCACATGCACAATACCCAGGTCAGGGCAGGAGTTTTAAAAAATCTGACACTGATCTCTGAGCCCTCAAAAATGATTCCTGAGCCAGGAATTTGAGAATAAATCAAATTCACACAAGACCCTATCTCAGAAAACCAAACCAAACCAAACCAAGCAAGCAAGCAAGCAAGCAAAACCTCAGCAAGAGGATTCTGTTCTCTTAAGACACTTAAATGGGGTTTTAATCTTATGGGTGCACAAGTTCATAACTATTCTTAATCCCATGATAAGTGGAACATTATGCCATCCTTAGTTAGAACCCTTTAAAATGCTTTGAAATATGAATTGTAAGATAAATCCTCCTCTGATAGGTGATCATAAAACTTAGGGAAAATATCAAGAGACTAATTACCAGAAGCTAAAGATTTGTGTTTAAAGAAAAAAAAAATCACAAAATGGAGGTCTATAGAGATGGCTCAGTAGTTAAGAGCACTGGCTGTTCTTTAGGACATAGGTTTGATTCCCAGCACCCACATGGTGCTTCACTGCAGTTCCCAGTAATCCAACACCCTCTCTTGGCCTCTGAGGGTATTACATGCATGTGGTGCACAGACATATTCACAAACAAAATATGCATACACATAGTTTAAAAAAAAAATCATAAAAGGCATGGTAGTATACACTGTTAATCCCAGGACACAGGAGACAAGGCAACAAAACTTCTGAGTTCAAGGCAGCATAAGCTACAAGACAATGCAATTATTCTTTTAACTAAATAGCACTTTGGAGGAGACAGGGTCTCTTTATGTTGGTCTGGAATTTGCTTGACTTGAACTCACAGAGATCCATCTGCCTCTGCCTCCTGAGTGGTGAGATTATACACTAAGCCTGACTAATATATTGCCTTAAAAGTGTGGTGGGACATGCCTTAATGTTTGCACTGTGGAGGCCAAGGTAGCAGATTTCTGGGAGTTCCAGGCCAGCCTAGAATACAGAGAAAGACCCAGTCTCAAAAAGGAAACATAACACACACACACACACACACACACACACACACACACACACACACACACACAAGCCAACAAACCATGCAGGATACTTGATCAAGGCCTGAGTAGGGTCAGAAGATTCTACTACTAACATGAGGCTGTTCTCTCACCGTTTTTGTGCATGGTGGCTTCTTGTGTGGCCACAGATGGCAGCCCTTCCATCATTGAGGTCCATTGTTTGAAGCGAGACTCAGTCCCAGCCTCCTTGCCACCAACCATACCATAATCCATACCACCAGAACTGAAGCCTGCAAAGAGATCACAACATCTATACGTTTCTTACATCAGAAACTAAATAATCCAAGAAGAGCCCAAGAATGCCTTTTGACATGGTCTCTATACAGAAATAGCCACTTGATTCAAAACCCTAACTTTGGGTCCTTCTAGATTAAAAACTGTTGTCTCTTTTTTGTGGTATGAAAATGGATCATCTAATTAGGTATTATCTCAGTGATTACTCGCACCCACATTTTTCTGAGCAAACATTTGTGACAGACAGTTCGGGGATTCAACGACTCTCCAACCACATCTGACACCAACATGGGAGAGTGAGTTGTTAAGGGTTCCAGTGGGAGAGAGGAAAGGCTACACAAAGGAACCTCACCACCTACTGTCTAGGGTTTAGGAGTCAGAACAAGGTCTGACTCATGGCATTCAGCTGTGCCTAGAGAATGGCAGGAAGCCCACTGATACTCCAATGTTTCCCTGTCTGGAAGGGGGATAGGCACTGACAGCAGCCTCCCCCCCAGGGAGGAACACCCTCAAAGCTATAGGAAATATATTTTTTTTTTTTTAGAGACAGAGATTCTGAATTCTCAGTGCTATAAGCCACAAGAAGGCCCCAAGCATCATGCAGGCTCTCCCATTACAGAGCACCAGAGAACTAAAAGCCACATACAACCCGAGAGACTATCTATCAGTTTCACAGGGCCAGTCACCTGTTCTCCACTGGGTTATAATCAGTTTTCAAAACAGCGAAGTTGCAGATTAAAGCCAACCAACAAAATGGGTCTACACAGACACAGGAGTCTGGAGAGGGAGCTTCCATCACTTCCACAAGATAAGGGTCTGTGGGTGAGTAGGGCCAAACACTAGTCCCCGCTCTCCCTCAGTCAATAGGCTTTGGGGCTCCAGCCAGACCAGAACCCAGCTGTTGCCACTTGTTCTCCTGGTGTAAAATGATGCCTTAGACTGGATCTCCCTCAAGCTCTACTGATCTAAGTCCTACCGAGGCCCAAGTTATATGGTCTCCTTCCCCTGCAGGTTTATCCTACTGTCTGGCTTAGTTTTACTCATGCACAGACCAGGGGAGGGGGCAATCTGATACTCTCTTTCTCATCATCTAAAATCTTATTTCTTTTAAGAATTCTGTTTCTCCATATACTTATAATTGAAATTACTAGTCCAACAGCTTGGTTGGAGGTTAAGGGTGGTAAGTAGAATTAAGCTTTAAACTTTTTTTTATTTTATTTTTAACTGCATTAATCTGTGTGTGGGTATAAGTGCCTACACAGGCCAGAGAAAGGATAGAACTAAAGCTGAAGTGCTCGTGGCTGTGGGCACTGGGACCCAGCCTCAGGTGCTCTGTAAGAGCAATCCACACTGAGCCAGCGCTCCAGCCTGGAGAACAGCAACCAACCAACCAAACTCATCTTCAACAATGGAAAGAAAATGAGCCTGGAGACCAGGGGCACTGGAGGCAGAGGGCTGTCCGGGAGTCCTTGTGGCCCACACATGCTGCTCCTTGCACATGACACTTCTGCCTCTGAAAGGGAAGCAGCAAGGGTGAGCAACCCCAGGCTGCTGAAAGCATCTGGCAAAGATGACAAAATACACAGGACTGCTAAGCAGAGGAGGAGGCTGTTCTCACACAATCATTTTCTTTTAAGTTGTTTTAAAATGTCTTTTAACTCAGCAAACTAATGATATTTAACTTAAGGTGTAGAATCTTTCTGTGAGTCATCAAGTGTAGAAAATGAAGAGTTATAAATCTTAGAAAAGGGAAGAACTGAGCAGATCACATGAAGCTTGAAGAAGACATTTGTTTCACTGGAGACATGGGGACAGAGTGCCAGCACAATGACGTCACAGAGTAAGAACAGGAGATACAACCCCTGGGAAGGTCCATCCTAACCCAAGACTGTAAGAAGAAAGCCTAGTGAAAACAGGTATGTTGGGGCCTGCATGGAGTCCACAGCACCGCACTTGCTTGGCATGCTAAGGCACAAAACTTGCTGTAAGAACTCCTCTTGCTATCATGTAGTAAGTGGTATGGTGCTGGGATATGGACCATGCCCTAATGGCTGCACTCAGGGGAATCCCACTAGTGACCTCTACCTACTTGTAAACTCTCATCAAAACCAAACTTCCTCATTCCATAGTAGCTTTCTTCTGATTATCCAACTCACACCCAGCGTCTTTTTTTATTTATTTATTTTCTATATTCTTTGTTTACATTCTAAAAGCTTTCCCCTTTCCCAGTCCCCACCCCCCCATATGTCCCATAAGTCCTCTTCTCTCCATCCTTTCTCCTATCTTTCCCCCTCCCTTTTCTCTGTCCTGGTACTCCCCTACAATGCTGGATCAAGCTTTTCCAGGAATAGGGCCCTCTTCTTCCTTCTACATGGGAATCATTTGATATGCTAATTGTATCTTCAGTATTCAGAGCTTCAGGGCTAATTAATATCTACTTATCAATGATTGCATTCCAGGTACACACCCAGAGTCTTAATCCCAGTCAAAGAAGCTATTGAGTTCAACTTAATGACTATTTATAAATAGCCTAAAATTCAAGCCTGTCTCTGTATTAGATGCCAAGGTACAGTGGAGATGAGACTTGGTTCATCTTGCTTGGGGCTCACCTCATGTAACATGGATTTTACTTCTTGTCATTCTCGAAAATACAACCCTTTACCTATCTGTTCCTGCCAGAATCATCCCCCTGCCTCTGACCACAGCACTTCACCACTACCATTTGGCCAGGCTCATTTACCCTGGAGGATACTCTCCCAAATTAACTTCTCCTTAAACTAACTGTGCCTTCACTCCCATTCTTAGCTTCTTCATTCAGTTCACTGTAGATAAGAAAGTGCGAGTATGACTGCAAGTGTCAGTCGTTGGGTGAAGCCACCAATACTAAAGATGAATACATAAAAGAAACCACTATTTCATAACAACTGTAAGGGAAACTGTCACCCACAAGGTGAATCCTAACAAAACTGTGCCACACCTGATATTTGATATAATTATCCTATTATGGACACAAATTTCTCTTTCACTACAACTTAAAAATTATACATTTAGCTAGTTATAGAAAATATATGTGTGTGTGTGTGTGTGTGTGTGTGTGAGAGAGAGAGAGAGATAGATAGAAAGGGAGGGAGAGGGAGAGGGGGAGGGGAAAAGGGAGAGAGAGAGAGAGAGAGAGAACACCGACTGAGTCTGTTCTGTCCTGCCATCTTGTAGGTCCCAGGGACCAATGCAGATTGCCAGGCATGGTGGCAGCACTTCTAGTCACTTTGTCATCTTGGTGGCCATACTTTCATCTTCATAATTTCCATCATATACATCTCTACTCTTTGATGGGCTTATATAAATATTACAAATAGTTCAATATTAACATTACATTAAATAAACATTTAAATAAGATTAGATAAATCTGAAACATAAGGAGGAATTTTACTTAGACTGTATTTTGGGGTGGTGGTGGTACTGCTTTGAGACAGGCTGATATGGCTGACCAGGCTGGCTTTGAGGCTGGGACTGCAGGCATAATAATCCACCATGTGCACAGGAAGTGTCTCCTAGTAGACGAGTGGCTTTGTCTCCCTGGACAGATCACAGTGCTATTTAAACCCCTTAGGTAAGCAGATGGGAGCAGAAGTCTTGTCAGAGCACCGTTTACCCCTTCCAGGTACAGGCCCTTCTCTCTGGCCTGCGACACGGCAACATAAAACTGTAGATGGGTTATTATCACCCGAAAATTCAACTAGGTATATTTTAAATTTTGTTAAAAGCAAAGCATTAGAAACTATTTCTTTATTTAGAAAAAGCAGCGAGGATCAGTTAAGCGGCCGCCATCTCGGGCTCCTCACTCATTATGGAGCTTGCACACCGGCGTGCACGAGGTCAGAGCATGCCCTGCAGGAGGTTATTCCTTGTACCAGCTGAGTCAGACAGTGCTTATGCTCAAGAACATGAGGAGTGGCAAGTGTCTTTACCTGCTTAGCCATCTCATCAGCCCTATTTTTTGTTTTTGAAAAAGGATCTCATGTAGCTCCTGATCCTCCTGCTTCTGTCTCCCAGGTGCTGGGATGACAGGTGGGTACCACTGTAGCTGGCTTGTCATTTGAAACATTTTGAGAAAACAGTAAAAGAGGCTTACTTAGAAACAATGTGACGGCTCATGCTTTTAATCCTAGGATTTGGAAGACAGAGGCTGGCAGACCTCTGTGGGTTCAAGGACTGACTGGTCTATATAGAGTTCTAGGACAGGCTACTTGGTGGGACCCTAGTACTTACAAACAAACAATAACCCCAGTACAACAAAAAGCAGACATTCGGTATGAAGGCATACTAAGAAACATCATTCTTGTTACCCTTTGACCCAGAAGTAATCTGCATATAATTTAAAATGCTCAGCATCAGAACAAGTGAAATATTTGTGTTATTTCTGTTTGTTCTGTATGTAGTCCTGGCTGTCCTGGAGCTTGCTATATAGACCAGGCTGGTATTAAAGGCATGCACCATCATGATCAGCATTTTTGTGATTTTTACCACTATTATTTAATATCTTTTCAAAATCTCAAGCCATGTATTATATTTAAAAGAGATTTTCAGTAAAATATTATTGTTGCAGGCTTAGTACATTACTCAGAACAGGCAGGCATGCAGGCATAGTGCTATCATGCCAACAATTGGGACACTGAAGCAGGATGAAGTTCAAGGCCAGTAAGTTATAGAATAAGTTCTAGGTAGAGTAGCAAAGTTCGTCATTAAACACGTTTATTAATTAAGAAACAGAAATAGATCAGGTACGTTGTAGACCTTTAATCTCAGCACTTGGGAGGCAGAGGATCTCTTGTGAGTTTGAGTCCAGCCTGGTATACATAGTGAGTTTAATGAGATTCTACCACCTCCCCATAGAAAATTAACAGGAATAGAATCCAAATCACAAAATTTCAGTAAAATGTGAAAGTAAAAATGTGTTTTGTCTGGTGAACTCTGACCTTTAGTATTTTATAATCAGTAATTAGCAAAATAATCACAAATAACATAATTACCTAATAAGACACTATGATAACATTTTTGTGTTTAGGCTTGAAGCCATGGCTTAGCAGGTAGGTGCACTGGTTGTTATTGCAGAGGACCTGTGTTCAATTCCCAGCACCTATACGATGGCTCACAACCATCTGTAACTCCAATTCTAGGGGTTCCAGTATTTTCTTTTGGTCTCCAGAGGCACTGTGAACATATGGTATGGTGTACAGATATGCACTCAGGCAAAACGCCCATAAACATAAAATAATAGAAAAAATTGTGTTTAAATAAGAAAAGGTATATGCTGTTAAAAATAAACAGGATCATCACCAACACATCACTTCTTAGCAGACAGCAAATATTGAAGATGTTATGATGACCATCACTGGTATAAACCTATGGTATAAACCTACCTGCATGCATTCATTCCAGAATGACTTCATTTTTTTTTTTTTTTTTTTTTGGTTTTTTCAAGACAGGGTTTCTCTGTATATCCCTGATGGTCCTGGAACTCAGGCTGGCCTCGAACTCAGAAATCCGCCTGCCTCTGCCTCCCAGAGTGCTGGGATTACAGGTGTACCACTGCCTGGCCCAGATTGACTTCAAATTCCTGGTCTTCCTGGATCTATTTCTTGGGTTTTATATGCTGAAATTACAGGCTTGTTTTTGCCTACCATGGGTTGCCTGATACTCTGGTTTGTGATATATTCTTTACTCACACATGTAAAAGTATCAGTCACCAAGCTAAACTACCCTGGCCATGGAAGTCAGTTTTCTTCCTAAGTGGTGAGAACAGCATGCATTGAAAGATGAAAAAAATCGCCTTTGACTTTTCCTTGTACCTTCTGACAAGGGAGGTTAAAGTAAGTCGGGTGGTGGCAGCACCCACCTTTAATCCCAGCACTTAGGAGACAGAGGCAGACAGATCTTTGGGAGTTTGAGGCAACCTGGTCTACCAATAACCAAAAAAAGACTAGGGAGGCAAAAGGACAAGGTGTTCTATTTTGTTTTTGTATGCTGTCTCAAAAGTCTAAAGTCACAAGCTCCACATCCACAGTACCCAGCTTCTGCCGGCAAGCTTCCTCCTTTATAGAACCACCAGTGGACCTTCCCAAGTTCTTATGGGAGGCTCCCACTACTGGCCACACTGGCCTTCCGTAGTCTAGACAAGATGGTAGTATAGGCAAGCGCAGCAAAGGGCAGGCCTATGCCAGATGGAAGAAAGGTATGTGACGCCCCCCTGCACGAGGGGGGGGGGGGCAGAAGCCAGGCTTTGTGTATCTGCTTTGCCACTTCTAGCCTGGAGATGCTATTCTGAGTTAAGTCAGTTCTCAGGTCATCTGTATGAGGACAGCTGGCGAAAGCTGAGACTCCCAGGATCAAAGGCACCCTTATCTTTACTACTTTCTTACTTTTACTACTTCCTAGCTCTAGCTGGAATTCCTAATAGGTCAGAGTAGAAAACAGTCACCTGTCCAATCAGGGACTGGTCTAGGACAGAAATCTCATGTCTTCTCACTCTTTTTTGCCCTTTTTATGCAGACTGATATCTTTACCAAAATAAATTCTGAGGTCATGAAAGGAAGGAAGGAAGGATTCTCTCTCTCCTCCTTCCCTCCTTCCCTCCCTCCCTCCCTCCCTCTCTCTCTAGTGTCTCTATATTTATTTTGAGACAGGGTTTCTCTGTGTAGCCCTGGTTATCCTGGAACTCTCTCTGAAGACCAGGCTGGTCCCGAACTCACAGATACCTGCCTGCTCCGCCTCCTGAGTTCTGGTGTTAAAGGCATGCACCACCACTGACTGAACTTTGCTTATAGCATGTTGCCCACTTCTAAAGAGAAAATTTACTGAACAAACCCAAAATTTTCAATGTCAAAGATTTCCTTACACGTGCCCCACCTACCTTTAAAAAGACTTGGCCTTAAAATTTTAGTTCACATTGAGAAGGCAGCTTTATTCGTGAAGTGAAACACTTAAACTTGTATAGACTTTCATAGATGCAACCTTGGCCATGTGCAGCATTTAAAGGAAATTTCAACTGGCTTGTCTGAGTACATGTATACATGCCATGTATGATTACATGGCACATTCATTCACATGTGTGTTACTCATGGATCAACCTCTGGTATTGTTTCTTAGGCAATACCAACCTGGCTTCTTTTTACTTTTTTGTTTTAAGGACAGGGTTTCTCACTGGCTGGCAGCTCAGAGATTATGCTACACTAGGTGACCGGTGAATGCCAAGAACTGTCTTTACTTCTCTAGGATTATATGCATGTACCACGTATTGTGAAAATAGAAGGGCTGGGGAGATGGAGAGATGGCTTAGCACTTAATATCCCTGACTATCTTCCAGAGAACCACAATTTGATTTCTAGCACCTATGTGGTGGCTAATAACCATTTGTAATTCCAGTTCTAAGGGATCCAACACCCTCTTCTAGACTGTGAGGGAACTGTACATATGTGGTGTACAGACAAACACACCTGGCAAAACATATCAAATAAAAAAATAATGTTGTTTTTTTATTTTAAATTTTTCAAGACAGGATTTCTCTGTGTAGCACTGGCTGTCCTGGAATTCACTCTGTAGACTAGGCTTGACCTCAAACTCACAGAAATTTGCCTGCCTCTGCTTCCAAAGTGCTGGAATTAGAGGTGTGTGCCACCACTGCCAGCTTCAGACATTTTTTAAAAAAAGAAAATAAATAACAATAAAAAAAAGGGGGCTGGAGAGATGGTTCAGCAGTTAAAAGCACTGACTATTCTTTCCAGAGGTCCCCAGTTCAATTCCCAGCAACCACATGTTGGCTCACAACCATCTGTAATGGGATCTGATGCCCTCTTCTGGTGTGTCTGAAGATAATGATGGTGTATTCACATACATAAAATAAATAAATCTTAAAAAAAAAAAAAAAAAGGAAAAAGAAAAGGAGAGTAATACAAAGCCAAACACTACTATAGGAATAGACTAGCAGACTTTATACTAAATACTTCCCACCATACAGAACATACCAGAACCATATCCAGGGATTGGCCCTTTGGTTGGAAGGTCTGGGAGCCCCACATTCAGCGCGTTGGGTACCATGTTGTCCAAATGTGGCTTAGGCCCAACAGGATGAGAAGGTGAATGCTTCATGCTAGGCTGCCTCTGCTGCTGCTGCTGCTGCTGTTGCTGCTGCTGGAGAGCACTCACCATTCTTGCCAGCTGAGGGTGCAGCATCCATTAAGACAGGACCCAAGAGAAACGGATAGATGATAAGCTAGAATCCCAAATTAGCTGTCAAGCCAAAAGGTGTTTCTCACCAAGAACACTAGGGGAACCTTCTCCACCCACACACCTGCTGTTCTTGCTGCTGGCGCACTGCTTGAGAAATCTTTCTCTGGTTCTGTAGCAACTGCTGCTGTTGCTGCTGCTGCTGCAGGAGAAGCTGACATGCCTATAAAACAATGAGGAAACCACAGCTTCCGAAGACTGCATGCTACAGGGCAGGTCAGTGTGTCAAAAGCATCCATAACCAAGTTCTTGGTCTACAGCTAAAGTTACCTTCAGGTAAACTTTTAATTGTAATTAATCATCTGTATAAAAGTTTGAATATCAAGTGACAAGAAGCAGGAAGTTAATGCAAAGGTAAAAAGAGAAGCAAATAACCTCTTCAGCGACAGGAAGAAAACATGCCACTTACCAACTGAAACTGGGGAATCTGTGGGAGCTGGCTCAGCATGGCAATTTGTTGAGGAGATAACTGGGGTCCCACATTAAAGAGACCTGGATTCAGGCCGCTGTTGGGGAACTGCTTGAGCATTGAGGCAGAAACCTAGCCAGAAGACAGGGACAATCTTTAGAACTTATTAAAAAACCACCCCCACCCCCACCGCCACGAAAAAGACTTCATGGCTCTATGCCTTTCTAATTTCCTGTAATAAAAGTGATGAAATTTTAAATCAGGAAAAAAATCTTTAAGAAAAAAAGAGAAAACATTGGCTTCTGTCTAGTTGAGAGATTAGTACTGGAAACTTGCCATTCAACAAGACATGCTGAATTGCTTGGAGCTAGTAGATAAATACTATAAAACACTTATTATACAATATGTATACACACAAATATGTATGTATGGTTTTGTTTGTTTGTAGAGGGAGACAGGGTTTTACTATGTAGCCTTGGATGGTCTCAAACTCATGGAGATCCTCCTGCCTCTGCCTCCTGAGTGCTGGGATTAAAGGCTAGGTGGTGATGGTACTTTTATCCTTGATGGTGGTGTCAGTTGGGCCAGAGAACAATCCTAACCCTCTCCACAAAGCACAGGAGTTAAGAGCTTAGTTAATGGGTGAGGTAACACACACCCTGTCACAAGTCCTTCAGAAGCAGACATATCTCTTGAGCTCTGGAATTCTGGGTCATCCTGGCAATATATAGAGTCCTCCATTTAAAAAAACAAATACAACTGATGTACATGCCTAGGCATACACCTCAATCTCTGTCATTTCTAACCTGTGTGACTCATAATAAGTACCTTATTTAACTTTTTAAATTTTTCTTTGCCTATTCCCCAAATAGAATAAGTGTCTAACCAACTAAACCAGCCAATAGAAAGCTTAATGTGTTTGAGATATTTGAGTTAATTTACTCGTTAGAGATGTATTTCCTAAGTATTTGTTCTTCTGTTACAGGGTGGGTTTTCAGGATAGAAGACCAGAATTCCTTGGTCTTTCATCCTCAGGCTACACAACAGATTCTGCAATCTCTACCTGCTTCCCAAAGCAAAGTCATTTTCTAGTTGAGTCTTACACCAAGTGGATGTGGTCACCCTTAAGCACTTTGTCAAGGCCTGACTTTCTCTAACAAAGCCCCAGGTCTATTTGTCTAGTAATAACATTCTATTTATCTTGATAAGCTTAGTATCAATTAGAACCAGCTGTTTTACATTTGCAGTGAGAGAAAGAATCAGTGAGAGGCAAACACTCCATAACTGATACTCAGTCCAGCTTCCACCCCCAACAAGGTAATATTGAACCCATGCAAATATGTCTCTTACATTTGACTGTATGCAGAGGGCACAAAGTACATACTCTATAAATGCTTATTATTTCAACTGAAGAGACATTCACCGTGTAATTCTCTAATCTTTTTATCTACTTTTTGCCACTCTGTGCTACCCCATGGGACCATGGATGGAAATGCAGAACCAACTAGATAGAGCTGAGGATAATCTAGGAGGATGAGACTAGAACTTCTGTCTACCCTGAAACAAGTCCATTAATAACTAAGCCAAACAAATGTCTTTTTCTTTAAAAATGTATTTATTTTATTTCATGTGCACTGGTGTTTGGCTTGTATGGATGTCAGTGTGAGGGAGTCTGATGCTCTCTGGAACTTGAGTCACAGACAGTTGTGAGCTGCCATGTGGTTGCTGGGAACTGAACTCTGGGCCTCTGGAAGCACTCCCAACCACTGAGTCATCTCTCCAGCTCCACAAATGTCTTAACATTTAACTTTCTTTTCATAAATTCATCCTCTGCTGTAGGATTTAATTGTTTTAAGTCCATTAGCTTTTTGGTTGTCTTCCCATCCTGTCTTAGTGCTAAGGATGAAACAGGGCCTTACAGATGTTAGGCAAGCACTCTATCACTGAGCTCCAACCCTTTTTTTTTTTCCGGGGGTGGGGGGAAAGGCGGGGGCTGCGCCTGGCTTGCCAGTGTAAACTTTTAATTCTAACCTACAGGAGTCTATTTTATGTGCATGTGTGTACATCCGAGCATATGTATGTGCATCCTGTGCATGCAGGGCTGCTGAGCAGTCTTTCCAGCCCTCCCTGCACTCTACTTAAGATGAAAGCAGAAGAAACACTCCTTTCTCAGCAGTCGGTCTACACAACTAGTCTAAACAAAGAACTAAGTCACACACACAAATGGACGTGAAAGGCTCTTTTATTATCTGCTGACCTTCCCCCTCTCTGAGTTTGTGTTCTAATCAGTGTCTCTGTCTCTCTTTCGTTTCCTATTCTATAGCTCAATTTGTTGCTTTCCATGGAGTATTCCAATCTTAAATTCTTTAGCACCTTGGTCAAAGTCAAATTGGCTAGTTTCCTATCAGTTTTTGTTGTGTTTTGTTTTGTTTTGTTTGAGACAGGACTTCTCTGTGTAGCCCCAGCTGTCCTGTAACTCACTATGTAGACTAGGCTGGAGAGCTGCCTGTCTCTGCCTGACTGCTGGGATTAAAGGCATGTGCTAAAGACCACACCTGGCAGTTCTGTATTAACTTCCAGTCACCACCTCTGAACATCCTCAAGAATGTATGACTATTTTCTCTTTGACACTCTCTAGAACTAGCTGATCCAAACTTGCTACATATTTGGCCCATCATCTCATTTTTTCCATGATCTCAGCCACATCCAGTTACCTGACCAATTCTACTTTGAGGTTGGTTGCTTCCTCTCCATCTAAGAGATACTGATGGTACTGAATGTTACCAATCAACTTACAAACTTGTTTGATCTCTTTTTGAGCTTCTGAACTCACAACATAGTATGAATATACCATGACTGTGGGATTTGGCTCCCATCCCAGTCTTATGACAGGTATGTGATTTACCCTTGCCTCTTCGGGCTGCAGAAACAGAGGCTCCTCACAAGAATTACAAAAGGGTCAGAAAGTAACACCACTATGCTCCTGGCAAATGGTTGTTCAAACCTAGGATGCAAAGTAATTAAAGTGCAGGTTTGCATATTCCTATTTTGGAGTTAGTTATTCAGGCTTAAAAGCCCTCAATCTCCAGCTGGGCTGGAGAAAGTGAAGATCTTGAAGCAATCAATATGGCTTTTTAACAAAGCACTGCAGGTGCAAAGTGACAGAAATTTAAAGGCATGACAAAAGCCACCAGAATCTTATTTTCTGAATACTCCAGTGATTGGAGGAAAAGTAACTGTAGAAACAAAGGCTTTAACAACTGTCCGTCTTTTTTTTTTTTTTTTCCCTTTTCCCTGGCTGTGTTGGGAATAGAACCTAGGGTCTCAAACACTACTTTTCTATCACTGAATGACATTAATAAATAATGTAATAAATAATTGTAATAAATGTTAAGTTTCAGTGTTTATGCTTTAGAAAAAAAAATCCTCAAACACTTCATTCTGGACAACTAGGTTTAGAAATAATGTAGGACCATGAATGGGTCCTACCACTAAGGAGACTAAGGCAGGAGGACCAAGTGTAAGGCCAGGCTGCACTCCACAGAAACAGACAAACTAATATTGATGAAGGTTTTTGTATAAGACTTTCTCTGCAGATTACTTATAATAGCAAAAAAATTAGAAACAATTTAATATCCAATAAAAGGAGAAGAGAGTGTTAGATAAATCAAGATAAAGTATCTAAGGGAACAAGTTTCTGATAATGATTAACACTGCCAGGTGTGGTGATATATTCCTTTAATCCCAGCACTAGGGAGACAGAAAAGCAAGAGTCTCTGTGATTTTTAAGGCTAGCCTAGGTTATAGTAAGACCCTGTCTCAAAACCAAACCAAACCAAAAATAAAACCCTAAAAAAAAGAAAAGAATGAAAAACCAGAAGAATGATCAATATGGGCTTGGGCATAGTTCACTTATGTTATGTACCTAGCAAACCCTGGGTTCCATCCCAAGAATAAAAAAAAAAAAAGGGTAGGGAATCAATGTGGAGACTATTTGGCACAGTGTTAACAACAGTAGGTACACAGATGAACAGCAGGCCTGCATATGCACAAGGTCAACGGGATGCACACGACACAACTGTTGTCATCCCTGCTGCTGTGAAGCTTGACTCAAGGGGCAGAGAGACAGAGAGTCAAGGAGCAGAGGAGGAAAGTAAGACAAGGAAACTTCTGGAGGGTAAGAAGACAGAATAGTGGGGAAGCAAGGTACGCTTCAGAGCTTAGCCTGAGAAAGTATTTTGCTCTGAAGTAGAGAGCCAAGGAAGTAAAGATCATGCTGAATGGCAGCCCCAGACAATAGCGTTCTAAAGTATAACTGGTGTTTTGGGGTCACTTGGTTGGAGAGACATAAGGTATAAGTTGGTGAGATCACCAAGAATCCTAAAAATGGCAGTAAACACTACACTGTAGGTGGGTGAGCAACCCTGTAGCGGAGGGACATGGCATGGCATACTGTATGTCTTAGCGCAAAGCTCCACAGATCTTTCTGTCATGCGGAAGCAGACACAAACTAGGTGCAGCTATTTAAATTTAATGATGATGAAATAATAGCAAAATTCCAGGAGTTCCCCTGCCCCTGCCATGGACAATATGGCTATGAAGAGGCTGAGTGTGACTCAGACTACAGACATCAACACCTGAAAGAAGAAGAATGGGACAGACACAAGAAGGCCCTAACTATCTATGATGGCAGCTTGCTAGGGACTGCATCAGTAGTGGTAATAGTCAGAGCCTGAATCAAGATGGTTGTTTTTTCTTTTTTAAACATCGTGTGTGTGTGTGTGTGTGTGTGTTTGCACATGCAGATGTGTGTCCTTGGGTTTTTGTGAAGGAGCTATTCTCAAGGAGCTTATCAAGGTTTTCCAAAGGTAACTCCTGGTTTTGAAGGGAAAATTTACTTAACTGCATGTGGTTGTAATGCAGGAGGGATCATACTTTAGCTTGTGGGTCTTTGGTGTGAACAACTATAGAATAGGAACAGATGAGGTCACCTAGTGGTGGCTGTATTCCGTGAGAGGGTTGAGAACGGAGCACCAGGATGGTCTGATGATCAGTGCTGGGAGGTGGGAGGAAGGCAGAGAACCACTGTAAGATACTTGAAAGCCATGTGACCTTAAGTGTTTCAGAGGGAGGATGGGATGTCATACAAAGATAGGAGGTGACCTTTCCAAGTGACTTCTACTGACACTGCTTTGTTTGTGCCCTTGGGCTAGCTCTGCTCGGAAGCTCTGGTCACTCCATCGTGTAAACATACCCCAGTTTACTGTCATAGACTCTCAGAGACTTTTCCGCCATCCCTGGAAAACCTTGCTTAACATTCTGTTGTCTACAGTAACCACACAAACAACCCAGTGAAGTGGGGGAGGGAGAATAAGACAGGACAGACAGGATGGAGATGGACATGCAGCTGGGGTTCAGTTTCCAGCACCAAGGTCTGTAATTCAAATTCAAGAGGATCTGATACCCTCCTCTGGCATCCATGGGCACTGTACACACACGCATGCAAAATATGTATATTTTGTAATATTAAATTAACTTAAATATAGTATATACATATTAAAAGAAAACTACCTATGGTTGAGCAGGCCCCAAATCCTAGGAATTGTCTTAGCAGAGGGAGGGAGAAAGACCTTTAAAAGTAGCAGCCCAGATCATAGTTATGAACAAGCTATCAAAGTTGGCCTACAGGACAAGATCCAAACTCCTGAATGATGCAAACATAGTTTTTGCTACATTCTGTCCCTAATTCATTGTCTACTTCTTCCTATCCCATTGATAAATACACGAATCTCTATCCAACCTGTTCACATTAATCATTCATGCAAACCAACTGCCTTTCCTCATGCCAAGTGCCAGCTATTATTGCACTGGTGCAAGGCTTCTGTGGCTTGGAAGGCCTCTTTAATATGGCCATGCATAGAAAATTTAAGCTTATTCTTCAAGATCCAGTTTCAATGTCACTACTAGTGAAGCCTGTAACATTTAATCAAGTGAAACATCACCCTGGTCCCCAAGGTGACCATCTATGCCATTTATCCCACTTGCTTGCTTGATGCTTTTGCTTCAGAGTGTCCTGTCATACTGGCCTCTTCATCAGCTCTAGGGCTCTCTCAGAGTAGGAAGTCAGTCAGTATTCTAGCATAGAGCTCCTCAGAGTTCTATAGAAAAATGCAGAATCTCATAATTCTGTTTATCTTCAGGCAAATACTTGAGGGAAATCTGCTTTTGAATACTGTCACCTTAGAATTTATGAACTGCTTTTAATTAGTCACAATAAAAACAATATATTAGACTATTAGATGTTGCAAAGCATCTACTTTGTTTTCTTTTCTTTGGTTTTTTGAGACAGGGTTTCTCTGTGTAACCATGGCTGTCCTAGAACTCACTCTGTAAACCAGGCTGGCCTCGAACTCAGAAATCCACCTGCCTCTGCCTCTGCCTCCCAAGTGCTGGGATTAAAGGTGTGTGCCACCACGCCCGGCTACTTTGTTTTCTTGATGAAATTTAAAAAGGGAGTGGATATTCTGTTTTAATAATCTTGTACTTGGATTGGTCAAATGTCTAGCTGTAACTAACCAATCCCTTCTTGTGCGTCGTCACCCAGGAGTAACAATGGGCTGCTACCTGAACTGTCTTTTAACTCCGAAAGGTAGGAACACAACATTTCTTACCTGGGGAGAGATAAACTGGGGAGGCACTTGCGCCCGGAGACCAGGAGAAGAACTCAGTGGCTGCACTGGAGTGTGCAGGCCTCTCGATTGTGCTGTGCTGTTTCCAAACAAACCATGACTGCCGCCCTGCAGAGAGAATAGTACCGGTCAGGACGCTGTTATCAATTCAAGAAGACAATTAAGCAGTAGTTTTCATTTCTCTTCCTAAGAATGAAGATGTCTATGGCATGGAATGACAGCATTCACTTTAGAAGTGAGGAGCTCTGTGTTGGGATGTCGGGGGATAGTTACTCAACTGAGTCACACAGGCAGATCATTTACTACAGGTGGTCTGATAAAGTCTATAAACTGAAAGGGTTAAATTTATCAAAATGTTAGAGGTAGTGTGACATTCCTTGTGACTGACAGGAACTGGTTGTGCAAGATTTCTAGATTGCTTATTTGAGACCATTCTGTGGTCAGCTGAGGTAAGCCTCTTAAGTGTCGGGATTATAGGCATGTACAACCACAGCCGGCTTAGGAACCCTCTTTTTATGAGTTTGAGCTTATCAAATTTAATTCTCAGACTTTATAATATGAGATCCACCTTAAAAGGAACCTGGGTATCACTTTCCTCTATTAGTAGGCTTAACCATTCATAGTCACTCACAAGGACCCTGATCTAGCTGCACATCCTTCCCTGTCCTGAATCTGTTGGCTTTCTTTACTAAATGAGAAAATGTTCATCAACCTCACATCAAAATAAGAAGGAAAGGATACATTATATGTCATTCTAGGTTATGGAAATAACATTACTCACCTGCAACTTCATATTCAAAAGTACAAATAGAGAACCTCAGGATGCCAGCTTAGTTACACACACACACACACACACACACACACACACACACACACACACACACACACGCACACGAAATAAAGCTTAAATCTATGATTCCCAACAGATCACTGAGCTCACCTCTCACCTTCCAACAGAAGCATGGCAAGCTCAGCCCTGATGCCTCCTACCTTTGTGATTTGTTTCTAGCTATGGAAAGTTCTTCAGTAAAGAACTTGTCACTGTTTCCTCTGTCTGAGGACTGCCCCCAATCCCAAACAGTATCTCAGGCAGCCACTGGAGGCACACACTCAATCACACCTGGCATCCTGAGGTTCTCTATGCTGTGTACTCTTGGCCTGGTCAAGGCCTGAACTAAGGAGCCCATCAAGGGCATCTTCCCTCACACCTCCTTCTCATCCGTGTACAAAGTGAGTGAATTCCCCCCTTTGTTAACAATACACCAGAACGCACTCTGCCAATGTCCACTAAAACCATGATTCAGTCATTCTCTATTTTTTTTTCCTGCACCAGTTTAATCCTTCCTTTGGCATTCTCAGAAATCCATAAAGCCCTGGTTTACAGGGTGCATATGTCATTAGCAACATATATGACCCAACAACTATGCATTTGAAAACATCCCACTAAATATCATCATCAATGCATTTATAAACTGAGGTTGTTAGTCCCAGTTGAACACAGGGATGAGGTAATCTTTAAGAATTTACATAGCATCATTACATTCAGAACATTGAAGATACTGTGATGGCTTTAATGATTCAAAATTAGATTAAGAGACTGCTAGAGGCAAATTAATGAACTTAAAAAGCACTAAAACTAAAAATGATTATAAACAGAAAATAGAAATAAAATATGCATATATTCATAAAAAGATTGAAGATCTACCATGGATTTTATTTTACAAGGGCTGTTTAACTTGTGTCACTGCATCCAGCTTAGAGTCACTTACTTTACTTTTGGTTTTTCGAGACAGGGCTTCTCTGTGTAAGCCTGGTTGTCCTGGCACTCTGAAAAGCAGGCTGGTCACGAAATGAGAGAACCACCCATGTGAGCTACCACACCTAGCTAGAGTTATTTTAAATTTCAGCCTTTCCTTTGATAAGAAGATACTCGCTTCCTGCTAAAATTCAAGGGTGACTGAAGCAACCATATAGCATTCTGATGTTTCCAAAGTTAATACAAGCAAGCCAACAGCAGTTTATGTAAATGCTTTACTGCTACCCTGATATAGTACTTTAGTTCATTTTCTTCGCTCAGGTTTGCTGAAGGCAATAATATGTGGCCTTCAAAAATATTACATCTAGGAATTACCGAGACAGTGACTCAAAGGCTGTACACATGCCAGTATCTGACTATTGTTCAAGCTTCTCAGGTATATGTGTAAGTTTTAAGATGACCCATGTCTATATCCTCCTAATTATTGGGGGTATATGTCTCAACCCCAATTTAATTTATAAGTCTGGGTTTATCACATTTAATTCTCAGACTTTATAATATGTGATCCATCTTAAAATCCTGGGTAAAAACACATACTTAATTTAGAAAAGAATATAAATTTAGAAATTTAATTTACAAAGGAATATAAATTTAAGATAAAAAGCGAACTGATTGAAATGTTCTATGATTTTGCAAAAAATTATTTTTATTTTTTATTATTAGACACAGAATCTAACATTACAGCCAAATTGGCTTCAAACTCCTGCCTCCTGATCCTTCTGCCTTGGTCTTTCAAGTACTGGAATTAAAGGTATGCTACTATGTTTAGCTTAAGTTTTTAAAAATTATTTATTATTATATGTATATATACTGTAGCTGTCTTCAGAGACACCAGAAGAGAGCATCGAATCTCATTACAAGCCACCATGTGGTTGCTGGGAATTGAACTCAGGACCTTCAGAGCAGCAGTCAGTGCTCTTAACCACTGAGTCATCTGTCCAGCCCCCTGGCTTAAGTTTTATCTTTTAATTATGAAGTAAATTTAGTGACCTCTGTATGATAGCAGTTTGAAACAGTTAGAACCTATTGGGTAGGACATATGCACCAACTTAACACCAATGGACTTTGCAGTAATCTACCCATTACAAAGACAATGAGGAATTGCCTTTTTTAAAAGTCCAATGCCAAGCTGGTGGCTGATCTATTAAACCTGAGCTTACCTACTAATAGCATTAGGTATTTATGCAAGCCTGGAACCCCATTTTTATTTTATATTTTCTATACTTCAATATAAAATAAGCATTCTTAAAATATTATCTTTCTCTGTTCATGTATGCAATACATATACCCATCCCACTTAGGAAATTACAAACAAGCAAACATCAAAACGCTGAAATTAAAGGAAGGAAACAGAACTGCCTTATGACCCCAATCTGGAGATGATTGATATGAATATATGGACACAGCATAACTTACTTTAATATGCATATGAGAGGCTGTATACAACTTGACTATGGTCTAAGCTGTCCTGCTTTACCTGAGCCTTTAATGTCCACGGGAAAGTTACCACAAGAAACAGAATGGATACAAACACACACTGTATAATTTGTGTCTTGGGCTCATCCTGAGGTGAAAGGCACAGTGGCAAGTGAGGAGTCACACAACTATAAATAGGGAAGCACCACTGTTAGAGTTGTTGCTGTAACAGCATCAATGGCCCCAGATCCCTGGTTTTCTTCATGAAACTACAACAGACCCTGGTGGCCTTGCTGTGTCCCCTCAGGCTTGTAAGAGTGAGTATACATCATCACCTGATTGGCCCTGACAGTTCTGATGCTTCTATGTGGCCCTTGCTTAGAGGACTAATTTTGGCAATCACCAATGCTTGAGCAATATAGTTATTCTTCAAAGCTTCACTATTAAAGTGAAGCTTCACCTTCTACATAAATACTGTGGTTTAATTTCTAAAGAAGACATTCAACTCCTCAGCCCCGAGAAGCTAGATTTTTAAAATACTGTAACCCTTAAACCTTTATTTATTCTTACTAGTTTTACTACTAATTTTTGGTTAGCAGATATACTAAAGAGACTCTTGAAATACTCATTATATATTCTAATGACTTTAAAAATATTTACTTTTAGTTTACATATGAATAGTCTGTACTTCCTGTATGTGTCTGGTGACTGCAGAAGCTAGAAGAGGGTGTCTGATCCCCTGGAACAGGAGTGGGCGCCTGGATCCTCTACAAGAACAGCAGTGCTCTTCATTGCTTGCTGTGTCATCTCTCCAGGCAAATATATAATCCAATATTAAAAGTGGCAAACGTATAACTAGATTATACTCTAAGAGTCTCATTCATATTTTTTTAACTCAGTTATAACCAAAAATGAAAAGATAAAAGAAAAAGATTTAAAGTAAAATCCATGTTGAGAAACATGAAGAGAAATGGATTCTATGGGCTGAAAGATGTGAAAACCTACACTTAATATCATTCTGTGCATTCAGTAATCAACGAGTTTCCCAAGACAGACAAATGATGCAATAAACTGAAGACCAGGGCCAAGGTGAGGCCACAGCCAAGCAATTACAAATCTGAGAGGCCTCCTTACTTGTCTAGCAGCGAAGTTTTGGGGGTTGAGCCCTGTGCCGATTGCTCCAAGGCTGACGTTGGGTAGTGTGGAACCAGAGGGAGACAGCTTGTAGCTGGGAGAAGGGGAGAAGGGAGAGCAGGGAGCCTCATCCCCAAGGCACCCATCTTGATTGGAGAAAGGCAAAGTCAGCTGAAAGGTAGTAGGAGTTAGCCAATCACAATGAGTGTTGGTTAGTGAAGCAACAGAATGCAAGAAGGGAAAGAGAGACACACTAGGAATAAACAAAGCAAGAGTGGATTAGCAATAACCCAGGAAGAAATTTGGATCGGATAATAATCATCACATGTTGCTCAGCAGACACCATCTGTCAACCTTTTCCATAGAGACCTTCTCTTCCTCTATGTTAGAGACCAGTCATCCACCCATCAGGACGAGGCTTGCCAGACACTGTCTGAGTCTAATACCCATTACTCTGGTGGTGTGGCTCCTGAGGCAGAAGCCAGGCAATCTTCCTATGAATATGGTGTCACCTAGACTGGCAGCAATGCTATTGGCCCAGATGTTTTGGTTTTAAATGTCTTGTGGGGGCCCAGGAACACTATAAAACATTATTTTGAATCAATAAATAGTTTCATTCAAAATTTTAAAAAAAATCAGAAGAAGTGAGTAAAAATTACTTGCTTCAATCAGGAGTGAGAATTTGATTTACCTAAACAGGAGTCACTAGGGAAGTAGGAAAGATGGAGAGCCTTTCCAGACCCAGCACCAAGTTCATAGACGATAGAAATATTTGCACAAAGTCCAGATTTTGTCTGTAGCTGGCACAGCAGCGGGAACAAGAAGACTGTAGAGAAAACTTATCTCTAAAGATTCTTCTCTATGTTCTAAGTGTCCATGAGCTCCATCACAAAACACATTAAGGACAGATGGCTCTCGTTCCTGTTCAATCACCTGTTGACATCAGCTATTCTCATGTGACCACATTAATATAGGGAATATTCATGTTTTACTCTGAGTTTGTAAGTTTATGCTTTCTCTAGAATTAGCTATCAGAAGACAAATAAGAACACAGTGATTCTCATAAATGTTTATTTTAAACAAAGCATTCAACTCACCTTCTCAAAATAAGGCCCACTGTCTGTGGTTCCCAAGTCTTTGGAATTAGGTGGACGGAACCCAGGTCGATCCTTCCTCATGATATCATTAAAATCCCCGAGATTCATTGTTCTCTTGTCCACATCAAATTTCTTATCTGAAAGGACATAAATAAAAACGTCACAAGACATATGTAACCATCTGTTCTCTGGGGTCCTGTCGACAAATCCTCTCTACTCTTTGCGATAAGACTAGGAAGAATTCTCATTGGTTCAGGGTGCTTGTTCTGTTCTTGGAGCACATATGGGGCCATTTTTCAAAAATTAAATATCTGCTACAGCCTGTCTACCATGGAACATTTGAGAGACTTGAGGCAAAATTGATTAAGCAAATAGTTAGATTAAAATTGATGTGCTGGGTTAGAATACATCTTGTTCATGAAGTCAAATGTACTTAGTGAGAGACCTGTTTCGCTATGTTAGCACCTGTTAGATACATTGCTGGAGTTTTAAAGCAATTATTGGGAACAGAAAGATCAGAGGCACTCTTATTGCTCCAAAATTTAAGGCTTAAGAATTTAACACAGTTGAGTATGTCTACAGTAAGCTGCGTGTGTGATGCTATTCTCTCCTTTCTGCATACAAGATGACTATTTCCTCTTCCCTTTCTTAATCCTATAAATCTGTTATATGATGACATGATTGGGTTGCAGCTCAAACTACACATTACCACTGCTACCCAGGATTGTTTTCTCTTACTCTTGTTTGATTCTTTTTATATTCCTCGGGGTGAGCAAAAGCATTCTTAAGAAAAATCTCACAGACAAAGGGCTGATGCTGTATCTGCTCCAGTCACCATGGAAAAAGTAATCAATGGTGAAAACCTTGGTGTACAGAGCGTCAATTTGATGGCCTAGTTTACCAGTATCACACACATAGTAAAATAATCTGAATCTAGTTCCCAGTACTTGGAAAAAATATGGATGGTAATAAGGGATGGGCCAATGAAGTTTGCACTTTTCTTGTAGTAACCAGCTCAGGTAGAATAAGGTTGACTCCTGAGGTAGACACACCCTCTTCACAGTTAAACCTAGCATTTAACATTCCTTTACATTCTTCTGGCTCTTTAGTCATTTGAATTTTCAACCTCTATATTATGTAGTGCATGAAATCTTATATAAAATAAAGCATTTTGTAAATGTCTATCAATCTGATTGCCTCAACCCAAGCAGGGCAGGAGATCCCAAGGGCCTGTCATAGCCATGAAAACATCCCATTCCTATTTGTGAAGATACACACCTACAGACAAATCCATTTTGCTGCTTGGGTTATCCTCAGTTTGACTCTGAACAAAACAAAGCAAACACAAGTGAGTAAGGATTTAGGAAGGCTATACATTTTTCAAACAGAGAAGAGTGCTACTGTTTATGTGAGAGCCACGTCTGACCATAGCTCCACAAGACCCTCTGCGGTGAACTTGAAACTGGAGTGAAGGCTGTAACATTTTTGCAATCACAATTTAATGGCCATCATGCTTAATCAAATGTCTAACGTTCAATTCTACACATAAGCAACATCAGTACAGCTACGGACAGCTGCCTGGAGAAATAAACTCATTCTCAAGTGTGCATCGTCAGTATCTTCCTTTGGCTTGTCAGTGAGCAAATCTTAAACTGTGTACCAAATCATTTGTCTTTTGACAACCATGACCAGATGTCCTCAGTGTTCCCAAGATTTAAGGAAATTAAAGATCCAGCATATATTATTCTCTCCATAATGAATCCCAGCATAGTGGTTCTGATTTTTTTTTTAAAATAATGATGCAAACCTTTTTTAAAATGATAATGCAAACACTAGTAACAAATATCTATTTAAGTGTCTTTTTTTGTTTCCACCTTTCAAAGAGAAAGGACGCAAAGACAATTCGCTTTTTTGGTTTTTTTTTTTTGTTTGTTTGTTTGTTTTTGGTTTTTCAAGACAGGGTTTCTCTGTGTGGTCCTGGCTGTCCTGGAACTCACTCTGTAGACCAGGCTGGCCTCAAACTCAGAAATCCACCTGCCTCTGCCTCCCAAGTGCTGGGATTACAGGCATGCGCCACCACGCCCGGCTTAACAATTCACTTTTAATGTTGGTATATATCACTTAATAAAATAGAAATACTGTTACGCTCAGAGGGCCAAGAACATTGCTTAACCCATATTTAAATCTGTAATTCTGTACTGTATATGCAGTAGTCCTTACATTTGTACTATGCCTGAAATTTGAGATATGTTTACACATGAAGAAAAATGAAACTTACCAGCAATCCCATATTTGAAAACTGTTTGGCAAGAGGATTCATCCACGAATCGTTGTTTCCTCCTTTTAGCGAGCACTACAGAAATGAAACACGTGACCTCAGTCACAGAGCTCATCACAACCCCCCAAACTATAAACTATACTGAAAATGCAAAGCTGAGCAGTCACCTTTCTGAACCTGATGGATAGCCTTTGTCACTTCAATATTTTACCTGTTACTTTAAATGACTAGTAAGCCCTAGGTCCAGTCATGCTTTTACTCCTACTTATCACCGTGAACTGGAAAAATAAAGTTTACTTTTTACATGGAAAGAAGTGGTATCAGACTGTGTAAGAGGTCTATACACTACCACTGCCATCTCCAGTAGGATGCTCTCCTCTGATCCCAGCAGGCTTGTAACAGGGAACGAACTGCTACTGGTGCATGTTGTTTGGAAAGGAGCCTGTTTCAACAGGACATCACTCTGTGTGGGGGCAATGTGGAATGCGTCCAGATAGCTCTTCATATGGTCCCCAGCATGAAGGCCATCAGCTCTCAGTGGGAACGAGGCATGGAGGAAGACACTGCCCTCGAGCTCTGGGACAGTGGAAGGCAGGGATTAGTGGGATGGGGGTGAGCTTTGTGGACCTGTGCATTCTATAGATAAATTCCAGTCTATGATATATCATACTTGTTATTATTGTTGGTGTTAGTTGAGACATGATGTCCTCTCTAGAGCCTTGACTACCTTGAACTCTTGATCCTTCTGCTTCTGTCTTCAAGGGTTGTGATTATAGATATAAGCCACCAAAACCTTGTGCTTGCCCTTGCTCGTGTGTGTTCTCTCTCTCTCTCTCTCTCTCTCTCTCTCTCTCTCTCTCTCTCTCTCTCTCTCTCTCTCTCTCTCTCTCCATAAATAAATGTACATATTATATACAAATATATCTATATATTATAACATAAATTGTTAAATTAAAAAAGAGTTCTCCTGGAAAGCAGGAGAGATAGTGAGTTTATCAGAGCAGAGCTTTCAGCTTTAAAAGAAAACAAACTGCGTGTGAGCAAACTCAATAGCATTGACCTGCATATTTAAAAACAGGTGACAGTTTTATATTATGTATATGTTATCACATTAAAAAAACGAAGTCCTTGGCTGGTGAGTTAAGGGCACTGACTGCTCTTCCGAAGGTCCTGAATTCAATTCTCAGCAACCACATGGTGGCTCACAATCATCTGTAATGAGATCTGATGCCTTCTTCTGGTGTGTCTAAAGACAGCTACAGTGCACTTACATATAATAATAAATAAATCTTTAAAAAATAATCAAAGTCCTTAGTACTGAAAGTCAGAACCACTGGCATTGGAATTGAAACATTCAACTCACAATTAAGTAAACCTTGGTTGCCATCTGAGTTGGGAGGATTCAATTAGGATCTTTTACTCAATTAATTTCGATCCATTGCTAATTTGTAAATGACCAAAAGATTGCCAAAGCAGGCCAGACAATGTGAGAGTACCAAGACACTAAGCAGTGTAGTGAGACTTCTTTAGTGATCAGGGAAAGGCAAGTCCTTAGGGAAGGGGAAACCCAGGAAGAACTCCTTCAACCAATGTCTCTAACAGAAAACAACTGTTCCTTTCGTCCTACAGAAGAAACTAGGGTACTGAAACCCACAGCTTCGGGACACAGGGTCAAGGGATGGTCTCGTGAGGTAGTATCAGAGATCCCAAGTCTGGGAGGATTAAAAAGCATTTCACTGGGCTGGGCAGGGTTTTCAGGTTGAAATTAAGCATACAGGTGTATTTTCCTTTTTTTTTTACTTTGTGTCTGTGGTGTGTGTATGTGTGTGTGTGCGTGCGTGCGTGCGTGCGTGCGTGCGTGTGTGTGTGTGTGTGTGTGTGTGTGTGTGAGAGAGAGAGAGAGAGAGAGAGAGAGAGAGAGAGAGAGAGAGAGAGAGAGAAGCATCTGTCTAGACAGTGGTTCAGGTACAAAAATCATGGCTACAGATAGAATACTAGTGTCCTATGTAAAGCAGCAGCAGAGTGCTTGCCTAGCATTCTCAGGGCTCTGGGCTCCATCCCCAGGACTGTAAAGTAATAAACCATAATATTCCAAGAGGAAACTTGTTATAAGGAAAGTGAGTTGTCTGGAAGATACAGCCTGGCCCAGGATGTGAGAAAAGAATTTAGTTATAGCTTTCACGTTACTGGGAGAAGGGCTCTAGGCCTTGGATGAGTCAGGTAAAATCAAGACCCACCAACGACCACTGGGAGAGTCAGCACCATTTGGTGTCTTTTTTACATTTTCATCGAGAATTGCCCATAGGACTTCTTTGTCTTGGAATCAAAAGCATAAGGCATTTTAAAAGCAGGCCTCAGGAACTGCTTAAAATAAATAACATGAAAACCTAAACTCAATTACCTCTACCTTACAAATTTCATTTTACCTGTAGTGCCACTTCTAATAGTTCAAGATTTCAAAGTCATGGGATAGGAAGATTAGGGGATGCAAGGGAAGTAGTTATTAATTCATAAGGAAATACTTGGTGACTCCAGCTGCCCCATTTCCTCCATGAACAAAGTCTCAGTTCAACCTTCTAGGAGTGAGTAAGCAAACTGAAGCCTTTCTAAAGCACTACCTTCATTTGCTTCTTTCCTCCTTGTCCCCAGCTTGCTGAGTTGTGGGAGGAAGTGCTTCCCTGAGAGCCGGCGGTGTTCCAGACTCCTCCTCCGTCATCCTCCTCTTCCCAGCTAGGATGGCGAGCTCCTGTGACTGGTCCATCACTCTCCCCCCAGCCGTCTTGCATAGATTTGGAATCTTTAAGGAAAGAGTGAATTAATTCTTTGCATTAAATACTTGTAACAAAGAGGTTTCTTGCAAATGCAGTATTTTAATATCTTTGCAGTTTTGTCTGCTCCATCTACACACAAGGCAAATGCATTACTCATACCTAAGAGAGCAGACAACAGCCCTTACAATCAAGATCTCTGGACTGCTTCTATGGTTCTTCAGGGAACCAAGGAGACAGTGTTTCAAAACTCAAAAATCTAATCCCTATTCTAAGAAATTTCAGAACTGGGTGGTGGTGAATAACTGTAATTCCAGCACTTGGGAAACTAAGGCAGGAAGATTACCATGAATTTGAGGCCAATATCAACTATTTCAGACACTATCCCAAACAAATCAACAAAAATTGTGTGTCTGTGTGAATGAGTGAATATATGAATGCTGCACCTCACTGATAAAATGGTTGCCCTTAGTGAGAAGGGCAGCTGAGAGTCAGTCTTTCTTGACACTTCAAAATGCAGACATTTCATGTAGGTATGACCAAAACAAAATGGTCTACCTTGTTTCGGATGAAGCAGAAATAAAAATGGGAATAAAAACCACAAGGCCATCCAGTGGTGGGGGTACACACCTTTTAATCCCTGCACTAGGGAGGCAGAGGTAGTTGGATCTGAGTTGGAGGCCAGCGTGGTTCTAGGGTAGCCAAGGCTACACAGAAAGACCCTGTCTTGAAAAACCAACCAACCAACAACAAAATCCCCATAAGGCCATGGAAACTTGAAGCTTATTAGGTCCACAAACATATTTGAAATGTATTAGGTACTGAGGAGGATCCAAGATGTGGCTTTGATTGAGAAAAGAGGAAAAAATGTACAGGGCAGATGGGAGAAGAAAAGAAAGATAGGACAACCAGAGAGGAAGGCGCTGGACACCAGTCTCCAGTCAGTTCTATCACTACACCCTTTTAACAAATATTGTTACTATGAAGTTTGCAAGAAAACATTCATTTCCCTCCAAAATACTGTATGGAACTGGATTCCCCTCCATGCTAAGTAGGAAGCTGGGAAGTGGCTCTTCTCTGAACTACTTCTAATGACTGCGGCTATCCTTGAGACCAAGACCAGGCCTATAAGACAAGTTGCCATTTGCAAACCAAGTCTACTTACTGGGTTTCATGGCATTGGGAGCGTTGGCAGGTGTGTTTCCCCAGCCTGTGGTTGATGCTCCTGCATCATCCATTTCACCCCACCCAGGACTGCTTTCATTTGGCTCACCCCAGGCTGACGTCCCATTATCTGGAGCAGGTGGTGTGCTTTTGCTCCAGACTGAAAAAAAGAAATGTGTCTTTAAGGATCCATTGAATAATTAAGATCCAGTGGAGTGAAGGACACAGGCAGAGTTATACTTTCTTGGCAGAAACAAATTCAACCTTCATGGAGGGCATTTGGTAAAGTAATTTTCCAAAGATCCAATGTACATGACTTCTGACCTAGTAAACTTACTGCCAGGAAAATTTACCCTAAAAAAATGTACTAAAGTGATAAAATTGTATGTACAACAGTGTTCACTATATTAACTCTAGAAAAAAAATGGAAGCAATTTCAATATCAGAAGGAGATAGGTTATAACAAGTGTGAACAAAAACTGAGTTCATAAAAGGAACTACGTATGAAACAATTAAGCAAAAGAACTGTATGTGCTAAAGAAAGCTTAAACATATATAAAAAGAATGAGGACAGAGCCACAGGACTAGTGCCTGCCTACCAGGGAAGGACCTTGGGATCCACATTCAAGATCTCTGCCTCTTCCCCATTAAAAAGCTGAGGGAAAAAAAAAGTAAGATGAACACTGCAGAAGTATATCCCTTCCCTGTTAAAAAGAATTAAAGCTTAGGTATATCTGTAATATCTAAGAGCAAGACCTATGAAGGAAACAAACTTCAGTGGAATATGGCGAGAAGTCTCAGAGGCTAGTCTCATCTACTGTCCTTTGCTTTCCTGTATAGTTTGGAGAGTGTTCTGTGAACACTGGATCTTAAAGCACTAGGAAATATGATTCTGAATAAGCAGTTAAAGAGTATCCTCTATTTCTGTATTCATTTTTTTTAATACTTAAAAAAAGAGCTAGTTAAAGTCACTTTGCATGTAATTAGCTCTTTTAATTATATTTACTTAAAAACTAAGTTTACTTTGAGAATGCTGGTAAAGTAAACATTATGATTAATTTTAAATAAAACCAAAACCAACAGAACAATTCTGAAAGGTGCATTTTCTTTTTTCTTTTTTAAATTCCTTTTTTTTTTAATTTATTGTTATATCTAAGTACACTGTAGCTGTCTTCAGACATTCCAGAAGATGGGCGTCAGATCTCATTACAGATGGTTGTGAGCCACCATGTGGTTGCTGGGATTTGAACTTAGGACCTTCAGAAGAGCAGTCAGTGCTCTTAACCGCTGAGCCATCTCTCCAGCCCCAAAGGTGCATTTTCTTAACTGGTGAGTCTTCTACAGGGACATTCATACCAAAATGAGAACAGAATTAAGCGCTGTTGCACCAGTTGAATTTTGGGTATCTGACTGTCCTTAGATCATCTTTGTAAGCATACTGCCGGCAACAGTCAACAATTAAGTCATTTGGAAGGAGGTGAGAATGTAGCTTGAGGTAGAGTACTTGCTTAGCATGCTCAAATCTCTGGGTTTCAGCCCTGACACTAAAAAAATAAAATAATTTTGGAGACCCCAACTGTCCAGATACCCATTGAGATACAGCACTGTGACAGTCTCTGAAAGAACATCAGAGTGCTCTCCTTTGCAGAGGAAGAGAAGCACAGAAGAGGGGTTCAGGTAGAGTCAGGAAGGAAAGAAAGCCAGTCTTTTTCTACCTTAGTTCTTTATTCTTAAACCTAGAGCAGAAATAAGCTTATTTGGTGATTTTTTTGTTGTTGTTATTTTTAAAATTATACAGACCAATACAGTTGCAGAAAAATAATTCTGGGTACCAAGAATATTGTCATCTTTTTCTTGTACCAAGAGAGACCACTGTCATGTATGAGAGCAGATGCCACCTCCAGTGCACCACAGAAAGGTCCTTGGAGCAAGAAAGCTGGTCATTCAGAGGAATGACCCTCAGAGTAAGCTAAATAGATGCACCTTAACAGATAGTTGGTACCTACCCGATGCTGATTTTCCGGTCATCGGGGTAGGCAGGTTTGGTTCTCGAGGTGCTGGGCCCCCTTGAGAATTCTTATCCCAAAGGTTCACATTCTTGTAGTTATAACTGTTAGGGTCTCCCCAAGCTGAAGTGCCATCATCGATGTCCATTTTTCGACTAATTGACTGTGGGGATGGCTCCTCCCAACCACTGGGTTCATCATCTTTAGGGGTTGCAGGCTGGGGCCCACTGCTCCAGTTGGAATTAGAAGGTCGAACATTGCTTTGAGGTGGTGGGGGTGGGCCTCCCCAAGAACCAGAAGCCTCTGGCTGTGGTGGCGGTGGCTGCTGCTGCTGTTGGTGTTGTTTATTCCAGGAATTGGGCTGTCTGCCTGTCTCATTCCATGCAGGGGATCTTTTGCAATCTTCCCATCCACCTTTTGAAGCTAGGTTTGTATTCCCACCATTACCCCAAGTTCCAATTTCATTCTGCCCTCCTTCACCCCACCCTGACACAGGCTTATTGGCAGAACTTTCCCAATTGTTATTTTTCACTTGATCAACCTCCTCACCCCAACCATTCTTCCCAGAAGTCCATCCTTGGTTGGGTTGGCGCCCACCTCCCCACCCCTGATCCTTACAAGAACTCTCATTCCAAGAGGAAGGTGTCTTTTCATCCGCTCGTCCTCCTCCCCAGTTAGAAGAGTTGTTGTTCTTATAGTCATTCCAGCCTCCTGTGTTCTTGGGGTCTTTCCACTCTGTAGAGGCTGAGAGCTCCCCCCATCCAGACTTCATTTGATTGCTTTGGCTGGGTGCATCTCCCCAGCCCCCTGAGTTCTTGGTCTGTGTGGCAGCGCTCTCCCACCCCTCAGTTCCTTTGTCAGATTTCCCCTCAGGCCTTGGCACCTCTTCAATATCCCATACTGTGTCCTGCTTAATTTGAGTTTGGCCCCAGCCAGTGTTTGAGAGCACCCTAGGGTCCAAATCAGTCCGGCTC
Organism: Apodemus sylvaticus; assembly: GCF_947179515.1. Taxonomy (NCBI): domain Eukaryota; kingdom Metazoa; phylum Chordata; class Mammalia; order Rodentia; family Muridae; genus Apodemus; species Apodemus sylvaticus. Next base: position 49,627,313 of record NC_067488.1, on the reverse strand, counting down.
AAAAGAGTCTGCAAGACAGCCTGGCAGTCAGGATGTGTGGGCCTGTATGACCGACGACTAGAATTGTGACTGTCACTACTTCCTGCTTTGTGGTTGCTTCCAGTGCTTTGACCTCCAACTTCACTTCCTGCGGAGCTGGAAGATCTTCCCCAACAGGGAGCCTGGGCATTGCCTTGGTTTTCAGGGAGGGGGTGGCCCTTTTGATTGTCCCATGCTCCAGTGCTAGAATTTGGTTGGTTTGGACCACTCCATTCTCCAATTTTCAATTCATCAGACCCAGTCGGCTGTTTCCATTCTCCCTGAGAGACCCCAGATGTCATTTTGTTCCCTTCACCCCATTTGTTGTCGTTAGAGTCCTGAGGGCCAAAGTTCCAGGACCCACCCGTAGACCTGTTATTGTTGTCCCAAGAGTCACTTTTTGACCCAGTTGGTTTTGGAACAGAAGCTCCTTTCCAGGAGTCCTCTCTGTCTTTTCCATTGTTCCCATTATTTCCAGAATTGCTTTGTCCAGAGACTGTGTCAGTTCCAGAAGGCCCCCTAGCTGCACCCCAAGACCCAACACTCCCAGTCTTTCGATCTCCAGTGCTTTGTGAAGGGGCATCAGTGCTCCTGGAGGTGTTCCCCAAGCCCAGTCCAAAGGGCATTCCCTTATTTTCCATGGGGTTTGGTGAACTTAAGTTCAAGGAGTTAGTGTTTCCATTTTTTGGTCCATCAGTGTTATGAATTTGAGCCTGTTCTCTGCCAGAGACAACAAAATTAACACCCGCATTTTCCATCTTTGACTGCTGTTCCCTGGATGCCTGACCTACTGTGCTAACTTGTGCACTGGAACTACCATTTTCTGTTTCCAATGCCCCTTTCCTAGAAGTTCCTTCTTGGACCAATGCTGGCCAGGCAGATGGGTTGCTATTTGGGTTAAAATTGCTGAAGCCAGAGCCAGGTCCAATTCTATCTTGACCACTTGTAGTACCCCTCCAGTTTCCTAGTCCATTGTTGCTATCTGAAGTAGAGTTGGGAGACTGAACAGACTTAGCCTTAGGGTCAGATTTCCAGACCCCGAGATTACATTCATTCCCAGAACCTGCAGGCTGGCACTGGCTCCCTTTGCCTTTGTTACTAGTGGTACTTCCTGGCAAACTGCTCTTCTCAGAGCCAGGGTTCGAGGCACTGTTGTTATCGGTGGTGTTTTCGGAAGAAGATTCAGTGTCTTTGCTGGCAATACAAGGCCACTCTTCCATGTCAGACCCGTCTACAATCACCTTGTCCCAGATGTGAATTGGGTTGGGGGAGGCGCCGTTGTTGGAGGAGGCTCCCGGGCCCCAAGTGGAATTTGCATAATTTGAAGCAGCAGCACCTCCAAGGGTTGACTCTGGGAAAGAGATCATCTGTTAATCACAGCTGTACATCCGTAGCATCAACACCTGGGGCTCTGACTGCCTCTGGAAAGTTCAGTACACCCCTAGGCTTGCTCACTTGGTCAATTTTCTTGAGTGATCTTAGTACAGTATCTAGAGTCACTTCTTTACGCGAGTAACTGTGCATCCCATGTCATAGTGCCAGTGTGGAGGTCAGAGGATGATTTGTTGGACTTGGTTCTCTCCTTCTACCATGTGGATCTTAGGGATTGGAACTCAGGTCATCAGGCCTTTGAGGACATGCTAGAGTTTCCTCTATGTCACTGGCTAGTACTGGATGTGCTACATCTAACTCCCGCATCAACTCTCAAAAGCTACCTACTTGCTATTCTTTCTGAAACAGAAGGACCTTCTTGTATCCTAAGAAAAAGCAACAAACCTTAAATGTGCCATGTTTCTTTAATCTATTCTAACACCTGTGGTTGGTACTGTTTTTCTAAAATACCCCTTTGGTTCTATTACTGCTCTCTGAGAGCGTTCAACAATTCCTTAGTGCACAGAAAAGCAAAACCTGTTGGTTGGTTTCATTAAGATGTTCTATGACCTAAGGCCAATGAATTTTTCAGTTCTATCTTTTATAACTTTCTACAAAGATGTCTACAATCTCACTCTGGGCACCATTTTGGGCTGGCTGTTTTCTCTTCCAAGTCCACAGTGAAATTTATTCATCTTTTTAAACATACCTAAAGTGCCACTTTAATCTATATAGCTACTTCTGAGCTTGTCACCTGAAAAATTGTCAGCCTCTAGCAGGAGCCACTTTCCTCACGTGGTAGCCCTGTTCATACTCTTCCTTCCACACTGGTCTTTTCACTGAGAGTATTTTGCTAACGTGTGAATTCCATACAGTAGCCAGTGCATTCTGCTCAGTAAGCCTTCTCTGAATGATGAGTGTCCCTTAGCTAGCTCCTGAGATACAGGAGTATGCATCAGATAGGTTTAGACTCCCAAGGGGATTAAATCTGATAAATCAGTACTGCATAGCATATAGTTTGATAGAATGTAGCATATTTAGTATGTATGACGGGGGAAATAATGTGTTTTAATGATGTTTTTTCTAAGCTAATTTCTCCATTAAACACTTCTTAATTAATACAAATTAAAAACAACACACGTAAAATGAGGCAGCACAGAATCTTAATACCTTGAGACTACACTGGTCTGGCCTATGCTTGATATTCAAAGTCTAGTTGTTTTTCTTTAAACTTTGTTTTTAAAATTATATTTACTTATTTGTATGTATGCTATACAGTACATAGGAGGTCAGAGCACAACTCCTGGGAGTCAGTCCTGTGTTTCTGCTATGTGGGTGGAGCCTGAAGAGGAAGCAGGTAGTTACCACTTTTGCCTGTTGTTCTCTCTCTAGCTCTTTAGCTCAAGCTCTTAAGTTTTAATATAACCTGAAAAGGCACATTATTTTTTAAAAGGGACTGCAAAATCTTGCTACTTAAACTCTTGATGGCACATGATCTCACAAACCTGAGGCAGGAGGATCATGGGCCTGACACCAACCTGGGATATACCTGAGATCCTGTTTCAAAAGTAGGACAGAAAGAACTCTCAAGACTTCTAATGAAACACCTCAGAAAAAGACCCCTCATGTTATATTACAATGTCTAGCATAGCTCAAAATCCAGGATTCTAAAATTAACACTGATCCTAAAAAACAAAACAAAACAAAACAAAAATACACCCTAGTTTAAAAACTATAGAATGTTATCATCACCTGGTATTCTCTGAAGATTCTATACAACAGCCTAAGAGGATCATTCTGGAAGCATGGGATTCTGGAAGATTTAGAAAAAAGCCCCATGCAAGTCTCACTTCTGAACACAGCTGAGGAATGACACAATCTATGCTTTAGATTGTGTGGAGACAGCTTAGAGAACTGCCTATGTAGATTTTATGTTGGTGCCCTCTCCCCTCTGCTGTGCGGTACCAACTCTATGTTAACAATGGGTACCAGGAAACAAAGGAAAGCTCTCTCTCTGCGGACCTGGCTCCAAGTCCTACCTGGTACAGTCCCACTCTCGCTCTGCAGCAGCGCTCCGGTCACTTGTGCGTTGTTGTTTGGGTTTGCTCCAGGTGCTGTGCAGGGAGGAGGCCCCGCCCCACCCCCAAGGAGCATGCAGGACGGTGGAGGGGGCTGCCCACGTTTTAGTAACACTTTGTGGTCCTGCTGGCAACGGAATCGCGGGGGCACCTCCCGAGGCATGTAGCGGGCGGCGCTTGGCGGTTGTCCGTTCGGCACTGCCACCCTTTTGGCATTGTTGCCACCATTGACTGGTGGCGATGGAGAGCTGCCAATTGGGCTGGCGGCCGTTGGTTGGCTTAAACTTGGTTTCGTCACTTCGGGCACTGCAAGACAAGAATTGGGAAAGTCTTGTAAATTAAATACATTTTTCTAAAGTCTGTTTTTAAGAAAGCTTATATTTTGTTCTCAAAGGACAGGCTTTTAAAAATTCCTGCAGGTTATTCACTTTACTAGGGTAGGAGTGGTGGTAGCAGGTGACTGATAAATAATCGAAAATAGCATGTCTTATTTAAGTGGGGGAAACTGAGCAAATACCACTCACTGCACCAGATCCTGGAAGGACAAATGGTTGCAGCCAAGCACTCAGTCGTGCAGAGGCCTTTTCCTTCCTCTAATTTCTTAATTAATTTTTTTTATTTATTTACATTTACTTTTTTTTCTTTCTCTGAGACAGGGTTTCTTTATGTAGTGCTGGATGTCCTCCAACTCAGAGATTTGCCTGCCTCTGCATCTCAAGTGCAGAATTAAAGGTATGTGCCACCACACCAGGCTCTAGATTTACATTTTTGTTCTGGGTGTACACATGCTATGGTAAACATGGAATCCATAGGACAGCTAAGGGAGGAGGTTCTTTTTATCATGTGGGTCCTAGGGCTGGAACTTCGGTTGACAGCTTTTGCAGCAAGTGTTTTTACTCTCTGAGCTACCTTGTAGACAATCATCCTATTGCTCTGTGACTAGGTACAAGAAGCACACTTCCCATGTTCTTACAACATTCTGAATTATATTTAAAGTCTCTACTAACAGACCTCTCTCTCATTGGCCTTAAGCTCCTCAAGAATAGAAGCCATCATCCATTCTCCTCCCTTTAGAACAGACACAGAACTGGCACCTACGGAGGACCACAGGCCTAGAGAATCACAATATTCCACGTGACTTTGGTTCCTACAGCTACCTGGACACAAAGGTTTATCTGTGACTGTTTACATAACAAAAATATTAGAAAACTTTAGCTTTTATTTTTAAAATGTCTTAGCTCTTTCATTGATATAAAATGTCAAATAGTACAGAAATGTGCACAGCAACCCTGAAATCACTACACTCTGGTGTCCCTGCTGGCTTTCTACCTCAACCCTGACTACAGAGGTTCCTACTCTCCACTTTCTGTCTCCATCTTAGCAAAAGACCACCACTGTGTATTTCTCTTTTATAAACTCAGTACTTATGCTTGAACTTATGTTTTGAATACTTTCATGAAAAAAAATCATCCATTCCTCCCAAGAAAATCTGCCCAGCTGCTGAGACTGGCAATACTGCAGAAATCATCCTAGGCCCAAATTCCTGCCAAGCAACTCTGGTAGCAGTATTGCTTTGACTGCTGAAATGATGCTGGGCCAGCATGTTGCCATTTAACTGCCTCCTTTATGAGGAGAGAGATACATCATCAGAAAACGGGGCACCGATTAGCCGTCACTGGGCACCATGAACATTGTGAGTGACAGGAGAAGAGAATAGTCAGCTCAAGTAAGCTCCAGGCAGCGTGTGTGTCTATTCTGAGCCAATCACAAGACAGCACTGGCCTCCAGTAAAAGGGTGGTTGCTGTAATGTGATGATGAACAGAATAAAAACTTAAACCAGTCACTGTCTAATATTAACACAGTGCTGTCTACAGGACATATAGCAGACGATAGAAAAATAACTAGTAAATATTTGTTTCTGGAATATTCCACATGTCATTTACTAATCGTCTTTTCTCTTATGAGAATAAAGCTGGATGGATTCTTCCTAGCTAGTTTGTGATGTTGCCCTTCTACAAATGGGTTAGGCACTCTAAGTAAAGTTGGCCACATGCCTTTATATAAGACAATGACGGAGCAGCCTAATGAGAGTAAAGGTCTGACTAACTTTATAATATACACAGCTGCTTCAACCCCAAACCCTGGGCGGTGCTGTACATTGTGCCAGAATCCTTGTACAATTCCTTGTGGCATTTTCTCCCAATCCTATCAAAGACAGGACAGATATAGTAAGGAGAACATAGCTACACTGCTTTTCTTCTGACATGGTGTAGGCTCTAGAGCTCAGTGCTGAGAAATCCAGGGCTTGCTTAGAAAAGCTAATTGTGCTGGAGGGCTCGGCCAGAGTCTTCTTGGTTTTTCTCTTTATTATACTTCTCTATGAACTTTAAACAAACAAGAGACAGCAAGATGGCTCAGTGAGTAGAGGTGTTTTCAACGAAGTCTAAAGTCCCTGGAACCCACATGCTGGAATGATAGAAACGACTTGCCAAGTTGTCTTCTGACCACACAGACACACATAATAAATAAATGTAAATGTAAAACAGCATAAAGGCAAGCAAGACTTCTGACATCTACTGGAGATGAAGCAACTGTTAGACAGGAGCAGACACAGTTTCAAAGCTCCAAATTCAAAGTTAAGATGTTTGGATATGAGCTGTTAGAGACTACCAGGCCTGGGTGTGCTGCCTTTCAGGCCTCTCTTCTCAGTGTTAATGATTTGTAGGCTGAAGCATAAATAGCTCTAAAATAAGCTACTCTAGCCACCAAACCATGTTTATTTGGTTCAAAAGCCTCAGGCCTCAGTTTCTCTGCCAGAGAGAGAGTCTATGTAGGTTTTAGGGAGTGGTGTGGTTGCTTGGCTTCTGACCCCTGGATTCAATCCCACCAAAATAACAACAACAAAACAAAAGAAAACAAACCAAACCAAAGGCTATGCTTTAAATAATCAGTCTCACAGGAAATGAAAACACTGTAGAAAACTGTGTGTCCTATTTTCTAATTTCTACTCATGCACCTTTAAAAACCACACTCTAGCTGGGCGGTGGTGGCGCACGCCTGTAATCCCAGCACTCTGGGAGGCAGAGGCAGGTGAATTTCTGAGTTCGAGGCCAGCCTGGTCTATAGAGTGAGTTCCAAGACAGCCAGGGCTATACAGAGAAAAAAACAAAATCCAAAAAACCAAAAACCACACTCTATTGACTCAGTCTTCCCCATTCCCACTCTTTTAACTTCTACCACTCTCTTACCTTGCTTTTCAACTTCTAATTGTCCTCATTTCTGAAGGTGCAAGCAAGGTGCCGGTTTTTGTTTTGTTTTAAGGAAAAGTGTTCTTTAGTCTGAACTAAGCAAGCTTCTGAATTTGTGCAAGAGACCAAACAATTGCACAGAACCATTACAAGCTACTAGTTCCTTCATCTTAATGGGACCACACACACACACACACACACACACACACACACACACACACCTTCATCTACGTATATTTGTAAAAGGGCTAGGGATATAGTTCTGTGGTGAGCAAGAGGCTCTAGATTCACTCTCCAGTACCATAAAACCAAAACTAAACAAAAACACAAAAAATATATTATCTTAGGTCAACAATTTAAAAATCTCAGACTGACCATATTATGTGATCCTCAGTGACTCTACCACTGTCTCCACTTCTTCATCCTTCCACTCACACACTGGCTTCTGCACTCACTATCTCTCTCCTCCAGTCACCAATGTCTTCACTGCCAGCCTACAGGGCATCTGGTATTTGCCGTCAAGCCTGCAACTCCTGACTACTGGTCCTTCTGAGATTAACTCTGGCTAACTCTTCAATCTTTCATTTCCCTTTGGGGTCCTCCACACTGTGGAACAAGGGTTAAATAGTGGATGTTTAACACTCCATGGATGTAAGGTTTCAGTCTCAACAATCAACTGTATACTTAGGAGAGTAAAAGCAGCCACAGAAAGCAGCTGTGCTTCAAGACTTTATTTAAGGACAGTGAGTGAGCCAGGAATTTTATATTCACAGACACTGCTCTTTGAAACAACTAAATAAAAATAAAAATAAAGAATTATTATTATTATTATTATTATTATTTTTTTGCTCACAGGTAGTATAAAAATAAGCAGCAGGTCAGATTTGGTTTATAGGACAGCTTCTGCTTTTAAACATCCTTTTAGTTATAATTCCAAATTATATTCCAAGTAATGTGGCCATTAGCTACGATGGGTGTACATAGCACACTTGAAGCAGGGCTTTATTTCGAAGTTTTATTTAGACCAGTTTCCAACTCAGAACCATCTTTCCACCTCAGGCTCTTAAGCGCTAGGTGGGATAACAGGTACAAGTCACCACACCTGGCATTGAGTTTATGTCTACTTTAAAAAAAATACATTTAATCATTTGTGGGGCCTGCTTACTTCTCACATTGAGTTACTTGGTAACAAAATCTTCTTCTGAGGTTTTCACCTCTGTGTATAATTGTCATTAATGCCAAGTCATTATCTCCACCTTAGGTCTCTTTTATCCTTTCCATTCCCCTCAAACTTGTTCCCCAGTCCTAAGGTCCATTATCTCTTGTAGCACAATGAAGGCATCACCCAACTTGGTAGAGTTCTTTAGGACATCTGTCCTCACCCAGTACTCACACGATTCCCCAGCACCCCAGAGCTGAGCTCTCCACCCTCCTCTATCAGCAGTCTATCCAGGCTGTCCATTTTCCTTCCCTCCCACATGGAAACTCTGTGCTCACTTATCTTCATGCATGCTTTATAACAGCTCATATTCCTTCATCTTAGAGATACCAGCTCTCTCTCTACTTCGCCATTATTTGTGTGTATAGTACTGATGTGAGAGAGATCATACAGGCATGTTCATGCCACAAAACATGTAGATGTCAGAGCACAACTTCTGAGATTGTTTTCTCCTTCAATCATAAACCTAGGGCTCCAACACAGGTTGGAGCCTGATCCATCTCACTGGCCCAGTCCCATTTCCAACCAAATGTCCCCACCTATCAGAACACACAAGTACCTCCAGTGTGGGCCTGCGGACAGACTAAATTATCTGAGCCACTGTCATGCACTCACTACATATGCTTCTCAGAATAAGCTCAGAGACTAGTGTAGTAAAATGACCCACAATCCCACATATGCTGATGGGAAATGCTTTCCTTCCCATGTGTGCCAGTGAAGTATGGAGCCAGGCTATGATTTAATGCTTTGAACCATGGTATCTAAAAACTGATCCACCAGCTACAAGTTTTCCCACTTCTTTGACTCACTCAGTGTTGATACTTCTGGGGTCAAAATAAGCCTCACTGAAAACAAAAACAAAGTGGATATTTCCTGTGGACATGTTTAATTCTAGTGACCAGAGCTCCATCTGAGGATCCCCAGTTAGGAAGACATGAAAGCTACACAGCCCATGTATTTAAACCTGTCTGAAATGATAAATTTCTTGGCTAACCTGATCCAATCTGTGCATGGTCCATGAAAGTTTCCCCTTCCATACTGATGTCCGTTACAGACCTTCAATTCTCACCCTGGATACTTTCTAGCAGCTAAAGGTCACATTGGCTTTCAGTCATTTCATTATAAACTGATAGCTCTCATTAAGCCAACCTCAACCTATAGCATTAACAAGGCTAAACTGCAATGGCCACACTCTGCTATTATGTAGTTTGTGTAATTGGGCTTTTTCACCTTAGCCTAACTCTCCCTGTTAAGCTTCACCTTAACCTGAGCTATTGCATGATTTTGGAAACCATTTTGTTTCTGTCTAATATCCATAAGAGAGAATCTAACCTTTTGCCTAAGTCCCTCTTCTTCCTTTTAGCTAAGTAGTAGGCACAGTGCATCCTCATAGACCTTTGAATTGAAGCCCCTGTCCTACTCTCCTCTCTGGAATTCTGACCTGCACTGGCTGGTTTTTGTTTCAACCTGACCCAAACTAGAGAGGAAGGAGCCTCTGTTGAGGAAATGCCTCCATGAGATCCAGCTGTAAGGCATTTCCTCAATTAATGATCAATGGGAGAAGGCCCAGACTATTGTGGGTGGGGCCATCCCTGGGCTGGTGGTCCTGGGTTCAATCAGGTAGTAAGCAAGCTATGAGGAGCAAGCCAGTAAGCAGCACTCCTCCCTGCTTACTGCATCAGCTCCTGACTTTTGGTTCCTGCCCTGTGTGAGTTCCTGTCCTGACTTCCTTTGGTGATGAACAGCAATGTGGAAGTGTAAGCTGAATAAAGTCTTTCTTCCCCAACTTGCTTTTTGGTTATGGTGTTTTGTTGCAGTGATAAAAACCCTAACTACGATATCACCACACTGTTTGTAATGGTGGAAGATAAAGGAAGAACATATCTACTGATTTCCTGAAATACAGAAAAATCTTACTTCAGTCCTTGTACAACCCAAGACTTGGCACCAACACAGTCTTTTCTTTTTTTCTCTGCTGGGGAAAGAGTAGATTCACAGTTAAGGGGAGATCACTTAAGGAAGATAACTATTGTTGGGGAGAGGAACAGGACTAGAAATGTCAGCTCAGGGAGAAGAATGAAGAGGAGAGTACCCAACAGACAAAGACCTGGCCAAGAAAAAGTATAAATGACGGCTGGTTAGTCTGACACACCTCAAATTATGAATATGTACATACATTTTTTTTTAATTTCTGTCTTCTCCTTGGAGACCTGAGTTATACCCTCAGATCCTTTTCTTTAGGATTATCGGACTTGATTTTCTGATTGAGGGAGCAGGAAGAATAAGGAGACAGGAAAGTGGATTTCATCTACAATAGGCATGAAAAAGACCCAAATAGAAAGGAGTGCACAGAAAGGAAAACTTGATCTCTTTTTCTTTTTTCCTTTTTTCAGACTTTGACATAAGATAGAATAATCTGTATGAGAACAGATCTGGTGTTTATTTTATTTTATTTGAGTAATAATGCCTAATGAGCTTTGTTTTCTGATGGAAACACTATTGATCATGGCTTAAGCAGCTAGGCTTAAGACCCCAAGTTCTACCAACATAGAGCCTGGCTTATCAAGAAAACACCAATTTCCCCGCCCAAGAATCTTTTAATAGGCCAGCAGCACATGCCCATAACTCCAGTCCGCAGGCAGCAGAGGCAGGATGATCACTGTTAAGGTCAAGGCTAGCTTGGTCAACACCAAGAGGTTCAGATTAGCTATAGCTAGATACTGAAATTTTGTTTGTCTCTGTCTGGCATGTTCCTGCGTGTACACACACACACACACACACACACACACACACACACACAAAATCCTATAAATATTTAGTTCCAAATCCATTTGTATAGCCTATTTCTAAATAGGCTTAGAAAAAACTGCATTTGTTGGATTTTTCTAAAAGAAAGCTTACTTTGGGGTTGTGAACTGGCCGAACTGGACAAGAGGAAAAACACTATCCTCCTATAGTTAAGATAATTATAACAACAATTTCTCAGTTTACGTTCCTTTTTTTAAAAAGATTTATTTATGTATTATATGTAAGTAAGAACACTGTAGCTGTCTTCAGATACCCCAGAAGAGGGCATCAGATCTTATTATGGATTATTGTGAGTCACCATGTGATTGCTGGGATTTGAACTCAGGACCTTCGTAAGAGCAGTCACTGTTCTTAACTGCTGAGCCATCTCTCCAGGCCCTCAGTTTACTTTCTAAATCACTACAAAGTCCCAGGGCACAATCTTCTTTGAAATGCCTTTGATTAGAAATACAATACACTAATACATAAGTATCTGACAATTTATTTTTCATAATTATATTTCCTAAGAAATCTTAGATAAAACATCTATGAAGAATACCTTTACTGACCCTGCCATCACGGAATGGACATGTTTTGGCCTGTTGGTCAAACTGACCAAATCAAACCAAACTCATCATTAGAAGGACTTGCATCAAGTCCAAGTCTCCATTATTCCTATCTCCCTTTTTTATGTTTCTTTTTAAATCCAGGGCAAAGGTTTTCATGTCACAAGGCCTCACATTAAGGTCTGGCAGCAGCCTAGGCTTGTACATTCTAACAATTTTATATAATATTCTAATATACAATTAAGAACCACATATTAAGGTACTCAAATATAAGTATTATCTAAAGGAATGTTATCTCCCACTCTTAAGGCCTGATAACCCAAGGTGAACATTATCATATAACACTACATAATTAGAACCAGGAAAGCAGAAAGAACCACAGAAAAGACAGACTATTAGATCAAGAAAGACCTAAGGGTCACTTGCTTCTGTTGGCAACACATTAATTTTTCAGGCAGAGTTAGCTTATTCAAAATGTGGCATGTTTTAAAACGAACAGTCCAGGCTGTAGTTCAGAAGAGTGTGAACATTCTAGGTGTGACGTACTATTTTCAGACAAAATAATGTATTCCATGGACCAAGTCAGGCAGTGCTGTTTCCATCTGAAACTAGGAGTTGATAATTTGTTACTGTTCTACTAGAAGTTCTGAAAGAGTTCAGTTCAAAATCATGATTCACTCACTTTTAAAACAATGTATTTACTCTTGTTTCCTAAAACTGTAAGGCCAACTAGAAACACAATTCCAAGTGCTTTCAGTTTGTTATTACTGCTCCGCAATGACTGCGAACAACCCACCTAATTACTGTGCACCCACTCTCTTCTGAGTGGACTGCAGGCTGAGTCAGCTGCACTGTAAAATCTGCAGACAGAGAGAATGGAAATCTTACCTTTGGTTTTTTGTTCCGTGACCTGCAAAAGAAATAACAGACATAAGTAAATAAAATGTGCTCTTCAGTTCAGTACTGTATTGTACGATCGTTTTAATTTTACTAACTCAGGCAATACAAGTTGTCAGTATACGCAGTACTCAGGCCTAGTTGAAATCCAAAACCTGCTGGGAATCAATTCAGACATCCTTATAGAGCTGTTCAGTCATACTCACATACCTAGGATTCGGAGGAAATCTAAATTAAAACAACAACAACAACAACAACAACAGAAACAACAGAAACAACAGTCACCACCATTCTACTCCCTAAATGACACAGACCCTGTATTGGAAATTCTGTTAGCCATTTTGATTGCTCTAATTTTAAAAAGTCAAATAGATGTGGCCAGAAACCCAATTTGCCATTAATACAAAAAGATCCCCTCCTGAGTAAGAACTCAAACACTTTTGAACTCAAGCCTAACATGCCTGAAGGACTCATCATGAATTTCAGCCTCATCAGGAATTTGAGTTACAAGGGAGATTACAAACCAAGCCTGTGTAACTCAGTTACTCACTTATTTGGTAGAGATAGTCATCTCTCCTAACAGGGTTTTAGTTAAGGGTAAAAATCAGATAGCAATCCCAAAGTTAAGTTGAAATCTGTTATCATCAAAATTTATACCATAAAGCAGAGCATTAAGATTGAACTGTGCAAAATTTGGACAAAATTTCATGAATGCTTTATTTAAAGTACTTCTTTATGCCATAACTAAGATTTTATGAAAAACTCTTAAAATGATGGGTGACTCTAAATATAGTAATGAACTTAGGGGGGTTGGAAGTCTTTTGAAGCTAGCTGGAAATTGCTTCTGATATTTCTATAGGATGTGTGTCGGGGGGCAACAACACTGAGATACTCAAATACTCCTTATAATATAAAAACAAAACCACAAAAGAAAAACATCCCAAAGCAAGCAAGCCAAAATCCTAGCTATGGATGGATTACAGCATTAAGACTGTGAGATTGTGACTTACTTTTCCAAATTGTCAGCCTGCTAAAGTACATTTACACTGATTATCTAACTGAGTAAGAATTGTTAAAAATGAACTCGGGGCTGGAGAGATGGCTCAGCGGTTAAGAGCACCGACTTCTCTTCCAGAGGTCCTGAGTTCAAATCCTAGCAACCACATGGTGGCTCACAACCATCCGTAACAAGATCCGACACTCCCTCTTCTGGAGTGTCTTAAGACATCTACAATGTACTTACATATAATAAATAAATAAATCTTAAAAAAAAAAATGAACTCAAAGCCCTCAATGGCCAGGGCCCACATAGAAAGAAGGGCAGAGCAGAAAGACTATAATAGCTAGAAGTCATAAGGACCAAAACAGTTCTGAACCTGACAGAACCACTGCACTCATGAATTCACAGCAGCTAGAAAAGACCTGAACAAAATCAACCCAGTTAGCAATCCCACATGAAGGAGGAAGGTGCCTTAAGAGCCCACCCTGAGCCAGCCCAGAACCTACTAACAGTTGTAGCTTCAGAGTCAGAGTGGCTTTCTTTAAGGGTGATGCCCATGGTAGGTCTTTAGTGGGCATAGTAGGAGATGGCCACACACCCTTGACAGCATGAGCAGCACAAATTACAATTAGAGACTATAGAAAAATGGAAAAGACAGGATACTGGGAGGTGGTGGTGGTGGTGGTGGTGGTAGGGTGAATCTGGGAGGAATGGGAGGAGTAAATATAATCAAAGTATGTACTGCATGTTTTGTATGAAATTCTCAAAAGCTAAGAATACATTAAACAAAAATATGGTGAGAGATAAACTCATAAAAGTAACTTATTTATTAGGTATAGTTTTATATACTTTCAATATATTACCCAAAATGTAATTAAATATATAGTTAAATAATTTAAAAATGAGTGCTACAATCTTTTAAAAGACTATGTGGCTAGTAATTATTCTGGATTACTATTATTCATGAAAATATGGTCATACAGGAGGGTATGTCCTATAGCTCGCCAGCATTCAAAACAGATTTGAGCACACTTAGACTCTGAATCTAACCTAAACCATCTATTCTTAGGATTCCCTAGAGTGTTTCTTACGTTTTTGCATTAAAGGACAGGCTAACTGTACTACACTGAAATCTCTGAAAGGTCTTAAAATGAACCTGCTTCCCACTAATAATTGCTACGGAGTTCAATTCTAGTGAAATGCCCTTGCGCATTTTTCTATAATCCCCAATTATCCAAGAATGAATGGGTTTGATCCACATACCAATTCCTGAAGGCAATTTAGGTTTTATTCCCTTGTAACTATTTCTTGGAATGCCATTTTGAAGACTAGTTGTATAGAAGTCAATGCTTTCCCCATTTGTAAGCAACACATCTAAATCATGTTGAATATGTCTTATAATGTGGGTGCTGTTACCACAGCCAATTCTCAGATGGGGAAAAGCTGGACAGTGAGAGCCTGTGTCCTGCCAACATTACACAATGCTCCTTTTGCAGTGTCAGCCTAATGAATGAATGGAGTCCTTCTTTACACCTCTCTGGTGAATGGGAATTTAACATGGTTTACTCAGGGATGGTTCTGGAAAGAGTAAACTGCCATTGAACACAGTGGAAAGGGGCTCATGTTTAATTTCTGTGTGGAAGAAATTTAATTTTAGCCCTAAATGAAAGTCAATGTTTTAATAAAATGACACTGGCATCATTCATGCTTGTTTTATATCCAGTGCTGAGGACAGAACCCAGAACACTCTGCTACCAAGTTACACTCAGCCCACCACCACCGTTAATGATCATTCACTTACTAAACAAGCATTCTGAGCAACTACTGGGTACCACACACAGACACACGAATGATGTTGACGTCAAGAAATTCATATTCAGTTTAAGGAGGAAAACAGACACAAAGAGGTGGTTAAAAAACAATGAGGAAAGAAAGCAAGCCATGAAAACTATACAATGGTCACAGAATACAACTTCTGGTACATTCTCTACAATCCTTTTCACCAGAGTACATTTTATGCCCTCTAGCTGTCTTTACAGTAATACTGGGACCACTAAGATGATCACAGGGTAAGCTTTGTGCTCTTCCCTTAAAATTACTAAATTGAAATTTAATTCTAAAATTATACGGTGGCTTAGTACAACAAAATGCAGTCAAAGACAAGTGCCAGCCTGTGTGAGCCCAGACTTTTGTTAGCTGATCCTTTCTCTCTCTTTCTTTCAGCAGCCCTGGCTGACTTTGAACTTCCAATCTTCTTGCCAAGAATTGGGTTCTAGGCAGGCATCATCATGCCCAACCAAGACGTCTGAATTCTTATATTAGTCATAATTAATCCCTTGAAATTTTCAGGTTCGTTCTTTGTTATTACTTCTTACTCAGTCTTCAATGCAGGTGCACACACACTGCGCCCAGCTGTATAAACTACATGCTCTATATAATACCCCCAATTTTCTCTCAAATATAGCCATATTCTCCTTTATTTCAAGCAAATTTCCTATTTGTATAATACACAATAAAAGTCCACAGTATATCTGATTTATAAACATAAGACTATATATAAAATATATACTATATATAAATATAAGACATATATATGCATGTGTATATATATGTGAGTGTGTGTATATACATATACGTATTTTAAAGAGAATTTCTCTGTGTAGCCCTAGCTATCCTGGAAGTCATTTTGAAGTTCTCAAACTCAGAGAGATTTCTACCTGTCTGTTTCCCCAGTGACATTAATATTTTAATGCAACAAGCACTTGTCTATGTTAAGGATCAGGACAGAATATATACTGACTAAAACGATCATTCTCGACTTGTCATCTAGTCAACAAGTCCTACTCCAGACTCTTCGGGTCCCTATTGGCTTCATTCCCACAGATGGTGAAGACTGTGTACCAGTTTAGTAGATGAAATGTGAGTGGCTGAAAGAAAAATGTTCTAAGTTCACTTGAGACTTTGGGGTTGGGGTTGGGGGTCAGCAAGGTACAGGGCAGGAGCTCAAAGGCCACAGGGCAATAGGAACAAGCCAACACTAGTGCACCTGCACTTCTCTGAGCCTGACAGGGAAGGTGGCTATGCATCCAAAGTGAAAGACAATAGAATAGGCCCCTCATTTCCTGTGAGAAAAGTTTTATGTAGCCCACTTGGCATAGAACTCACTCACTATGAAGCTGAGGAACATCTGAACTTCCAACCATTCTGCCTCTACCCCAAATGGTGGGATTGCAAGTATACATGACCACACCAGGTTTGTTACCTGCTTTTTCTATTCACATTATTTATTCTGGAATTGTAGGCAGTTCTGATAGGCTAAGATTGAAAGCCAATGCTCTGACAGCATGACGATATGATAGATTTACCACTATCAAGATGACTGAAATACCATTAAAAGCAGACAAAAGTTTAAGCTGTCTGATACAGCACTAATAATTGTCTCTGTTCTTTTTAATTAAATCATAAAGAATAAATTACATTTATACATTTAATATAGCAGGATTATCTGCCACCCAATTCTAAGAGATTTCCAAGAATTTTCAAATGCTGTTCCTCATAAATGATCTATTTATATATTGCTTCAAATAATGAAATCACAGTGCATGCATATTCAGTGATGCTGGGAAAAAATCTGCAGTGCATCCCTTCTGCTTCACATTAGGTCTGACAGCTTTACTGTTCTATGTGAATGGTTCTCTCTGAACCTCCTAACAGTTTATGCCTCCATAAACTTAAGCTTTAAAACCAGTACTACAGCAGGGACCCTCAAAGCTGACTGACCTGCAATAAGGCCCTGCTTGCCAAATCTCCACATAACCACATAGACCTGGCCAGCAAATCTTGTCTCCAGAAAAGCTACACAGTGACTCTGCAGAGCCAGAGCAAGTCACACATTACTAATGAAATGGTGGAACAGGGAAAAGAAAGCCTGCGATCGGGCAATGCTCTGAAGCAGAAGGCTCTGCTATCTGCTTCCAACAGCTCCATCAGACATTTTCACCAGGACTTGACAGCTGTCAACTCTGCCTTTTCATTTAGTATCTCTTTTTCCCTCCAAGCACATTCCTCAAGCGATGCCCCCAAGGCACTTTGCAAGACACCATTTGTTTCATCATTTTTGAGACCAGGCCACACTATACAGCTCAAGCCGGGTCTGAAACTAGCTATGCAACCCAGGATATCCTCAAACTGAGACTCTTCCTGCCTTCTTAGTGATGGGATAACAAATACGTGCCGCTATGTCTGGCCTACATGTCTGAGGGCAGTTTACTGATGGATTATTAAAAAGTAAAATTTCCTAAACTACAGTGCCATGGGTAGGACAAAAATCTAATAGGGTATATTTGAGCAAGTTTTAAAAAGTCTACCTATAAACTTAGAGAGAAGATGATACTAAATTATGGTTCAGATAGTAAAACAACATGAGTTGAGACTTTCCTAATACTGTTTACTTATGTTTTCATACAATAAGCTGCAACACTATTTATCATCCCTTGTATAGTAATATGTATGTTTCAAACATTTTTCTAATTTCTAATGTCAGATTTTTTAACTTTCAAATAAACTGATGAATGTCTCAGGCGTGCCTTCCTGTGTCATTTATTCAAGTAAGGCAGTCGCTGCTGAATGCCAGCAAATACAGGGACAGACCCAGTGCTCAGCTCACCTTCTGGGTGGCTTCTTTTTTCTTTTTATCCTCTTTCTTCCTTTTCTTGTCTTCCATTAACTGTTCTTCCCTTTCTTGCTCCTTCTCTCTGTAAAAAGGAGTGACGCACTTTTTAACAGAAAGGTTATACATGTATATTCACACCCCACTTCTGTAGCAAAAAAAAAAAAAAATCACAGTATTAATAACTTACTTACACCAAAATGACACATAAAACCCATGACCCTTAGGTATTCCCCCATCAGGGTTTGCCAAACCTTTCACAAAACATTTATTACATTTTCTAAAATGTCCAAAAGCATTTCTATAATATCTGTATACACACACTCATAGGATAAGTGCACTTTTATTTAGTAATAGGTTTGTTGACTATATTACATAGTTGACTTCTAGTAATATTTAAAACAAATAATAGAGATATGTTAATTCAGTTATGGTATAGATATTTTTATAATTTCGGTGTCTGCCCGTGATTTCTTTGGAATGGTAAACATATACATTTTTGTTCTATATTTTTCAGATAAACTTATTAATACCATATTTGCACATATTTCCTATGAGTATGTGTGTACACACAGACCTTGGGTTTCTTCCTCATCACTGTACCTTTTTCTTTTGTTAAATTTCACTTTGTTTGGGGTGTGGGTGTTTTGTTTGTACTCTATATGCACCTGGTGCCTGAGCAAGCCAGAAGAGGGCACTGGATCTCTAGAACTGGAGTTATAGGTGCCTGTGAGCTACCTTGTGAGAGCCAGGAATCGACTTGGGTCCTCTGAAAGATCAACAAGTGCTCGTAACCACTAAGCCATTACTCTAGCCCCTCCACCTTATTTGTTTGTTTTGTTGTTTTGAGGCTGAACCTAGAGCTCTAGGTTTCTAGTAGACTGGGTGGCTGGCAAGCCTCAGGGATGTACCTGTCTCTAACCCCTAACCCCAAGCCCCAGGGCTGGGGTTACAGTATGGACCTCGACTTGAACTTAGTAACAACAACAATAACAACCACCACCATTAAAAACTGCAGTGCTGGAATCTTGCTCAGGTCATCACGCTTGCACAGCAAGCCCTTTACTTATCCAGTCATCTCCCCAACCCCAGTGTACATGTTTTTAAGGAAGGTACTAAAGAGTCCTAGAAATCAAAGTGTTCTCTGGTGGGTAGGTTTGCAAGTGCATCTTTCTCCTACAAATACAAATTAGGTCAGTTGATCTGCTCCACTCATTAGCATAAAAACAATACACACTAATAGTTCAGTTGAGGAATTGTGCTAAATCTAAGATACACAATTTATATTACAAATCCAAAGTTCATTCTATGTGTCTACCAAGAAACAAGGCCAACTCACCAAGAGTATAACCTCAAATAGAGGATTCCCACTAGTAAACAAGCCCCAGATAGCTTACTGAACCTTAGTGGGGAAAGCAATCAGAGACCTGGCTCCTATTTCTCCACAGCAGGGAACAGACACAGTCCATGGCAATTAGGATTTTAGGTAATTATACATCAAATTATTACTTCATAGACACCATCTAAATATGACCAAGATGAAAGAGACTAAAAAAATAAGGAACTAACAGGTCTGCAAATGGCAAAATTCATAAAAATGGTTCCAGAGGGACTCAATTGTAGGTAAGAAGGCAGGCCAAATCAGATACACTCAGCCTACACAAAAGAAAGTAGAAGAGCCAAAGTGGGCACTCATGAATAGGTAATCAATGCTTTACCTACAAAAATAAGAATTTTCCATACCAGAAAATGGCAGTGGGCAATCCCAGCATGTAGGATGCTTTGGGAAGTGGAGTGAGAGGACTATTGAGTTATAAGCTAGCACTGGCAACATAGTGGAACTCAATCAAAAACAAACAACAACAAAACCAAAAACACAACCACCAAAATACAAAAACAAAACCCCAAAAACCCCAATATCAAAACCAAACCAAACCAAAAAACCTAACAAACCCAACCCAAGCTGTAATATCTAAAACAAACAAACAAAAACAAAAAACAAAAAATTCCTGTTAAACTGTAACTGAATCCACAGACACAAATATCACTTTCTCCTCTACCCCATGGGCATAAATATACAAAAGTTTTATGTGCAAACAAGCACTGATCCTAACTCCCGTGTGAAAACACCACCAAAGGCAAGCCTGTCTCCAACTTCCGTAGGTCCAGCAGTGCACTCCCCGACTAGAAGGGTGAGCACAACCTACATGTGTCTATAGCAGTACACTTTGGCCAGGGAGGGGATAGGGTTTAGGGGTTAAGAGTGCTAGCAGCTTAGTGCAGAAGACCTGAGGTTTGATTCCTAGCACTCACATGGGCAGCTCAACCAATGTCCTTTTTTGGCCTTTATGAACACCAGGCACTGATACAATGCACAGACATATAGGCAGATATCTATACTCATAAAATTATAATTTTTTAAAAGAAAAAAGTGGGACAGATAAGTGCTGACCACCTAAGGGACTGGCCACAGTCCCCTTTACAGAGGGCTTTAGGGTAGCTGTGCTTTCTTGGTCAAGCAAAGCAGATGAGGTTCCCTGTCTATCATTACCATTCAGCTCCCATATTTTATAGTGAAACTGGTTACAGAAAAGGAGCAGCCAAAGTCTGGATATCTCCTGCTTAAATATTTGGTGCTCTGATAAAACAGGTTGTTACTTTTCTTAAGTCTAAAATTTCCAAAATTAAATTTATATTAAAAATGCCCCCACTTAAAAAAAGTTCATTAAAAAGATGCATTCTCAAAAAATAACTAATCTTTTTCAAATTCTTTTCCTATGAACAACTAATTCAGGGAAAGAGAATGAAATTCATGCTTTCTAGAAGGACATTTATTTCCAAAGCAAGCATTTTTCAAAGATTTCCAGGAGACAAGCTTTGCTTTCTCCCTGATTTTTTTCTTTCATTTCATTTTCAAACAGCATCTTGATACAATTTAAGTCTTCTCTTACTTTTCACTTTCTTAGGGAAATGTTAATTTACCTTGCTTGAACCAAATAATATGGAACTCACTTAGCTCTTAATTCCAGCAGCTCCCTAGCTAGGCTGCACAGAAATATCATTTGGGGAGCTCTACAACATCCCTGTGCTGACTCAGAACCCAAGCAGAGTGAGGAGGACACCCACTGCAGTGGTAATGGGGGAGCACATGCCTACAGAAGGGTGTCAGTAAGGAAGGCTAGTAAGACAACTGGCAGCCAGGTTTCTCAAGTCTGGGGTGGGGGGAGTTACAAAAATGCAAATCAAACAGGGAGTTAGATGTAAATTGGTTACCAGCAAGTACTCACTGTTTTCAATAAACACAAACACATATACATAACTGTTTGCCAATCTAGCTACCTATTCCTGCCTATATCTGTAACTATGAGGCTACAAAACAAGGAATACTCAAACAGTAATGAGCCAAAGATTTGCAGCTTTTAAATACCATCCTTTAGTAAAAGAACCAGAGTTATCTGAGTGTGGGGAACCAAGATGCTAATTCAGGGGCTAGGGCCAGGAAGGCTACTATGAAATCAGACTGCTTGCTATAAAGCAGAAAGCCCTTAAAAAGGACAGTCTGAAGGGATCTGACTATGGGGACAACATAAGATCATTGTAAGTGATGCTAGCAGAGGTTATAAACCATTACATAAATTAGTAAAACACAAAGGACAAAGGATTTCCTAAGAAAAGAATAAATTATGAGAGAGAGGAAGGGAACATTCAAAGAGTTTAAAAACACCTACACACAAAATACTTTTCAATTTTAAAAGGGGAAAGAGTAATAGGCTGAAGATAAAACCTCAACCAAATATCCTATCACCTGTTTAACATCATGGGAGCGTGCTGGCCTCTCTTTCACTTGGGGTTGGGCATGAAAGGTAAAAAGGACATTGTGTAGGCGCTGGGTTTATGACCAGGTCCCAGCACTTGCCTCTGCAGGCGGCAAATCTTTGCCATTTCTGCTTTCATTTGTTAGTACTAGAAGAACTGAAGTATATGTCTCTCCAAACATATACATAAGTAAACAAAAGATACAATAGGGACATTACAATCCAGCATAAATCTAGAATGGTAAAAAGTCAAAGTATACTCCCACTGGCCCTTGTCATGATGAGGATAGACTCCAAGGTCACCGGAATGCTAACTAAGCACAGGCTCCTGCCACTGCAGCCCCCAGCTATCAAAGCTTCTAAAGAGAAACCAGCATTCCTTCCTATAGAAATCTCTCACTGTCTGGAAGCTTCACAGTCAAGTGAAGTGGACTGACCTGTAGCTGAGGCAGGAAATAGAAGGACATTCTAGTAGGAATAGAACAGAAGTTCTAGTAGGAAGCAAGAATTCGCTGGGAACATGTAGGGCAGAAGCATGGGAACTGAGCAGAGGTAAAAAGACATATGGCAGAATTTAAGATTAGAATAAATGGGATATTAAGTAATAATATTGGGGAACAGGCAAAGTCTATGGTATAGGTATTTGTAAATATATTTGAATTTCAGAGTCATTATCCTGGGAGCCTAGGGTTAGGAGGACAAACTTGGATTTTAAAGTTATGAGTTGAAACTTTTTGTTTTGTTTTGTTTTTGGATTTGGTTTTTTCGAGACAGGGTTTCTCTGTGTAGTCCTGGCTGTCCTGGTGCTCACTCTGTAGACCAGGCTGGCCTCGAACTCAGAAATCCGCCTGCCTCTGCCTCCCAGAGTGCTGGGATTACAGGCGTGCGCCACCACCGCCCCGGCAAGTTGAAACTTTTAAGAAAGGCAGTTGTGCCGGGCGTGGTACACGCCTGTAATCCCAGCATTTGGGAGGCAGAGGCAGGTGGATTTCTGAGTTCAAGGCCAGTCTGGTCTACAAAGTGAGTTCCAGGACAGCCAAGGCTACACAGAGAAACCCTGTCTCAAAAAACCAAATCCAAAAAAAAAAAAAACCAAAAAAAAAAAAAAAACAAAGGCAGTTGTAAAATGTCTCAGTATGTAAAAGGCACAAAACTGCCAAATGTGACAAGCTGAACTTGATCCCTGGGTTCAAGGGATCCTCTATCCTCCACACTTGCGCACGCACACAAACACACAAAATAAGATGTGTATTGTTTATTTAAAAAACACAAACAAGGCTGGGCAGTAGTGGGTCACACCTTGAATACCAGCACTTGAGAGGCAGAGACAGGCAGATCTCTGTGAGCTCCAGGCCAGTCTTGTCTACAGATCAAGTTCCAGGGCAGCCAGGACTACAGAGATACCCTATCTAGAAAACTGAAAAAAAAAAAAAAAAAAAGCCAAAACAAACATAAAGGCCATGCTTGATGGGCTGGGGTAGCTAAGTCAGAGCTCTGGCTGTGCAAGTGTGAAGACCCAAGTGTGCCGACTACCACCTGGAATTCATAGGTGTGCTCCTGGCCTGGCTGGAGGTATCCCAGCCTTATCAGCAAGCTCAAGATTTCAAAAGGAGCCCCAAAACTAAACTGGATCGCTCCTAAGGAAGGATTCTTAAGGTTCACCTCTGGCATGCGCCGTGTACATGTACACACACACACACACCCTCAAAAGGCAGTACTTGAATAAAAGGAAAACATCACTAGTGCCTAAGCTGTGGCCCAGCAAGAATCCTGCTCTGCATACAGTGACGAGCAATGGAGCCGCCATTCCCAACCCTAAACAGAGGAAAGCTAAGAACAGCTGATCTGGACTACAACTCTCCAGTTGTAGTGTGCAAATTCAACCTCCACTTCCAACTCATCCATTCTGCAAACATACTACCACCAACAAAAACTCCATCAAATTCTAGCTCGCATGCCTATTTGTTTTAATGAAATCTTCCTTACCAACTCAAATTCCAAAGAAATTTGCACTCTGTACACACACTGCCATTGTCCTGCCTCTTGTATGGCTCTACAGGCATTAAGGTACACATCCTGTAACCATCATTAGCCTCAGAGCACATAAAATGGCCTCATCCCTGGTTCTGTCGACTTAGGGATACCTCTGTATTTTTTACAAATCCTTCTCTTCCTACCTGGAGGCCTGGAAATGGATCTTGTTCTTTAACAAATACTAGGTGTCTAACATGAGCCAGGTACTTTTCCAAGCATGGGAAAAGGCAGAAAAAAAAGCCAAGTTTCAACTGGCAGAAGGAACATGGAAAAAGGAGGGCATACAACAAAATATGTTCCCAAAATATATGCTTTGGTGGCAGCAGGGCAAGGTGGACTGATGGAGATAGCAGAAGAGGGTACTGCCTTACCTGGCCTGGGAAAGGCCTCTGATAAGGTAGCCTAGGAACAGAGATCATTGAGGCAAGGCATTCATTTGTCTGGGGATAGCAAGAGAGCATTCTACACAGGGGATGGCAAGTATTAAGGGGCAAAATAAGAGGAATGAGTGCTCAGAATAAAGGTATTTTCAAATCAGACAGCAGACATCTTCCTAAACAGGACACAGAATCAGACTGACAAAACCCTTAGTGTCCCTACCTCCAACCAAAAGGGTCCTTCTCCCAGTAGGTAGCAATAGAGATCTCCTATGGCAGGCCTTATCTAGAGCACAGGAATGGTATGGAGGTGGTATCAACCTGACTCTCCTTGTCACTTGCTTCATATAGGTACTGAGATCACCAGAGGGGCTCCATGTAAATACATATTGTTCAAAGAATAAAACCAGAGAGAGAGAGAGAGAGAGAGAGAGAGAGAGAGAGAGAGAGAGAGAGAGAGAGAGAGAGAGAGAGAGAAATTCAGAGACAGAACACTTGCCTGGCACATGTAACCCAGGGTCCAAGCTAAAAAAACAACAAAGAGTGAACACTGCTTCCCATCCTTTAGATAGATTCATTTAAAGAAAAGCCTCAAACATAATAGAGAAAATCTAATAACCATATTCTGTGACTGTGACATACCAGTTACTGACCCATAGCAGAAAGCCAAAGAGTGTTCTGAGTGCTGACACCCTAGACAAAGAGACAGGAAACACAATGCCAGGAACTGATGAGAACTACCCTGAATAAAGCTGGGTGAAGGGACAGGGAAGGAGACGCTGCTGCTGCTGCTGCTGCTGCTGCTGCTGCTGCTGCTGCTGAGATCTAATGGTAAGAGTCCCATGGGCGAGCACAGGGGTGCTAGCAGTCAAGCCACTCGGGAGCAGAAGTCTGAGGAAAGCGTGGCCAACACTGAGTGTCAGAGGGAGGGGGGAAAGAGAAGGGAAGAAGAAAGAAAAGGAGTGGGGAGAAGACGTGGCAAGATAAGACACAGTGGAGTGCCTGCTGTTTGTTTAGGAACTTATTTTGTTGAAGGGAGGCAGAGAGCCACAGCCAGTCTCTTACTGGACATTCTCACATGTCAGTTTCCTGTGCTTTACTATGCAACACCCCAAAAGCCCTAGACCGCCATTAAATAAACAAAACAAAACAAACAAAAAACCAAAACCCCTTCTCTTTTGCCTCATTCATTTATTTCTGTGGTACTCACTTGATGCTGAGACTATGCAGAGGCCAAGAGATGTGCAGCAAAGAGAGCCAGTGCTTCTGGCCTTCCTGGAGCTCTCAACCAGACCTGTTAACCTGTTGTGGCTTGCCTTGCCATAGAGGTGGCACAGGGTAGGAGCTCATGTCTTTCGTTCAGTTCTCATCTCCTAACACACTATGAAGTATCCTGAGGAGAGTTTGAAGTGCCTTTGTGTTTTAAAGCATGCGCAGAAAGTAAGTACACCAGCCACCCTGGTATATTGACAGGGAGGACAAAGCCAATACCAAAGGCTGTATACTCTATGGTGACACATATGCAGTTATACTGTGTTAATCCAGTTAAGAGATCACCCATGAAGGAGAGGAAAGGAAGGACTATGAGTATCTTGGCTGAGGTAACCAGAGAAAACTGAACAGCTCAGTTTAGACTAATGAGCAAGGCTCAATTAGACAAGAGATGGCTGCATATGTTTGGGAAAAGCTGCTTCGTTCCTCTTAAAGGTCTGGGTAACTGGCCATCAGCAGCCTCCAAGACAACTCAGTCACCTGAGCTAAGTGGCAGCTCTTCTAGTCACAGTCTGCAAACAACTCTGTAGACTAGCGGACAGATTTGAACAGATACAGTCTCATGTACTGTCTTGTGGCTTCTATGTAACATTTCTTAAAGAAAAAGTGGTTGACTGCCATAGGCTGAGGTGAGGGTTAGAGATGCTCTATCTCAATACTGACTTGCACATGTATACAAATAAAAAAAAGAGAGAGAGAGAGAAACCTTGATAAGATGCATGGGTTGTATCAATGTCATAATCTTGGCTGTGATACTGTCCTATAGTTTTTATAAGCAGTTACCACTAGTTGAAACTGGGCTACAGAGCATATGGAATTCTTTTGTATTGCTTCTAATACTTCACATGAATCTACAATTATCAGAACAACAACAACAAAAAATCACTTAAAAAAAGTTTCTTTTGGTCTAATTAACACATTTCCAAGGACCTATACTTAAAAAATTTTTACTCATGTATGTTTTGCAAGTATGTGTATATGTCTACTATGGGCATGCTTGATGCTCACAGAGATACAAAGAGGGCTTTGGACCTCATGGGATTGGAGTTACAAATGGTTGTGAGCCATCATGTAGGTGCTGGGATTGAATCCTGGTCCTCTGCATAAATAACAAGTGCTCTTAGCTATTGAGCAATCTCTTCTAGCCTCAGAACCTAAACTTTAAACTAGTGCTTCTCAACCTTCCTAATGCTTCAACCTGTTAATATAGTTGCTCATGCTGTGGTGAACCCCGGCCATAAAATTATTTTTGTCATTATTTTATAGCTATAATTTTACTACTGTTATGAACTGTACTATAAATATCTAATACGTAGGATCTGATATGTTTTCCCTCACAAGGGGTCTCAGCCCACAGGTTGAGAACCACTACTTTAAACCATTTTGAAAATAGCTTATGGAAGTTGTATCTGAGAACTTTAGAAAATTTTAGTTAGGCTGAGGAGATAGCTCTATGGTTAAGAGCACTGACTGCTCTTCCAAAGGTCCTGAGTTCAAATCCCAGCAACCACATGGTGGCTCACAACCATACGTAATGAGATCCGATGCCCTCTTCTGGTGTGTCTGAAGACAGCTATAGTGTACTTACATATAATAAATAAATAAATCTTTAAAAAAAAGAAAGAATGAAGAACTTTAGTCAATAGTCCTAGATACTCTTAAAAATATTCTAGAATCTACATTTCATCCTATCATGTTTCAGTTTTCTATTAACCAAGTGTTTCTTGTCTTAAGCATCTCAGCTGTCGTAAGGTCATTCAGAATGTTTTTCTGCCACACTGTCCACAGTAACTCTTTTAGCTGTTACCACTTTGTGTTGGTATGTACCTTGGCTCTGTTAACACCAACACCAATTCCAAGTCCCTTTTTGGCTTGTTTCCCAGACTTTCTTATGACCAGACAGTCAATTAATGTTACCATAAAGAGCACATATGTATAACTTCAATGGAGAACACAAGATTCACATCCTGTCAGAGAGCAGGACAGAAATAATGTGGTCCTGAGTTTTACAAATGTCACAGCAGTCTCCTCACTGTGCAGGAGGAGGAAGAAGCTCCCCTGGACCCAGGAGATGGCATCTCCATTTAATTATCTCTGCCATCAAGGGAGTGCATGCCACTCACCATCTGCCCACTGAGAACGCTACAACACAGATTTAAACACAATTTTCAAAACACATCTAATACCTGTGATCTGTCAAATATGTACTTCCTTAAAAGACAAAAGGTATTCCTTGCAATTTATAAAACAGAAAATAAATAGGCACAAACCATTACCAATCAAATCCAATTAGGGATTAATGATACCACATGAATATTTGGGAAGAGGAAAAGTAACAAAAGACATGCAGTGAAGAGTTAAGTAGTGCCCCAAGTATGCATTGAGAGTGTTTCCACTTCAAATGCATAAGTCAGCCTGCTGGAGTACATCCACTGAGGCCGAGGAAATTACGCAGTAGGACTCCAAAGATCTGTGTTGGATTTGTTCTTAACATTTTTTTCATTTGTTGGATCTGACTGAGGGAATTTAATGGGATGCTAATGTAATTTGTACATGATATTAAATTAGAAGACAAGGCCAGACACTTCTAGGAGATAGAAGTAATTTTGAGACTAAGAGATTCACAGGAAGAAAACATAACATTGTAGCCACAATGTGCATTTCTCTTTAGTCCAGACAGGTACAAACATGTCTCCTGCCTTTAGCTGTGTCTTGTGACATGACAGGCAATATGTCAGTAACATGCAACATTTAGCTTCTTTTGGAAACTGTGTATACTACTACTACTACTACTAAACAATATTTTATGCATAAAAATATCATACAGCAGTTCTCTACTAGTAATACATTCTGATCATACTTAGCATTAGCAACTGGACTGTCTCAGGTGGAGCTATGAAATGGTATGATCACTCTGCAAAGCAGTTTGGCAAGCTCTGAAAGAGTGAAACATGCATTTGCTATGGCCAGCCATTACACTCCCAGAGAAAAGTGTACCAGGAAAAAGACTTTCAAATAAACATTCATGACAGCTTTCTCTGTAATTACTGAAAACTAGAGCTGCCCAAATATACTTCAAGAAGTGAATGGATAAATTATGATACAGAATACAGCAGACTACTCAGCAATAACAGGAATGAAATATTGATTATACAACACAAATAAACCTCAAAACAGTGATGACAAGTATGAGTCCACTTGCCTAAAAATATCAGGAAATGCAAATTAATCTATAGTAATAGAAGGTAGGCACATACAGGGGTAACTGAGGTTTGGGCAAAAGCAGGGAAATAAATGGGCAAAAGGAGACTTTCGTGGTAAAGAATGTATTCATTGTCTTTTGTATAAAGATCAAGATGTATCAAATTGTACAGTTTAAATACAAAGAGTTTATCATATGTCAATTTTATCTTACATACAAGAAAAATAAAAAAGGCTGTTTACTTTTAAAAAGTAAAAAAAAAAAAAAAGTTCCTAGATGAAATTCCCAAATGGTTTTTTCATGACAGGGCAATAACTCCTCTAGTCCCAAGAACAAGGGACTCAGCTCACCAAGTGAGATCCCCCCCCTTCAGTGTGCACACCTTTTGCCAAGATCCCAAACCTCTAACGTGAACTTTTTGCACTAGCAGCAGCATCAGAGGTGATGGGTATAAATTCCTCTCTCTCCATTTTCACCTTCCTATGTCACTGCTTTAACCCCTCTGGATTCTTAACTTGCAGCAATGCCTACATGAAGCATAGCAAAGCTGTTTATTTTTCATTCTTGTGGATTTGATTGTCTTAAAATACTAAGGTTCTTTAAATTCAAAAGATCCCTTATGACAGGTGTGGTGGAGAGAAGCAGCAGAGTTCAAGGTCAGACAGTAGTAACATATCAAGTTCTGGGCTAATCAAAGAAAGGGAGTTGGGAGGGAAAGGGGGCAACAGACATACACACAGATGGGGGACCTCACCCCCATTTACATTTTAAGGTAAAATGTGGTGAGTGAAACTTTGTAACATTACCTCCCATTTCACTCCCCAAGTTCTTTCCCATGCATGATGATTATGGCAGGCTCCTAAGGTCAGTCCAATAGTAGCAGTTTTACTGATACCCAAGCAGGCTAAGGAATAGGACTGTGGTAAAGGCTATATACTCTAATATTTATAACTGGGGGCCACTAAGACCTGTTTAAAACTAAGGGGCCAGAAAACCCCACAAACACAAAACCTGACAATTCAGAAAAACACTCTACCCTCTACATTTATTTGGCAGCAAGAAACCGAAAAGAAAACTTTGGGAAGAACTACTCAATACAAGAGTAACTATAGTCCACCAAGGTATACATACCTAGAAGAACATGGAACACATGACATTAGTTGGAGGATGCAGTCACAAATACTCAAGTGTGGTTATTTTTGTGCTGTTATTTGTTGTATCTGGGCATTGTCAAATGTATTTATTATTTTATATTAAAAGAATATATCGGGTTGGTGAGGTGACTTAGCAATTAAGTGAACCAACGTTAAGGTGAGAGGAAAGGAAGGTTCCCAAAAGTTGTCTTCTGACATTCACACCTCTTCTGTGGCACATACATGTCCACAAACACAATAATAATAAACTTATTAATTTACAAAAGATTAAATAGCTGGGTGTGGTGACTTATGCTTATAATCTCAGCACTTGGGAAGCTAACAAAGGAAGATGGCCACAATTTGAAGCCAATCTGGGCCACAGAATAAGATCTTGCCTCAAATAACAGCAACAGTAATTGCTTTTGAAATACATTAAGACTGTTAGCAATTTCATACCAAATTTAAATTAAGTTGAAACTCCACTCCATGGTAACTGAAAAGCAATTCAAGCATGGAATCTGACTAAACTTATGGTATCCAAATGCATCAGTGGTCAAGACCTGAAAAAACAGAAGTGCTTTACCAACGCCCCCCCACACAAATGCTCTTCTCTTCAGATGCTGACTGGAAGCTAGGAGCTGAGCATGCCAAGGGAGAAAGAGGTCTGTGGTCCTAGGGCACCTCTTGCCCCAGAGGAAGGAGCCTTGGCCTTCCCCTACCACTAAGTCACTCCCTCTCCCAAGGGCTATGCTTGCACACAGAAGAAATGAGGGCGTAATAATCTCGTAAGAGACTTTCAAAGCAACATTACAATTTATGGAATCCATGTGAAGAAAACAGATTTAAAAAGTATGTTCCACTCCTGTTATAAAGTATACTACTATATGTCCTCCATATAGCCCTGACAGGTACTATGTAACAGACACAGAGACAATCAGAAGAGTCCAATTACGTGCGACCTTAAAGTAATTTATACAGAACTCTAGGTTTATGCTTTTAGGAAAAACAAATAAACAAATATACATATATATGTATATAATATCACAATATACATGTTTTTTTTTATGCCAGAAACTAAACAGAAGAGAAAGTGTTTTGTGAATGATCTCTTTACCTTTTTAACTTTCCAAAGACAATCTCAGTCACAGCTCGTAGCCTATCATACTGCACCATTCCCATTTAATTTGTGTCTTATTCTAATTCTGGAAATGCTACGAGAAAGGGTGCTATTTGTGACACTTATCTTGGTATTTTAAAAAAAAAATAGCACAGAAGAAAAGCAACTCTAAATTCCAGACTCCACAGGTGACAGTTGTACCCTACTTCTCAATGCTTGTAATTTGTACTCTATTTTCAGAATGGTAAAAATGGAAAGCCATGTTCTTGTGCGCCAGTAGTTGTTATGTAAATTTAGGAAACTGATAATTTAATTACTCTGAAGGAAATGTATATTTCTGAAAGATAAGCATGTTTAATAGTAATAAGTAATGAACTACAGAATAAGGCTGACTTGTAAACTCATGACCCAGTTCTTCAACTAAAATTACACACTTGTGGGAAAATGACTCAAACTCTAAAATATGAATTATATATAGCCTTTTGTAACAGTCATGGCAACATTTAGTCTGTAGGGTCAGATAGAAGATGCCTAACCCATTCAAAATGACACCCAAGTCTCTACAGAGACAGTGCTTAGTAGTGTAGTAGTAGTTTAGTTAGTATAGAACATCTAATTTCTGCCTAGGTAAATGTTTAAAATGAATGAGCAAACCTTGTAACTATCCACAATCTCAGTAATAGCTATGTGTCAACTTTTATGTTTTTCTGAGAGGTACGTTTATGCTACTGAAAAGGACTTTGCCCATTGTTGAGAAAAAGTCTTCCTTCTGTGTACATTAAGTTACTTTTTTACTACTATGATAAACACACAACCAAAAGTGATTTGGGGAGGAAAGGACTTGTTTTATCTTATAGTCTGCGGGTCATCATCCAGGGAAGTCAGGGCAGGAACTTAAAACAGGAACCTGAAGGCAGAAGCTACTGCAGAGACCAAGGGGGAGTGCTGTGTACTGGCTTGTTCCGCCTGCTTTCTTATACACCCCAGGATCACCTGCCCAAGGGCTGTGCTACCCACCAGTGTGTTGGGCCTTTCCACATCAATCATCAACCAAGAAAACAGCCCCAAACAGGCCATTCTTATAAAGGCAGTTTCTTAAGTGAGGTTCCTTCTCAGATGACCCTAAACCGTGTCAAGCTGACATAAAAGCTAGCTAGTACACTATGTATTGCTTGAATCTAGGGATCTATTAATGAGTGCACACTTCTTTAATTCAGAAGTGTTTCAGGACTCTCATCCTCCAAGGATGGATCTTCCAAGTTCTTTGAATTCCTATCTCATACCCCTACACGCAAACATAGCAGTCAATTGTGACAATCCCTCTCCCAAGTGCACTCTCCTCTTCTCTACTGTAGTCAAGAATAAGAAGGAAAAACAGTTTAAGATCACATTGTAGAGCCAGAGGGATGGCTCAGTGGATAATGGTGTTTGTGCCAAGCCTGATGGTACTGAGCTTGACCTCCAGTACCCACATGATGGGAGAGAGAACAAACTCTAGCAGGTTATCCTATAACCTGTACATGTGTGCCATGACATGTTCACCCACACAAACATACACATATACCTCAAAGAATGAATGAATGAATGAATAAATAAATAAATAAATAAATAAATAAATAAAGTGATATAAAAAGATAATGTACTTTGGACATTAATGGCAAGAATTCAGGCAAATTATCCAACTTTTAAGTCAGTTTTGTATCTATGGGGAAGTACAAAGTACTGACTGTGGAGCCAGCTGATGTTGCCAAGCTAACACTGCCGCAGCCTCTCCCACATCACACTCACCTGCATCAGTTAGTGAAGAAGGAGCCAGGGTATGAGACACTCTACTCCCAAGAAAGCATGTCTCTCTATACAATGAGATCTATACATCCTACTCTTTGCACCAAAGAACAAACTCCAAATGGGTAAACTGGGAAGAGAAAGAAAGGAGAAGGCTCCTGGGAACCACTCTGGAAACAGCACATGATTTCAAGAATATGATTTGGGATAAGCTTTTATGATACAAACTCAGAAGCCACAACAAATGACAACATATCTGACCACAGAAAACCTTTCACACAATTACTGTGTTCTCCGTGAACAAAATCAGTACTGTGAGAAAACAATGCCAGTATTTTATATTGCCAAGAGCTGGAGTCCACATTACACGAGCTCCTACAAAGCGATGGGGAGATAACCTAGTGGGGAAATGGATGAACAAAGCGCACACCAGAGAAGGAAAGCATTAGGGGATAATGGTGCTGTCAACAGTGAAGCCATCGAGACACCACTGTTGGTGAGAATGTAACCTGTCAAAATCTCTATGTAAAACAATCTAGCAGTTATTTATCAAAATTACAGTGCAGTCTTTGACTCAGCTATCTTATTTTTTAGTATTTATCATGGAAAAATAATTACCCACGATTACACATGTGGGGAACTGTATATGTAAAGAATACTCATTGCAACAATGTGTGTATTGGCAAAGATAAGGGGACTGGTTAAATAAATGATATCTTATTTCCTTGGGGAATACTATGTAATTGTATAAAAAAACTCTTACTATGCTAATAAAGCTAAATCTTCAAGATTTAGTTGAATTTAAAATGCAAGATGCAAAATATAGTTCGTCTATAGTACATATAAGTAAAAGGGAGTTTGTGAACTTTATATATGGTACACATCCTTTGGAAGGAAACAACTACTGCTGCTATACCAGAGAAGGTATCTGTAGGCACCTGGACAGCCTTAAAAAAAAAGTGTGTGTGAAAGCTCAGTCATGTGCACGCCATAGTACATAGTGTGGAAGCCAACGGCCAACTTTCCAGAGTCAGTTTTCTCCGGCCATCCTGTGGGATCCAGCATCAGGCCTGCATGACTGTTCCTCTAACAGATGAGCTATATTGCCAAGTGCCAGTGTGTACAAGCTTTTTATAGTTGGTATGTTTGATTTTTACTTTTCTCATTGTTTTTAAAAGATATTTTTCTCAAAAATATTTAAAATATTTTTATGTGTATGTGTGCATTGTCTGCATGTATATGTGTATTCCACATGTGTGCCTGGTACCAGAAGAGGACACTGGATTTGCTAGAACTGGAGTTAAAGATGGTTGTAAGCCATCATACAGATGCTGGCAACTGAATCCAGGATGTCTAGAAGAGCAGCTAGTGCTCTTAATTACCCACTGAGCCATCTCTCCAGCTTCTTAAATATAATTTTTACATGTATGCACTGTGCCATTTATGTGTACATATGCCATGGTCTATGTGAGGACATCTGAGAAGAAGCCAAAGGAATGGTTAGGACAGACACACCATGTTCCTAAGACCCTGAGGTTTTACCATAGAAGATCCAAGATTCCTGATGTGCCCTACTCAATCCCTACACCTCTGAACTTGCTTTGGCTCATGTAGTCACCACCCAGGCAACTTCATTCCCCCTTTATTTTTATCACATTCAAAACATCAAATAACTAAGAAGGTTCCATTCATCTCCCCACAGTTCAGCACTCTGTCTAGTGAGTGGTTCAGAGGTAAATGAAAGTGTCTCAAACACAGAAATGCAGACCGTTCACTTGGTCAGCCATGAGAGAAGTAAATCCTCTTCTGCAACAAGCTGCCAACAGAGCACTAAGAGGTTCCAGGGTCTCTGTAAATCATCTCCAAGAGGGGTTATGACAATGTGTGAGAATGGTACACCACACAAGGAATCTCTTAAGAGCAAGACTCTGCCATTGTCTCCACTTTTCCCAGGGCAGAAAGTGCCTCTATTACTTGGTATGAATCACCTGCCTCCTGGACATATCTTAAAATGGAAAGGGTTGGTTGGGCCAGGACACCTTCACATCAGGATACTATTAAGATCCTTCAATTAAACCAGCCCATAAAAGGTCATCTTGCTCATCAGGCAACATCTAGTTCTCAAACGCAGTACACCTGGGCTAAGGACAGGCATGGGCAAAATGCCCAGTGGGAGTCTTTGAGCCGGAGACAACAGGAAGGTAGAAAGAGTGACTTCAAGAAGGCAGCCACCTCCTTTCCTTCCTTCAGCTGGCTGAACCAGATTGAAGAAAGAAATCTAATCAAGTAAGTCTGCATCTGTACCTGCCTCCCTAGCCTTTGTTGAGGCAGAACACCAAGGAACCGAGGGCCTTCCTGAAAAGCTCCCGGAGTCCTATCAGACAGGCTGGCCTTCCGGGCTTTGCTTCCTCCCAGCACGCCTGCTTCAGCTCTCTTTCCCATTCACTTCATTTGCAGTTCTAGGCCCTTGCCAATTAGACTAGTAAGTCCCGTCATGAAAAGCCAACAACTGCTCTCCAAATACACCAGTCTCCTTTTTCCTAAAACAAAGGCTTTAAAAGGGAAGGGAAGGTGAAGAGAGAAAGTGAACTTGGCCTACCAATTCTGGCTAACGTAGGGTTTCCACAACACTGCTCTCCACTTCTGTTTGTACATTTTTTTGCTATTTATAAAAATTTTAAGAAGAATGGCAACAAGAAATTTGACACCAAGCACTAAAACGAAGCCATAAAGGGACTGCCAAAAAAAAAAAAAAAAAAAAAAAAGCTGAGCAATGTCTAAGATATGGTGTAGTGTTCATACACTGAAAACTATTTACTGCCTCTAGCTGAGCAGAATCAAACAGTCCTCATCCCAAGCCCCACCTGCCTTCCTTCCCATTTACTCTCAAGCTGAGAGTGCAAAGGCTTCTCACTGAAGGGGGAAGGTGTGGAAAGGCTTCTCACTGAAGGGGGAAGATGTGGAAAGGCTTCTCACTGAAGGGGGAAGGTGTGGAGAGCACAAGAGCACAATGCCCTCAACCCCCAGAAGAGATACATCTGGAACACTCACTAGTGTGCCTTCAAGCCTGGCTCCAGGTCACATTGTTATTATGGACCATGGTTCAGACTGCAACCTGTATGTAACCACCAACAATATGGGGCTCCTTCAATGAGCATCTAGAAACCCCATGGCCCTCACAATTAGGAAGCTCAGGTGCTAGGTGGCCAATTAGGGCAGAATTTAAGATCTTAAAAATCCTTCCCACTTGTATTATCTTTTTGCCAGAGAAATTTTTACACAACCCAGGAGAAACACACACACACACACACACACACACACACACCCCAAACATTTACCAGTAGCAAATCATAGTAAAATGTATTTAAAAGCAAATCTTTGGGTGTTTTCAATTAGCAATTAATAGTGCCTCGGATAAACCTCATTGGTTACTGTCACTGTGCAAAGCTCTTTCGGTGTTTCAAAAACACTTATTATTTACTGAGGGTAGGTGCACACATACCCTGAGAGAGTGTAGGATCAGAGGACAGCTTGCAGGACTCTGTTCTCTCCCACCAGTATTTGAGTTCCAGGAATCAAGCTCAAGTTGTCAGGCTTGGTGGCACACACCTTTATCCAAAGAACAGTCCCTGACACTTAAGAGTATTTTTTAAAACATAAAGCAAAATTGCATACTTACAAGATGGATCTTCATTGTTTTTCAGCACTGACTGATATCTGGACTTTACAAAAGCCAGTAAAGTTGAGAATGCTGCTTTGCATAAATACATATTCAAAATGCCAGAGGTATACTTAAGGTTATTTCAGAAACTGTGGGAAGCTAAGTTACAAGTCAAAATTCACCCAGTGTGTGTATGTGTAGTGTATTGTGTATACAGAGTATGTACACACATGTGAGTCCAGATGAGAACATCAGGTGTCTCACTCTCTCTCCACCTTATTCCACTGAGACAGGATCTGTCATTGACCCTGGAGTTAAGTTGGCAGGCCAGCAGCCTAGCAATCCTCCTGACTGTCCCTTGCATTCATAAATATGAATGACCATGCCCTGTTTTCTATGAAGTCTCCACGCTTGCATAGAAATACTTTTAATCTCTGAGCCATCTGCCCAGACCCCAATTTAACCAGTTCTTATAAAACCCAGGATAGGGACTCAGACAGTAATTTTGGGAAGGGGAGGGAAGGGGAAGAATTGAAACTGTGTCCCAGGCTGGTTCAGAACTCATGGCAATCCTCTTGCCTCAGCCTCTGAGTACTAAGGATTACAGGTGTAAACTATCCTTCCCAGCTTTCAAACAGCAATTTAGAAAAAAAATTTAAATTATTACAATTCAAAGGTATACTAATTTGACATTTTACTGGGAGATAATGGTAAGGAAAATATCAGAAGTCTTTGTTTTCTATAATTATGCTATTATGTTTCTGTAAGAGCAGGAAACTGTCTACACAGTAAAAATACTGTAATTCATAACAAATAGTCTCAAGTACAAGCTGGGGTGCTTACGCAGCATCTGAGGGGTGATGATGTGCTCAGTGCACATCAGAACCAAGGCTGCAGCTTGAAAAATGTTACTTTTGATTTTAAGCTAATCTTTGGTCACTCAATCTTCCGATACCCTTTAACTGTCTCTAAGTGTTGCACAACACCCACAGTCAGTGCCATGAACCCTGATGGGGTGATGACCCACACTTTAGAAGGATCCCTTGCCCGCTACAGCAGTCCACAAGATATCAGTCGTTATCTTAAAAGGTTCCTAAAGTTTACAAACAGTTCTTATAACAAAGGTAGTAACTGTCGAGTGACTATTCCCCACCCAGACACTCTCAGTGCCTCCTATAGCCTGCAGGCTACAACTTGTACATAGAGTAGAACATGACAGAAACTGGGCTTACATTCCAGACAAAGAACAGAGGTAAACCCAATGACTTCAGCAGACATCAATATTGTGGAGAAATAAACCAGTGGAGTTAACAAGGCAGACTGTAGGCAGGGCAGAAGTCTTTTCAGGTAAGCACTAAGGAGGGGGGCTGGTGGAAACCCACATGCAAGCAGAATGATGAGGACAGTCCTCTGTGGAAATACAGCCTAGGAAGAAGAAAGAGCCCACCCTGGGGCAGAGAGCAGGTCTGGGTGGGGCAGAGCTGTTAGTGACATCAGCTTCCCAGCCAAAGTCTGCAGAGTAGACAGTCACTGGTTAGAGAGTTAGTGGTACAGGAGGTCACTATCATGCCTAACCAGTACACAAGGGTCATCATTTTGA
Organism: Apodemus sylvaticus; assembly: GCF_947179515.1. Lineage (NCBI taxonomy): Eukaryota > Metazoa > Chordata > Mammalia > Rodentia > Muridae > Apodemus > Apodemus sylvaticus. Next base: position 49,589,460 of record NC_067488.1, on the reverse strand, counting down.
AGATTTTTACTTTTCTTGAGCAACAGAAGTTGTATCTTGCTTCCTGCTGTATCCTTCCCTCTTTACTCCCCAGCCCTCTTCGTTGGAGGGCTCCCATCCAAGACCCACTTTTCTTCAAAAAGTGCATGTGAGGACCAGAGTGCTAACTCCACTTTTAAGGAAATATTCAAAGCCTACCTACTAAGTGCCAGGTGGTTTTCAGGGTCTGGGGGATAGAAGGGTGAACCAGACACAGCCATCTTTAAGAGGCTCAGCCTGGTTTCCCTGGAAGGACAGGTAATCAAACACATCCTCTACAACTGGTGACTGTTACAGCACAGATGCACTGATTTTTTTTTTTTTCATCAGATAACTGCCTTTGACAGCAACTTCACTCCAGCTTATGATATCATTTGCCCAAACCAGCTACAGGTTGGGCTTCTACCCTGAATGCCTTACAAGATCAGATTTACACCTGTGACTCTTCTGAAACATCCAGCGCTAGACAAAAACATTGTCTTCCCCATCAAAACCAAAGCCAAGCCTCTACTCCCAAACCCTGATCCCAACTCACACCCCAATCTTCTCTGCCCTGTCTCTCTGAAGAGACCACTATTACCAAAACCCAACTACAGGCTGGATGGAGTAGCATAAGCCTTTCATCTCTACACTCAGCAGGCAGAGGCAAGTTCATGGCCAGCTTGATCTACAGAGAGAGTTCCAGGACAGCCAGGGCTACACAGAGAAACCCTGTGCCAAAAAACAAAAACTAAATAAAACAAAAGAATAAACTTTAATTACTACTCTCTTCCAGTCACAAACTTGTTTGGGCCATGAAAAGTACTTGCTAGCTAAAGCAAAGGAAAAAGGGGTAATGTCCATCCATTCACGTGTATTTGGGACGTAAGTCTCTCACCGACGAAGCTCTGCCAACAGCACTTCCTCTCTCTATACATCCACTACCACTATCAGTAAGGCACTGCATCACAGGAGTGAAAAATTATCTCTAGGGCCAGGGTGTATCTCAGTGTTAAAGTACTTGCCAAATATGCACATGGTTGGAAGTTTGAGCCCTAGCACAGGTGGTGTGTGTGTGTGGTGGTGGGGGGGGTAGTGGTGGTGGTTGTAGTGTGTTAAGTCAGTGTCTCTAGGAATATTATAAGCAGACTCAAAACCCTACATTCTATAAGCTAAAGTATACAGAAATAAGTTTATGTACAATAGGCAAACACTTGGGTAAAAGTTCCTAAGTGACATAATGCTAAGTGAAATAAGCTCAGCACAGAAACCGCATGGCGTGGTTCTAGGTAAATCCATGCAGCAGCTGCCAGAACTGCACAGGCAAGTTGCACTGTCCTATAGTTAACTGCACTGCGTACTCAATCTTGGCGGAGAGTAGACTCTTGCTAAGTGTTTATGCTACAGTAACTATAGTAGAATTTATTGAAGTGAGGTTGGTTTCTTCCTAATTACTTGTCTTGTAAGCTTATTCCTGTAACACTTTTCCTGGCTCAGTCCCTGGCACCTCCCTACCCCCACCTCGTTAGACCACATAATACTAGGACACCTTTTTTTAGTAACCTGGAAGGAGAGGGGCAAGTTAGATTTATAAATAAATTAATTTACATAATCATATGCATCCTCTTCCTTTAACAATGCCTCATACACAAGGGATTTATGGTCTTTATAATCACCAAAAACACAAGGCAGGTGTTGCCATCTCTGGCTCTGCCTGGACCCCCATAAGATTCAAACAAGCCATTCACCAGCCCTGGGCCAGCCAAGCTTTCTCCAAAGTAACTAAGACTTATGCTATCCCTGCTTAGAGGAAAGGGAGAAGAAGAGGAAAGAAGAGAAGCAGCGGCTGCACCAGACACTGTACAGCAACAGGCGTAAACGTTCTGGAGAACAAGCCCCTGTACACTGTGTCCATGCTATAGTAAAATGTCTCATTTGGGACTAACAGCAACTTCCAAGCAGCCAGCCAGATGACTTTGTGCCTATTATTTAAAGAGGGTGACAATCAGTTTCAGAGAGTGTCTAAAGTTTCATAGTTTTTTTCATTTAATTACTACAGAAGGCAGCAAACTGATATATCATGACTTCTTTAATAAGTGATCTCTTTCCCATGCTTTCATTCCCAGGCAACTATGAGATGAGACAGGTCCTAAGGTCTAGTAGAAGGGGCTAGACAACTCATGGCTCTGAAGGCCTCATTAGGAATGTTCTTTACTGTGAGCACAGGAGCCTACTGATGGTTAAGTGGGCGAATCTCGCGTTTACATTTCAAAGGTCAATGGCAGCAGGGAACTGAGCACATGTGAGAGATGCACAGGTGTAGAACAAGTTCAAACTGGTGGGCCCATGGAGTAGCTACCAGTTAAGGTCCACCCAGGAGACAAGAACCACACTCATTATTTTAGCAGTGAAATTGTAGCATAAAGAGTAATATAAAGAATTTGTAACTAGGTATAAAGTTATTAGTCGCTGACAGGGGTGAGGAGAGATAAATCAGAACTTCCTAGGGCCAGGGGAAACAAAGAGAAGAGACTGTGAGGCAAGGCCAAGTACCTATGTATAGGGAACTTTAGTTCAGTGCCATGGTATTGATCTTACATACGGGGAAAACTAGAAACTGGATTAAGCTGATGCTACAGGAAGGAACTGATGTTGCTGGACCAAAGAAATGTTAGCCAATTGCCTCTCATGGGCTCAGGAAACAGCAAAGGCCTTCTCTCTTCTCTAGCCATGCCCTTTCCTAGTACTGCACAGCCAAGAGCCAGGTGACAAATTTGGCAGGAGCCCAGTTTCAGTACTCTTCTTTTCCAATGTTACCAACAACTCGATAATCAAATGTATCATAGCAAAGAAATTAAACCTGGGAAACCAAAGGTAGTGAGGCCTCAGCATTTTATACACCAATGAGAAAAAAAAATGACATCAAATACACTAGCTTGATGCTATGACATGAACTGTAAGACATATCCATATTTCAAAACTGCTAAAAGGTGAAAGGGCAAAACATCCACATATTCTGCAACAAAATACCAAACAAAACATAATTTCTGCAGCTGGGGTGTAGCTCTGTGAGCAGAGTGAATGCTTAGCATACACATAACCTTGGGTTGAATGCCCAGAACCACACAAATCAGGTGGGGTAGCACACTTGTACTTCTAGCTGAAGAGCACAATACCAAATGTTGAAGGTCATCCTCAGCTATCTAGTGGGTCAAAGGCCAGCCCAGGATATAAAAGATCCTCCTTAAAACAATCAAATAAACAAAACCCATCACACTGTCTACATAAAATTTTATTAAAGAAACAGGTTGGAAAAAAAATTTGAAATGAGCACTATCACTGGAAGATATTAACATGTGCATGTGTAAGGCTCAACCCCACCAGAAAAAAGTGGCATGTGTGTGTGTGTGTGTGAAAAACATTTTAAAATAGGAGCTCCAAAATACAATTATTTTGCTTGTTTAACTTAACTGATAAAACGTATGCAATTTTGGGAAATACTAGAGTCAAGCACACAAATGACATTGCCTAGGTTTTCCCAAAGGTAACATCTTAATTACAGGCCAGCACTACCCAGATGACTTAGGGATCAGTCAGGCAGTGTTCAGATCTCACATGTACATGGACTCACTGGTGTGCTGCCCTTTTGTACTGTAGTCTGTACACATTCTCTTGTGCACACTCACATAACCACGACCACGCAGTACAGTCTCATCACACGCTCTTCGATACCACAATCATCTCTCTTCCCAAGACTTGCCCATCTTCCCTCTGAAAAGGATTTATTTTATTCTGCCATTATTGGTGACATGGACCCTAGCATCTTTTTTTTTTCAGTATAAAGAGTAATTAATAACCCAGATATCTTACTCAGCTTTGGGATAACTACTTCTATGTTAGCAATGCAATGCAATGGAAAGATTTCTCCAAATGAGGAAATCTCTGTGAAGCCCATATTTCCTAAGGATTGCAGCTTTCTCTTCATGCCAGCTGCTGCTGTTATCACTGTAACTTATTAGCCTGTCTGTTCTAAAGTTGTCATTGCCTTACAGATTTGCCACAGAGTAGTCAGTGACCGTTACAAAATGAAGCAATGTGCTTAAGATCTTTTATGCTCTTTCATGGCTTTCCTAACCAAGTCTTCTACACTTGGCCTTCAATAGCAGGCAGCGTCTTTGTGGCCTATCATCTTCATGCCTGCTCTCAGATCCCCCCTCAAGCCTACACCAAGAAACCAGCTAGCTGTATACTATCTGTTTTCCAGCATGTCTGCTGGTCACTGACAGACTCAGGATACTGCTTCCTCCAAAAAACCCTCTCTGATGGTTTTTCACCACAAGTTTTATCCCCTCACCATGTATGCATACCTCCACTGTGACAAAGCATGACAAAACCTTTATCGTTTAACTAATTTAGTATACTTCAAAGCCACCAAGAATCATTTCTCACTCTTTGTGGAAAGCGGTTTCAAGAGCCCTCTGGGAAATAAAGAAACAGAGGATGCTCAAGTCTCATATAAAATGCTGTAGTTTTTGCATATGATATATGGGTATCCTGCATACTCTAAATAATCTCTAGATTATTGATATCTCTAACCAAACGTGAAGGGTATGTAAGTCACTACTGTATTGCTTATAGAATAAGGACCCAAAAAGCCTAAACATACTCAGTACAGATGCAGTTCCCGCTCACCCCTGCCCCCAAATTATTTTCTATCACTGTTTGATTGGTTGAATCTAGGGGTAGGAAACCCATGGGTATGAAGGGCCATTGTGCTTATCCAATTCCTCTATCATCTGACCACATCTAGGTATAGCAGGCTATTTTCTATAGAGGAACAAGAACATTTGAAGTTAAAAATGAGAGGCATGGTGGCATAGCATTTGATCCCAGCATTTAGGAGATTGAGACAGGCAGATCTCTTCAGTTCAAGGCCAGCCTGATCAACTAAAGTGAACTGTAGGCCAGCCAGGGCTACATAGTTAAGACCCTGTCTGAAAAAATGAAACAAAACAACCAAACAAAAACTGGCAAAAATAAACAAAAAGCTAGGCATATAGGCTTTTACCTATAATTCCCCAAAGCAAGGCATGTATCAAAACTAAAACCAAGACAAACAAAAAAACCCCAAAATCCACTTAAGACCTAAGTATACATTATGGTGGCTAGTAACCAAATGTGGCAACTAAAACTGAATTTAAAAAATAATTCCTCAGTCACATTAGTCACATTTCTTTTTTTTTTGGATTTCATTTTTTCAAGACAGGGTTTCTCTATATAGTCTTGGCTGTCCTGGAACTCACTCTGTAGACTAGGCTGTCCTGGAACTCAGAAACCCGCCTGCCTCTGCCTCCCAGAGTGCTGGGATTACAGGCGTGTGCCACCACCACCACCGGGCTACTAGTCACATTTCAAATGCTCAAGTTATCTGCATGCAATGTTCAGGATTTAATCCCAGTACTTGTGGGGCACAGGCAGACAGATATCCAAGTTTGAGGCTAGCCTGGTTTCAAACAACAAACATTTAACTCCTGTTTTTCAGGGTCCATGATCCTGACTACTCTCCTAGGCCCAGGCAGCTGCAGAAGTATGAAGGGTCGGAGTGAGAGTAGTGGCTCACAAAGGAGGGAAGCCAAGCTTATAATGTTCAGGGCTTGTCTCTCAGGGTGAATTTGAACTTTACCTTAGGCAGGAAACACTAAGGGAATCTACTAAAAAAGTAATTAGGCAATCCAATTTATATTTTAGAGAGTGGCGAAAAGCTACGCTATGTGGAAAAAGATGAAACTCAAAAACTGGAAGAGACTTAAGGGCAAGAACTTAATACTTTGGAGCCAGAATTTACTCCATTCATCCTAATATAACCTGGACTCGGGAGTTGCCCTTCAAGACCCTTTGTTTCCTTAGGTGTAAAAGGGAGAATGAAGCTACACATTTTTGTTAGAGATGAAGGACTTAACTAGACAAGCCCTACTGTGTTCTGGGTGCACCCTCCTGCTGTTCTTCTCTAGGATAAAGAACTGGTAAGGAAAAGTAGTCTTGGCGTAAACCACACTGAGCACAACTTATAAATATGGTATAGGAATTCAGGGTACCTAGTCTTAAGCACAATTTACTATGGACTGTTGGTTTGGCCTGAGCTCCTGTACTCAACCCACCTGACCAATGCAATATGAAGTCAGGCTCGCTACAGTTCAAAACCCTAATTAAGTCCATTTTTTGACCTGAGAAATCAGAGAGTAAGAGGTCAGTAGTTAAATCTTCAAATAAGCTAGCTGGCATGATAAGAGAATACCCTGTACTTTATTTTTTTGGAGACAGGACCTCACTGTTCCCCAGGCTGGTCTAGAACTCACTGTATAGATTAGGCTGTCTCTTAACACCCAGCAGATCTTAGGTTCTCTCTGTCTCTCTCTCTCTCACACACACACACACAGACAGACACAGAGAGAGACAGAGAGAGAGACAGAGACAGAGACACGGGGTTGGAGGGGAGGAATGAAGGGAGGGAGAAGAGAAGAGAGAAGAGAGACCAAAATGTCTGGATTATATAGGGGAAAATTTCTGGGGGAGGGGAAGCCCAGCCCCTGTGCTGGAAAGTTCAGCAGAGAGGGCAGGGGTATGCCTGCCATTTCCTATAACAGGCAGGAAATGCTGAAGGATGCTGGGAGAACATGGAGGTCAGGTCTGCTGTGGCATGTAAAATATGTCCCTTGTCCCAGGTCTGAATCCCAACAGTGTTTTTCCTCTGTTTCTGCGTTCAGATATGAACCAACCTCTGCTTAGCTCATCAGGCACATTCTATTTTATGGAATGCAGTATTGCTGATTCTAGACCCATGAACAAAAGCTAGCCAAGATCTTTAAATTTGATGCAATTATTCTTTTTCTTCTCTTCCAATTAGAGTCTTGCTATGCCCAAGCTAGTCTCAAAACCATTGTCCTTCTGCTTTAGCCTCCCAAGTGCTGGAATTACAGATATTCAGCCACCACCATCTTCATCATCATAGCTTAATCATGTCTTCTGACAGTTCTGGTGACTGACAAGGAGACAGAAAAGACAATGCTAAGGTGCACTGACTCTAATAGTTTCAGTCTTCCTCAAGGCAATCATCCAGGAAATAGAAACATCTCTCTTTCTCTGTTGCCTTTGAAATGCAGGAAGTAGAAAATACCTCTCTTTCTTTGTTGCCTTTGAAATGCAGAATTAGTTTGATCTTGAAGAAAGTTGAGAGCTACCAGTGCAGAGAAGGTGAAGGGATTTGCAGAGAAAGAATGTTGAGACTTCCTTTTGAAAAGTATTCCTTAGGGTTATTCCTGCAGGGAACAAGTTCCAACTAGCCTTTCCAGAATTCCAAAGAAAATTGTTTCTATCTTTGTTGTTACTTTTTCTTGCATGCTTAGGTTAAAGCTGCCTTGGGTATATGGGTCAGAGAACCTGGGATATTATTATTGGTCAAAGGAATTTCTGAGGGAAAGCTACAACTTGAGAATGGACAGTTAAGCATGCAAGAGGTATTAGAGAGCTCATTACTAAAAATACATTACCCAACACACATAATTAAGACACAAAATATGCTAGTTGACACTGGGCCATCCAGCAGTCACAATGTAATAGGTAGACTGAAAACATGTCACCACCCAGCCCTGCAGCATCTGATCCTTAGGCTCCAATCTCTGAGAGGGACCCTTTACATTTCTAAAAAGTCATATTTTATCTTTTGGCTATGTCTGCCGCCTACCCTTTTTAAAAATGTGTAAGCACATTAGACCCCAACCTACAACTACTTACAAAAAAAAAAAAAAAAGACAAAAACGCCAAAACATCTTAAGGTAGATTACTTTAAATTAACAGCTCTGTAGTGATTCTCTCATATAGACTGATTGATGCTGTTTTCCTATTTGTCCCGTTGTGTGTGTGTGTGTGTGTGTGTGCGCTTTTCAGGCCTTCCTGTGCAGGGCAGCTAGTCAAAAGATCCTGGTGGTTGGTTTTAAATGACTAGACTGACATGGGTCTGTGGGCATGCCTGTGAGGGACTTGTTTAAACTAAACTAATTAGGATGAAAAGAACCACTCTAATGTGGCATCATTTCTTGAGCAGGTCCCTAAATTTGGACAAAAGGAGAGAGCAAGTCAGAGCCCAAGCAGGTAAGTGTTCTCACTCTGCTCTTGAGTGCAGCTGTGACTGGCTAATTCAAATTTGCTGCCCTGGCTTCCCTCTTCACAATGATGGTCTATAACCTAGATCTGTGAGCTGAAACAGGTAACAAAATTTAGTCTCATTTATGGCTAGTGTAATATGGTAGGACAAAGTGTACATTTTAAACTCTTTTTTTTTTTTTTTAGATTTATGTGTATCAGTGTTCTGTCTGCAAGTATGCCTGGGTGCCTGGGTGCCCTCAGATGTCAGAAAAGGATTTCAGACCCCTTGTACCTGAATTACAGACAATTGTGAGTAGCCATGTGGATACTGGGAGTTGAACCTGGGTCCTGTGGAAGGGCAACAGTGATCTTAACCACTGACTCATCTCTCCAGTCCCTGATAGTCCTTTTTGTTTTTTTTAAATCATGTCAACTCTTTTCTGGGTGGGGTGTTTTCCTATTTGTCCCGTTGTGTGTGTGTGTGTGTGTGTGTGTGCGCTTTTCAGGCCTTCCTGTGCAGGGCAGCTAGTCAAAAGATCCTGGTGGTTGGTTTTAAATGACTAGACTGACATGGGTCTGTGGGCATGCCTGTGAGGGACTTGTTTAAACTAAACTAATTAGGATGAAAAGAACCACTCTAATGTGGCATCATTTCTTGAGCAGGTCCCTAAATTTGGACAAAAGGAGAGAGCAAGTCAGAGCCCAAGCAGGTAAGTGTTCTCACTCTGCTCTTGAGTGCAGCTGTGACTGGCTAATTCAAATTTGCTGCCCTGGCTTCCCTCTTCACAATGATGGTCTATAACCTAGATCTGTGAGCTGAAACAGGTAACAAAATTTAGTCTCATTTATGGCTAGTGTAATATGGTAGGACAAAGTGTACATTTTAAACTCTTTTTTTTTTTTTTTAGATTTATGTGTATCAGTGTTCTGTCTGCAAGTATGCCTGGGTGCCTGGGTGCCCTCAGATGTCAGAAAAGGATTTCAGACCCCTTGTACCTGAATTACAGACAATTGTGAGTAGCCATGTGGATACTGGGAGTTGAACCTGGGTCCTGTGGAAGGGCAACAGTGATCTTAACCACTGACTCATCTCTCCAGTCCCTGATAGTCCTTTTTGTTTTTTTTAAATCATGTCAACTCTTTTCTGGGTGGGGTGGGGAGACACAGCTGGCCTCTAACTTTCTATGGGGATGACCCAAATATCTGATCTTCTTGCTTCCATTTTTTAATTGCTAGGATAACAGGTGTTATGTTCAGTTTATGCAGTGCTAGGGAGTCATGCTTGTTACACAAGCACTCTACTAACTGAGCTACATCTCAGTCCTCCCATATCAACTCCTACCAGCTCTCAAAATGCCCCTTTTCTCATCTGTGTTTGAAAGTGATTCTAGATATTGAGAGGCTGACATGCATTGGCTCAAAGTACCCTCCTCCCTCCTGGCCTTTTTATCTTAACTAGGACTCATAGTGAGTTTTCCATGCTGTCTTCTGTGATAAAGGTTTGAGGTTTTTCAACTACTAACTAGATAAATACTATGAATACTGTATTCAGATAGGCTTGGATGAGACAAAAGCTAGTTTTATTTATTTCAGTCTAACAATTATGTGATTTCAATAGAAAAGGGTAAGTGTAAGCTATCATTAAGAGAATTTCATGGGAAAGTCAATGTTCTAAAGCAAGGCTGCCCTGAGAATACCCTATAATCAACTTTGACTAGAATAAATTAGAATTTTAGTCAACTACTCACATTCTGAAGTATCAAATTAAAAGGTTGACATATTGCAAGAGAAACTAATGTTGGGCCATTTTCCATCAGGCTCAGTTACTCAGATGCCAAGGAAACATAAAATGAACAGGAGATGGGCATATTGTTGTTCTAATAAAAATGTGAATAAACTTTGAGTCCAGCTAAAATACCCTACAACTGGCTTCTGGGACACCGTCATGTATAGTAGTGGAAACTACTTCAATGGCAAAGTACAGGACAAATCACAATCGCCAGGTCTTTCTCCTTCCCGTTTCAAATTTCTCTCATCTATACAGAATTCAAAACACATTTTAAATTAAGTATTCAGCACATGAACTACTTTTTTGGTTTGAGATGGACATTTCTATTATTCTCTTGAAAACAACTTCTAAACATTTTTTTATTATGTATTTAATGCATACAAGAGAAACTTGTACAAATTCCACTCAGCTTAAGGAACAGAAACATTTCCAGCACATAGAAGCCTTTCTATAATCTACCTTTTACAACCCTAGCAGCATCCTCTTTGACATACCATGTATCCTAGCATTTTCACTTTAATCAATGGAATTGTAGTAGTCTTCTACAATTAGCTTTTCTCAATCATCTTTTGATCATTCATATAAATGTTACAGTGAGGATGCCATAGTGAAGGTGAGTGTGGAACTGTATACTTGCCAGATGGAGTCAAAATTATCATGTGCTCAGAGTCATTCTTGGCTATGCAGGTAGTTCAAGGCCCACATGTACAAATTACTGCATAAGACCCCACCTGTCTCATCCCTTTGATGAGCATCTAGGTTTTCAGTCTCTACCACTATGAACAACCTACTACAAACCTTTGTATCTATGTGCAGAGGAGTTCACCTGCTGGGGGACAGATCCAGGCCCATAGCTGAGATGCTGGACACAAGGCATCCACACTGTCCAATTTTGCTTCCCTTCTAATACATCCCATGCTATTCTTCAAATACTCCTACCAGAGTGTGAGTTTTCATTGCTCCACGGGCTCAAACAAAATGTTATTTTAACACTTTTCCGTTTTTGCCAAATTGGTGGGTATAAAGTCATTCATTGTGGTTTAACTTGCATGTCTTTGGTTACTAATTAAGTTGGCTTTCCCAGCCCTAGTTTATTTGATCATTTGGAGTTCCTCTACTTTGAAATTACTATTTGTTCAACTTTGTGTTTTCTACTGGTTCTTTTAACCACCAGTTTCAAGTTCTTTACTGTATACAGATACACAGCTACAAATCCTTTACTGATCATATATATGTGCAGAAAAAAATTTCTCCTTATTTCTCTATCACTCTCATCAGTGCCATTTAGTGACTACAAGTCTTAATGAACATAAACGGATCACCTTTTTTTACTCAGTTTGCTTGTTATTGTATTTAAATAATTCCTACTCCAAATTATAGACATCCCTTCCATATTCACTCTAGAACTAATAGAAATTTTCATATTCTCTCCATCTAGTTAGTGTTTACTTGGTATTTATATGGTGCCTGGCTTGATCCATACACAGAGAGGAAGACATTCCTGTTTATAGAGGTTGAAACTGAAGTGATGCAGTTAGTTGTAATCCAAGGAACACCAGAAGCACCAGGCAGCTAGACGCCAGGAAGAAAAGAGGGCCGATTCTTCCCAGACTTCAGAGGGAGCAGAATTTTGGACTGCTAATCAGCAAAACTGTCAAGAGTGTAAACTTTGGATGCTTTAATCACCAACTTTGTGGTATGCTATGTGACAGCCCTGAGACACAAGCACAGCCCATATATAGTACTTCTAACATTTGTTGGGAAGTCTGTTATTCCTTTGCTCCCCAATCTTAGTGTCAATTGTCACCTCTCCCCAGGCAACAGTGGGGCTAGTTCTGTCATGGAGCAAGATTTCATGCACACATGGGGCCCAAAGTTTAGACTTGCTTACTCTGACATTGACCCTGACACTGACCCACCACTGCCTTCTGCACTAGCGCTTGTGAGCTATAGCAGACCCAGCCCTCCTCCTTCATTCCTTTCTTCTCTCTCTTCTATATAAATTTTTAATTACCTCATCAAGTTTAAAAAAGATTATTGTAACTATTAAAATGGGTTTGAGTTTATAAACCATTTCTAGGAAAACAGATTTTTGTTGTTGTTGTTGTTGTTGTTTGTTTTTTTCCGAGACAGGGTTTCTCTGTGTAGCTGTGGCTGTCCTGGAACTCACTCTGTAGAACAGGCTGGCCTCAAACTCAGAAATCCACCTGTCTCTCCCTCCTAAGTGCTGGGACTAAAGGTGTGCGCCGCCACCACCCAGCTTTCTTCTTTATTCTTGAGCTAATAGATTTCTACTACTATTTAGGTCTAAATTTAGTATTTTCTAATCTTTTTACACATTCTCCATAGATGACCAATTAAGTTTAATCCCAAATGTATTTCTCAGATCCCTTGGGACATTATTCTGTTGGGTTTTATTCATTATTGTTTTATCTGTATATATGTTTCTCATATATATATATTCATGTGCCATGGTGTGTGTGTGTATGTGTATGAGAGGACAACTCACACTATGAGTTCTAGGCATCAAACTCATGGGGTCATCAGGCTTGTATGGCAAAGACTTTTATCTGCTGAGCCATCTCACTGACACATAAAAACTACAGAGTTAAATGGGGAATTGTTTAAATAAAAAAGATGAATTTGCTGACCTTTAGAAATAGTTCATGGTCAATACATTCCTGAATACACAACTTATATAGCAGTTTTCTTATTTTTTATTTATTTATTTTTTAGATGAGGGCTTACTATGTAACTCAGGGTAGCCTCAAACTTCTGATCCTCCTGTCTCAATCATCTAAGTACTGCCATTTTAAGTATATGCCAGCATGCTCAGCCTCTCAAATTCAAACTTAAAAATATTTATTTCAATGTGTATGTATATATGTGTGCATGCATGTACGTGTGTGTGTGTGTGTGCGCGCGCGCGCGCGCGCGCGCGCGCGCGCGCGCATTGGATTCCCTATGGCTGTCTTACAGGTAGATATGAGCCTCCCATAGGTCTTGACATCAAAACTCCAGTTACCTCTGAAAGAGTAGTAAGTACTTCTAACCATAGCTGCTTGACATGGGTGCTGGAACCTGACCTCTAGATGGACTACCAAGGTATCTATCTCTCCAGCCTCGATAATTACATTTTAAAAATAATGAGATACTATAGAAAAATGGAAATCATCACAAGACTAGCATTTCTGAGCTGAGGGTACAGTTCTAATGTTAGAGTATATGCCTACAGGTATCACAAACAACACACATTTATTTCTGTTTCTATCAATGTTTGTTTTCAGATTTACAATTAATTTTTTTAAATTACTCAATGCTTGCTGGGCAGTGGTGTGACATGCATTTAATCCCAGCACTCAGGAGACAAGAGTCATCATGGATGTTTGTAGTGGGTAATAATTAAAAAAGAGCACTGCCCCGCCAGGCCTCTTCACCTAGTCCGGGTGGGTCTCGCCTGAACCAATCTTTCTCAGCTAGCTCTCACAGCACCCCAACTGTGTTTCCAGATCTCTAAGTATGAGGCCAGCTCCGTCTACAGAGTATGAATTGCAGGATTGCTAGGGGCTACACAAAAAAATGCTGTGTCAAAAAAAAAGTACAAAACAATAATCAATGCTTAGCTGTTCATTTTTGAATTAATGATCCTCCAGTAGAGCTCACCCAAATCTCAAGCTTCCAGGTCGATTACGATTACTTCTTCTAGGAGAAACTATTGCTTGTCTCTGCTCATGATTTTTCAGTGACCATACTATTGTATCATGAATCTTTTTAATGTAAATCTTAATCAGCACTCCAGAGTACCAGCAACTGCCTTTTAATCAGTATCATGCAGTCCTCTTATATATTGATACAAAATCGTGGACTATTCACAGACACACACTAAGAACATTTGTTTGCTTGCTATGACGCTATAAACTACTATTAAAGACTTGGAACACATGAGTGAAAAAAACAGTTTAAAAATTCCAACAACAATTAAAAAAATTCTACAACAAAATGCCAAGAAATGAAGAAAATAGAGACACAGTGATCCCTGGAGTGGTCACAACAGCCTATCAGCTTCTATCTGAGGATACTTGAAATCAATGCAACCATCAAAACCTATGAAGAGTGTTAGAGAGCTGGCCCAGTTGTGAAGGGCTTGCCATACAAGCATGAAGACCTGTGTTTGGGTCTCCAGCACTCATGTAAAAGCCAGGCCCAGGGGCACATGTATGCAATCCCGATGTGGAGACACAGAGACGGGCAGCTTGGAGCTTGTCCTGGAGCTTGTCGTCCAGCAAACCCAGCCAAACTAATGATCTCCAGGTTCAGTGACACCCTGTCACAAAAACCAAGTGGACAGCAACTGTGGAACACTCCCAATACTGAGCTCAGGCTTCTACATGCACACAAGTGCACACACAAGAAGACCTGTGCAGACTTAAAGAATGTGTGTGTGTGTGTGTGTGTGTGTGTGTGTGTGATACATGAATATGTATGCCAAGAAAAGCTCTTAACTACATAGTTTATAATCTTTTCAAAATGGTGATAAAAACAGAACTAGAGAACATGTTAAGTAAAATAAGCTAGACAAAATTTTCTCTCACATATTTAAGTATGAATACATGTATTAACATAAACATGTGACATGAAAGTAAAACAGGAATTATGAGTGGAGAAGAAAAGCTGGCCTAAAGGGAAGGAAAAAGTAAGAGAAGGTTCTAGTGGCAAACAAAACAGTGCATGTTGTCTCACATGTAGAATCTAGATTTGACTATGTCTGTATAGACAAACGTACAGACATAAATATTTATACATATATATACATATATGTGGAATGGAAACAGAAAAGGGACTTGGTTGCGAGGATAGACACAGGTAGTAATAAAAGCAAGGTACATGACATACATGTGAAAATGTCATAATGAAACCCATTACTTTGTATGCTAACTAAACATTGTTAAGTGGTGCTGAAAGAACAGTGAAAAGAATGCAATAAATACAACACTGCTATGTACTAAGATAAAAATACATCAGACTTTCAAAATAGTGACAGATGAGAGTCTTTCATGTTAATTGCAATGGTAAATGAGAACAAGGGTTAGGGACCAACTATGTTTTTCTTCTGTGCTATTTCAGTGAACTTCTGGCATCACTACAGGAATCAACAAATTGGCAAAACAGAAAAAGCAACAGCAGCAGCCACCGCAACCACCACCAATGAATGGGAACAATAGCAGGGGGGGTCAGGCAGGTCTGTAGTCACCAGAGTCAATTATTCTCACAGAAGAGTATCAAGAAGGCCCAGCAGTCCTGCCCCACCAGCCCCCCTGAGACACACACTTAACAATGTTGCAAATATTAAGACTCAAGTTCCACAAACTGCTCTACAATATGGAAAATCTACTTCATGTAGTTACTTCTTAGCACCTTCTGAATAGAAGCAGGCTACAGGAAGCAAAACACCAGGTTGAGCCAGGAAAACACACTGCTTGGGCTCTGCCAATCTGCAGAAAGCAACGTGGCTGTGGAATGACTGATTTGGTTAGTGGCCACAGCATATTCATATGAATATGTGTATGGGGGTAGGGGTTGGGGGGAGGTCCAATTTACATGCCTTATTTATCCCAGTGATCCATGAATAAATACTAGATGGTAACATTTCATAGAGTGACTGAATTTGCAAGTAAAGCCTACAAATAAAAGTTTCTATCCCTTTATCTACTTCTCTTGATTAAATGAAAAAGCCACAGTTAATGGCTTATGAAATATGAGGCAATATAAGATAGTTAAGATACCAGGGATATAGCTCTACTGTAAAGTGTTTTCCATGTAAGCATAAAGACCTGTGTTTAATTCTAATCACCCAAGTTAAAGCTTTACCCATCACTGACTGTGTGCCTATAATCCGGATGCTGAGACAGAGACAGCTGGATCCCTCCAGTTTGCTGGCAAGCCAGTCTAGCTGGAATCAGTGAGCTCCAGATTCAGTGAGAGATCTTGTATCAAAAAATATAAGGTGAGGAGGACACCTGGAATCAACCTTTGGTCTCCACATGCACAGGCGAGTGCATGCATGGACACAGGCAAGTGCTCATGAAACCCAAAACAACAACAACAACAACAACAACAACAACGAAATAAAAAAAAAATAAAAATAAAAAAAAGTTAAACCTGAGAGGATGAGTCAGGAAAATAGTCAATTCAAGAACCTGGGCTACATAATCCCTTGTCTCAGGCTAGTTAGACAGATCAGCAAGTCAATGTGTTTGCTACCCACTGATGCAAGCCTAATAAACTGAGCTGTTACCCAGAACCCACAGAAAGGCGGGAAAGAACCAACTCCAACCTCTACATGAGCACCCACACACAGATCATACACAAAATTAATCTTCAAAAGATCTTGTTTCAAATGAAACAAAGTATTCTGCTAATGCAAGGCCCTGTTTCCAAAACTAAAGTTTATTCTCTCCTTTCTTGGTTATTTCCTTTGTTTTTTTCCTTAAATTCTATTTTATTTCTGGAGAACTGAGAAGTAGGGGACTAAAGAAGTTAAAATCAGAGGCAGGAACCCTAGATAGGAAGCTAGCCCGGGGTGGAAAGGTGCAGTGAGAGGCAATGAGAGAACAATGAAGGGCAGGCTGTGGCTGACACTGGCTGCTGCTGTCCTCCTACTCTGTGACTAATGGCCCCTCTGGATTCTAGATCACTGCACCCACATAAAGACAGACGAGGCTAGAATTTTCAGCAGTTTCTAAAGGTACTTAACTTCTCACCTGCTCCTACCATGTGGAAAAAAGGGAAAACAAAATGAAATAAAACATCAGCAGAGGGCCTCATAGCACGAGCTGATCTACTGAACTGGGAATTAGAAATGAAGATACTGAGTCTCAAAATGTCTTAAATATGGAATTCTGTATAATTGAAGGCCAGGGGTGTGGCTCCATGGTAGAGTAACTGCCTAGCATGTTTCAGCCAGGTCCTTAATTCCCAGAACTAAGAAATTAAAAATAAAATAAAATAAAATAGCCAAGGAAAAACCAAAGGACTGCTGGAACTATAAAGGGATGGCAAAGTCATCCAAGACTCCCAATTCCATCCCACCAGACAACTGTACAAATTTGCATTTCCATGACATACCTGAAGGACAAATGGGAAGACAGGGGTGAAGCTTTCAAAGAGGAAAATAGGTCACACAGCCAGAGGACCCTGGTGGGAATCCATTAAGGGGACAAGTCAGACACTGAGTGGGTGAGAAAGTTGGCATGCTGTGTGACATGTGAGGTCTTTATGATGTACTAGAGTGCCTGGGCTCCCGGCTCAAGAGCATCAATAGCACAGGACTGGAAATGTGTTTTGTTTTGAACTACCTGTCACGTATGTTAACAACACAGGCTGGATTAGAAAAAAAAACATTTTCAATTATTTATTGTGTGAAAATGTGTGCATGTGGAGGTCTGGGGCTTGAATAAAGATAAAGATAGGCTTGGGGGTGAATGCCTTTATCCAGCAAACCATCTCATTGGCTCTTTTTGTTCATTTGGAAACATGGTTTACCTCTGAGTTACATCCCCATTCCTCCACACAAACATTTCTGTTCACTACTTAACACTGTAGGGTCCATTCAAGTTGTTTCTTCAATGGTTTCTTTAATACCCTTCTCCATAAAAATGGTTGCTGGCTCCCACTCATCTGAACATGCTAACATATTTAATTAGTCTTTCACTGCTGCTACCACCAGCACAGCCACCACAGATGCCTCCAGCTCTCTTGAATTCTGAAATGCCACACCACACTCCTCTATGGGAAGGCTTCTTGGTCTACTACTTGTGTTCTGTCTAGGCCTCTTGCATCTTCCTTGCTCTTCTTTCTTACTAGAATTTTGGACTTGACTACTTAGGAGGTTTAAAGGAAGAGAAGAACATGTTTAGAATTAAAAGTAAAACTCACATAATGCAAAAAGAAAGAAAATTAAAGGATACCCATAAACCTAAACTTGTGATTGTTTTGAGGCAAGATGAAGTTCACCTTTGCATCATCTATGAAGAACAGGTTTGCTAAGTAAATTAACAGTATGAACAAGCTTGTAACCCAGATGTTTAACCTACTTAAAGAAACTAATTGTTTTTCAAGCACTTTAAAAATCACTGGGCATGTACTGGCCTTTAATTATTGACTAATTACAAACGATTTCTATTTTCTTCATTATAGCTTTGATAAAGCCTATTTGATTACATTAAGAGTAGCAACTTGAGCTGATACTGTTAATCAGTTTGGTTTTATAATTAATCCTCTAAAATAAAGTTTTGTGTGTTCTTTTTAACCCACCAGTGGTCGCTCTCTCTCCTTTCTCTCTGTCAATCTGACATGCAGCTAAAAATAAAACACAAAGAAACACTTTTCAATGACCACACAGGGCTGTACCTGAGCCCGCCTTTGCATGCCAGCATCACAAGCCTCCTCACATGAAATCATATTTACACGAATGCTGTGAAGATGGTACATATAAAGCCACCAGTACCCAGAAGGCTTATTGGCTCCCACCATTTATATCCTTATTTTATCTAAGACATTCCATTTTACAAAACAGGATTTTCTCCAATAAATATATCCTTAACTAAGAAAGGCTTGGAAAAAGTGCATACCTCGGAGTTACAACACCCGTTTCCCCCATTTCCTTATTTGTGGGCCTCAGCCTAATTACTAGCTTCATCACTCACTCCTTTTCCTTAAGATGATAAAATCTCTCCGAAAGGCTGTCAAGAGGACTAAGAGTGTAAGGGGAAGTACCTGCTACTTAAATGAATAATTAATACTGTTCCATGTCCTTTCCCCAACAGTGTCATGAAAACAGCATGATTCTGAAACAGAGATCCCATGACCACCAGCATTGTGTCCTTATCACTGACGAAGGCAAGGGGAGGCATGGCAAGTGCCAATAAAGGCTCCACAACTTAAGATGATCCATGAGAACAGAGTTGGTGTTGTGGGTGAAGAATAACAGGTTACATTTTCTATCCTGACTTCCACATGGTAATGCCAACTAGTCCCAGCAAACCAGTGAATCCCAGCCTGTGAGCCTCCAGACCACAAGACACAACCTCAACGCACAACCATCTGGGATACTGTCTATTAACTCTTTAATGCAGAGATCACATTTTTAAAGCCCTGAAGAATCAAGCAATTTAAAAATCAAAGATATTTAGAATATAATGTATCACAGACCATTCTAAAAGCATCAAACATGGAGGCTCATGACTATAATCTCAGTACTTGTGCGATAGGCAGGTCAATTACTATAAGTTTGAGGCCAGCATGGGCTACATGGTAAGTTTTGGGCTAGCATTAGCTACGGTTGAGAACCTATTCCAAAAACCAAAAGTAAGTGACTAAAAAAATAAAAACAAACAAACACAAAGTAGGACAAGGAGCTAAGTCCAAGCAGCTAAGAGATTCCAAACATATGATCTCAACAGAAAGCACTAGGGTCTGAAGTGTATCCAAAAATTGCAAGCAAATTAAGCTTGGTCATTTGTTTGCTCTATATTTTCAATATTTGACTAAAGTTTCTTGGAAAGAGTACACAGTAGTTTCTCTTTGTTGTTTCTTTTAAAGCCATGTAGTCAGGAATGGTGGCTCATAACTGTAATCTCTAGGAGACAGAGACAAAATTATAATTGCAAGTTCAAGGCTAGTCTGGTTTATAAGAGAAGTTCCGGGCCAGCCAATGCTAGACAGCAATAGTAGACCCTGTCCCTAGAAAAGGGAAATGACACATGTACATATTTTTTTTTTAATGTTGGAAAGACAGAAGAGTGATGTTCCTTCAAAAGCCACAAGAGTAAACTTAAGTACTGGAGGAATGTATACAAAATGCAGCAGTACCAAGAATAACCACTTCGGTCTCCATAAATCATTTTTTTTGTCATTGGGTTGCTTAAAGTCTTTGTGCTTCTGAATAGCTTCTAGATAAAACTTAAAGGGGTTCTCCCTGGATTTACAGAGGGTCTAGAGGCAAAGCACAGGCTTCAGATGCAAATGAAGGCACAGGGCCAGGGAATAACCTCCTTACCCACTAGTCAAGTTCATGAGTTCTCCAGAAGGGCCTGTTTAAGCTAACAACCAGGAACACTCTACCTGGAACAGTATATAGGCTTCTGTTGGGAAAAACAAGAGCCCAACATAGAGTACACAATCAGCCCTTCGATGGAAGGTATCTGTGGGGGACTAGTTCCTACACCAAAATCCAAGGACAATCAAATGAGAAAACAATGTAGTACTTGCATGTAACCTATGATGTAGTGCTTGCACATAACCCATGCTCAGTATATCCTCTTACACATCTAGATTTCTTCTATCAAATCATCTCTAGATTACTTATAATACTTGACACACTGTAAATACTATGTAAACTGTGAATAGTTGTTTGTATTGTTTAGGAAATAATGAAAAAGAACAAAAAGCTCTGCACATGTTCAATACAGCTGTTAATTTATTTTCCATGGCTAAGTAGGGACACATATGCGCTGCTGTCTTAAGTGTAGACTCTTGAGTCTGAGGTAGTGATGCAGGCTTTAGATCCTAGTACTCCTGAGGCACAGGCAGGCAAATCTCTGAGTTCAGAATGTCTACATAGGGAGCTTCAGGCTAGCCAAGGCTACATAGCTGAGATCCCAACTAAAAGAAAAGAAAGTATAGATACATATTTTAAAATACAGAGGGGAACAGCCTATGGCCCTCTTCCACATCCTTCCCAATATTTCTTTGATATAAGGAAAGCTGGTCCAGAAAAATTTAAGATGCCACTGAAAAGTTCCTTGGCCTGGGAAGTCCCCTCTAACCACTTTCCCCCATCACCGAATATCAGTGCTTAAGCACCAAAAACTCAACAGCTAAGGCTGTTAGGATCACTTCCTATCTAACCACTTAGCAGCACAGCTCACCAGATCTTTGGGAAGAGTAAAGGGAGTTATAGTATGTAAAGACCTGTTAGAAACAGCCTGCCTGGTTCACAGAACAATCGTGAAACAGAATCACTTCGGCTTATCCTTCCAATATATGACATTCCATCTCCTGCAGCCCAGTTGTCTTTCTTATTCTTTCAGGCCGTTTCCTACTCCTGGTTTTTAGTTTACTCCAAACTTGGCCTAAGCACCCCAACCCCACTTAGCCTATGCAGATCTTCCCAAGCAAGTGAATGCCTCCCAGGGGCAACACCCTCCCCAGCCCCCAGTAATCTTTCCCTGGCTCCAAATTTACATTTCTCTTTAAGCTAACTAATTGATCCCATGCCTAGATTTCTCCTCTGACTCACTCTCTCCCATGCTCAGGATAATAACTTTACAATTTACTTTTATCATTTGTGTGTGTGTGTGTGTGTGTGTGAGAGAGAGAGAGAGAGAGAGAGAGAGAGAGAGAGAGAGAGAGAGAGAGCCCAACGGGAAGAAGGAAGGCATCGGAGGATCTGCTGGAGTTACAGGTGGTTGTGAACTAAACAATGTGGCATACTGGGAACTAAACTCAGGTCTTCTGGAAGTAGTAAAGAAGTAGTAAACCTTCTTAATTGTTCAGTCATCTTTCCAACTCCAAGTTAGTAACTTTAACAAGTGCCTTTTGGGGTACAGGCTCAGTTCATGGATGATGAACAGATCTCTTTGGTGACTTCAGCCCTGTCCACTTTATTTACATTTCAAATGTTATCCCTTTTGTGGTTTCTCCTCTGCAAACCCTCTATCCCACCCCACCCCCCATGAGGGTGCTCTCCCATCCACCTATCCACTCCTCCCTCACCACCCTAGCATTCCTCTACACTGGAGCATCAAGCCTTCACAGGACCAAGGGCCTCCCCTCCCACTGATGCCACATAAGGCCCCTTCAGCTCCTTTAGTCCTTCCCCTAATTCCTCCATTGGGGTTCCTGTGCTCAGTCCAATGGTTGGCTACGAGCATCTGCATCTGTATTGGCTAGGATCTGGCAGAGACTCTCAGGAGACAGCTGTATCAGGCTCCTCTCAGCAAGCACTTCCTGGCATCCGCAATAGGGTCTGGGTTTGCCCTGTCCACTTTTTAATGACAGCTTTCCCATTCAGAAGAATGAAAGCTCAACAAAGGCAGGGGTTTTTAAATTCCATTTTTGCTCACGGCTTTATCCCTAGATACTAGCATAGCTCCTCTCATAGATAGATACAGCACTCAATAAACACTGATGAGGAGAAACATCCGTGACTTGATTACCCTCTCAACAACACTGAGAACTCACTGGGTATCTGAGGCTGTGTATGTAGTAGGTAACAAGTTCTGGTTCAGAACCTGCTCAAAGTAATGAAGGAAGAGATCAGGAGATGATGTGACAGACAAGCACTTAGAGCAATTGGGGGCTTACCTCGGCCTAGCCCTAGGCACTAGGGCATTGATGTTATCCTTTACTTCCCAACTTCCTGTCTGGGCTTCTCTTGCACCTGCCTTTTTCCTGTTCTCATCCGTCTCACATAAACTGAAAGCTCCCAGAGTTGTTCCTGCTCCAGCCCCTTCCTTTGTCTCCTTAGGTTACACTAACCATCTAGCAAATGTAGAACACGTCCAAAGCTTAATTTAACATACATCTCTTTTCCCAGATCACAGTTTGATTCTTCCCTGGCCTGGAATATGCACATCCCACCCTTGTCCTCACTCTCCCAGACAGACTACACTTCACAAGAGCCTCTAAAAATTGTCTTTTCATGTTTCTAGTTGCTGATCAGTTACTCCTTTTGCTTTGTGACTTGTCCATAATCTCTCCCCTTACTCAGATTCTCAACAAGGACATCAATTCAAGCAAGCTAATTAAACAAACAACCCCACCCCCGCACCCCACCCCCACCTTTTTTCTTTTCTTTTTTAGAGACAGGGTTTCTCTGTGTAGTCCTGGTTGTCCTGGAACTCACTCTGTAGACTAGGCTGGCCTCAAACTCAGAAAACCGTCTGCCTCTGCCTCCCAAATGCTGGGATTAAAGGCGTGGACCACCACTGCCCGGCTCCCTGCTTTCTTTAAAACCCAGTTTTTATGTGTGTGGTTTTGAGACAGGGTTTCTCTGTATAGCCCTGGCTATCCTGTAACTCATCCTGTAGATAGGCTGTCCTTAAACTCAGAGATCCATCTGCCATAGCCTACCAAATGCTAGAATTAAAGGTGTGTACCATCATCTGGCAAAATCCAGGGTTTTTTGTTGTTGTTTAATTATAAAACACATCAAGACACAACTCTAGCTGGGTGAGGTGGTGTATGCCTATAATCTCAGCACTTAGGAGACTGAGGTAGGAAAGTCACTCACAAATTCCAGCTAGTCAGGGAAGCCTGAACCATAGTCTTAAGATACTGCCTCGAAAATAAAATCGGAACAGGGAGAGAAACTAAATGACTCTGCCACTCCTCCAGATATCCACTTTCCCACAAGCCCCCCACTCACCTCCTTAACTCTTTTCCTTGTTTATGGTACTTCCTCTGCCTGAAACACTAACAATAAATAAAAACTGAGAGTCAACAATATGCTAAACACTTTAAAACAAACTCAGACAACCCCCAGAGCAACTTTCTAAGGAAGGTGTCACTGCCCTAGTACCTTAGAAAAAAGCTGAGGCATCCAGCAATGTGACTTGCCCAATTCTGGACCAGCTGCACATACAACAGCCCTGACTTCAGAACCTCATTTCTGTTTAAATACTGGAAAGGGCCAGGCAGGAAGATTGTAAGTTTAGGGTAGCTGAGACACACCACGCCCCGCACCACCCCACCCCAAGTGGCTGATACTGTCAGCATGGCAGAACAGTGAGCTGCTGGCTAGGGCTCAGTTACTGGAGTAAAGTGAATCCAAGAAACATTTTACCTTTCAGAGGGATACAGCAACAATTGATGTAGAGTTGCCCAGAATTAAAACACAACAGTAGAAGATGAAAACTAAAATTAAAATGTAATATGTTAGAAATTCTGCCATGACATTATCATAACTCACAAAGGCCGACAAGTAGACTAGCTAAACCATACATAAGGTACAGTCCTTAGTCGTAGCACTCAGGAAGCTGAGACACAGGAAGAAATCAGAGCCCTGCCTGGGATACACACCCTGTCTCAAAATCAAAACCTTGAAGTGAAAAGGCCTAGCAGGTAAAGGCACTGCTGTCAAGCTTCACCAACTGAGCTGGATCCCTAGAATCAACTCCTGCAAGCTGTCCTCTGACCCATGTGCATGCCATGGAAGACATGTATGTTTGCCTGTGTGCACACACGCCAACAAAACAAATGAAATAAAAAATAATGAAATGTCTGTAATACAACGTTACAATTTACTTGCCACTCCTTTTTTAAGATTTATTTACTTATTTTACGTATGTGAGTACACTGTCGCTGTCTTCAGACACACCAGAAGAGGGCATCCGATCCCATTACAGAGGGTTGTGAGCCACCATGTGGTTGCTGGGAATGGAACTCAGGACCTCTGGAAGAGCAACCAGTGCTCTTCACCACTGAGCCATCTCTCCAAGCCCCCAGTTGACACTCTTACATAATCACACCACTCGCCGAATCAGATCAACTTTGCCAGTCTCCTCGCTTTTCTCTAGACTCTACTTGCTCCACAGGTAATGGGGTTCACTGTCCCCATTTCTGTATTATACAAACATTAATAGTTACCTGCTCTCTATTATCTGTTTACTTAAGACAGAACAAAGTTATTTTTTAAAAAATTCTAGTATTGTTCTTGTGGCACTGAGGACTGTGTACTCTCAGCAGTCACTGTTCGACAGAGATACATCTGTGGCTTGTAATTTCCTTCAAAAAAATTTTTTTAAAGTGTGACTCAATGAAATCACTATTTCAGTCACTAAGAAAGAATGAAAGGTAGTCCTAGAACTTGAAAAAAGGTCTATTCCTGTAAGTGAGGCTAATAAAAGGACTGAGCACATAGTTAACTGTGATACATCTTGAGTTCATCTGTAATTAAGATGCAGTTCCCAAATACTAAACTTGAGCATCTGTACGACCAATAGAGGGAAGGAAGAAAAAAGGAAGCAATGTAGATTTCTTTACATTGCTATATTATAAACTTATATTCAATTTAATGGTATGCCTCTTAGTCTGAGATTACCTACATTTTTTGTTAATACTATTTACTTTGAAATGATAATCGTAGTTTGACTTACCAAATACCAGTGACTCATGTGGGAGTTTAGAATGCCTTTTTTCCTCTCCCTCTTTTCCTTTCTCTTCCCTTTGAGACAAGGCCTTATTCTTGCAACAATGCTCCTGCCTCAACCTCTGGAGTACTAGGACCGCAGGCAAGAACCATCACTCAAGACTCCAAAATTGTCATTTAAAACTTCCAGTTCAAAGGCCAGGGGACACATACGCACGCACACATACACCTTTAATCCCAGCACTCCAGAGGCAGAGGCAGGTGGAGCTCTAACTTTGAGGCCAGCCTGGTCTATAGAGGAAGTTCTACGACAACATAGAAAAAAAGAATTCTAATTCAAAGATACCTAAAGCTGGGGACTATCATATTAAAATGTTGAAGTGACTCAGGAAATGCCAAATCTAGCTTGCTTCACTGCAATGTAATTTTTAGAGAAGAATACTAGGAATGGGATGCTAGGACAGAGAGAAGGCTTGGTGGTTGAGAACACTACTACTCTTGCAGAGGACCTGAATTTAGTTTCTATCACCTACAGGGCAGCTTACAACCATTTGTAACTTCAGTTCCAGGGGATCTGATGTCCTCTTCTGGCCTCCAAGAGTTCCTACATATAGACCCAGGAAGAGTCACACATATACCTAAGTTAAAACTTTTAAAAACTGCTAGTTACACTTTTTCTAACTAAGGCCCAAGGAGGGGTAGGGAAGCCTTGGTTGTGGTTGTTGCACAAGCTTTAATCTCAGCTCTTGGGAGGCAGAGGCAGGAGGATCTCTGAGTTCAAGGCCAGCCTGATCTATGGAGTAAGTTCCAGGCCAGCCAGGACTACATAGAGAAACCTCCTATCTTCAAAAACAAAAACAAAATGGAAAAATATGAGCACTTTAAAAATGATATCACTTATACTTTGCCTATAACACTGTCATTATAAACATGCCAGCTTGCAGCAATCAAAGGCTTTTAATTCAGGTTTGAGAGCCCCCCTCCCTGGGGGAAGGCACAAGCAGATCTATCAATACTAACATCAACAAAAACAAACAGTTGTCCTGAAAGCATATAGAGACATGTTCTCAGGAACTCTGGGGAAGGTAGCAACAGTCTTCTCTTCCCCAAACTATGGCAGAGCTTTTTGTGAGGTTTTGCAACAAAATACACCAGTAGGGAGTTGAGAAGTGTTTCCTACCTAAATTTCTTTAAAAATATGGCTGGGAGATACAGAATCCCTTTCAGCTACCAAAAATCCATGGATGTTCACTTATAACTCATATAATGGTGTGTTTACATATAACCTACATCATACTCACATATCCTAGTAAATCACCTCTAGATTACAAACCTGCTTATATACACTTTCTTTAAAAATTAGTTCTTACACACAGACTACTGAATCCACAGGTGTGGGGTCCACAGCTCCAAAGGAATATCTAAGCGTATTTCCATGTCTTGTGTAATTGGCCTGCCTGGCAGGAATAAAGATATTTTAAAGAGTAAGTATGATCTTCCCTTCAACTATTAAAAAAATAAGGCACTCCAAACCTCATGCTCAGAGAAGGGAAGAGCTAAAGCTCAGTGGAAGCCACATGGGAACCTACCTCCTAGGAAGAGAGTTCACACAAAACTAGCCAGACAACCTTCCATCAGAGGCAGAGGTGACAGCCATGGTCACACCCTGGCCAGGGCTGCTAAACTATGTATACCTCCTCTGCTCCTCTACCTAGACCTACACCTCATGCCAGGATCACCCCCCCACCCCCCCCTACCCCCAGAAGAGGGATTGTGGATGAAGAGGTCACTGGTCTCTTTGTCTCTCTTTTCAATGTGTCTACACTGAATGAATCTGCATGGCTTAAAAGAACAGCAATTATTTCTGTAAGCTCAGTAAGAGAAACAATGGCCCAGAGAGGCAACTACTAACACAAGCCTGCCTCTCTGGACTCCTGAAAGGCAGCAATCATTTGTTAGGCCTCCACCCTTATAGCAATAAAAGGCTATATTTAAGCCCACCATTGACAATCTTAACAAAGGCATAAATGGATAACCAAAAGGCCCTTCTAAAGGGAAGCAAAATTGTAAATGATTATTCTCCGTACTGACTTAAAAAAACAAATGGATTAGCGTGGGAGCCCTTGTCTGTAATTGAGGCACTTCAAGGCTAAGGTAACAGGCTGTCTTATAGCCAGAAGTTCAAGGCCAAAATGGACAACAGGATGAGATTCTGTCTTTTAAGAAAAAAATTAAAATAAAAAAAAAAAAAAACAAAAAAACAATACTTAATAGCTGAGACCCCAAAGTCTTACTGGACACTTGGTAGAAAAATAAGCTCTTTTGTTGCAACAAAAACATTGTACAGAGCTAGGCATGTCTAAAGATATCCCAGCACCTGGGAGGCAGAGGCAGGAGGATCTCTGAGTTCAAGGCTGGCCTGAGTTCCAGGAAATCAAGAGTTACATAGAAAGACACCTCCCCTGCCCCTATCTTAACAACAACAACAACAACAAAAACAAAACACACACACACACACACACACACACACACACACACACACACACACAAAGAGTAACCAAAGAACAGTTACTTTCCAGCATGAACAAGATTCAATTCCAAGCAGAATTCAAGACTATTTTTTATTACTCCTGAAGCTCTGTATAGTTTATAGCTATAAAGCAGCTTAAGCCGACAGACGATGAATGTAAATCTCTGAACCTGGTTTTTATAAACTCTTAAGAACTATCATCTCTAGTAAATATTAGTTCGATTGACCCACCCAGGTGGGCAAAGAATATAAAAAACAACCTGCATCTTGCTGAAGCGAAGTCAGACACCTTTCTCCCTTATATACCACAACAGTCAAGGGTGTGTGTGTGTGTGTGTGTGTGTGTGTGTGTGTGTGTATACACGTACTGCTCACAGCTTTGAAGAATGCTAGATTCTTATTTGATGCCTATTTCCCCATGTGCAGTCACCACCTTGGCCAGCTTCAAAGGAAACTTACAGAAAGGGGTAGGAAGTTTGTTTCAAGATGTAGGCCTTCCACATGGGACATTAAGACATATGACACAAACTGGTGTGTTTAGGTACCTCTACCAGTATACCATTCTGTTGACCTTATTAGTTAAGTCACTAAACACTAAAACAGTGTTTTTAAATTTGAAGTTTGTGTGCGTTGATAAAATGTTTGCCTTTCCCAAGTGAAATTAAAAGATTGGAGTCTTTCATTTTAAGTTTCCTGACAGGCTAAGCCAAGGAATATTCAGAGTAGTGCTTATCCTGTAAAAGGCTCTGCACTGGGGAAGCCATTTTGGATATTTTAAAAGTGTACAGCACCACAAACAATCTGCCTTACTTTGCATAACCCTGCAGTAGCTACTATGGTATCCAACTGTGGTAGCAACATGTGGCTAATGCCACTCAAACTTAATTTAGTATAAACACTGACAGTTCTCTGCATTACTGGAAAAACTTCATATGCTTAGAAAAGACTTGGGCATGTGAATTTACTTTTTCATGAGAAAATAGTAAATTTTATAGAACCTAAATACAAACCAAGTATTTCCAATGAAAATGTTATCTTCAAACTGTACTGTTTTCTAACTCTAAAGTACACACCAGACTTCACTCAATATGAAAGTAAACCATTTCTCTAGCTGTAGATCAATTACACAATTACTGATAATATTTTACACATATCCAGTTAAATAAAACACTGTTCAAATTAACTTCATTCTTACATGATTTGTTTTCTATTTCCCCTGAATTGTGCTGGCATCATCTAATGATTCTCCAACTGTTCCTGCTGGAGTACCTCTCAACACCAGCTTGGGAACAGAGCCATTACCAGATACCTTCTTTCCTGCCCAGCACCTGAAACT
Source organism: Apodemus sylvaticus (assembly GCF_947179515.1). Classification (NCBI taxonomy): domain Eukaryota; kingdom Metazoa; phylum Chordata; class Mammalia; order Rodentia; family Muridae; genus Apodemus; species Apodemus sylvaticus. The sequence goes on along the minus strand of NC_067488.1, from coordinate 49,560,515 downwards.
GCTGATCACACCTGCATTGAACTGCAATGAAGTCCTTCCCTCATCCTTGGTGTCTGTGACTGACTCTCTACCTTTCTCTTTATTCTTCCCAGGTCTTCTTTCTCTTCCTGGCCCCATTCTCATTTTCTTCTATTGTTTAGAGTCCTCGGTGACCTCATCCACCCCTAAGCATCCACTATCACTTCAACAGGAAGCTATCCAACTCATCTCCATTCTGACCTCATTCCAGGCTGCAGCTCCACAGGGCCAGTTTTCTGCCCAACAGTTCTACCTGAAGAACTCTGTACGGATGGGGAGAAATTCACATACAGAGGATTCCAAGCTCTTGCCTAGAAAACCTGGAGTCTGCCCTTCAGTAGTTCAAGGTCAGCCTCGCTGAGAGCAAGTTCTTTTCACCACAGTTCTTTCACCAAACTCATTTATAAAAAAAAAGTTTTTCCAAGACAGGATTTCTCTGTGCTGACCAAGCTGACCTCAAATTCAGAGATGTACCTGGCTCTGCTTCCTGAGTCCTGGGATTAAAGGTGTGTGCTACCATTGCCTGGTTCAACTCTAATTGGCCTGCAGGACTCTGAACCTCTTACACTCATCACTGTCCTCTCTAGCCTACTGCTGTTTTACTAGTCCCCAAATGCAACTGTTTACACTGTCACCAAGATTACAGATCTCCATTCATGGCCTAACATTGATGTGAACTACTCACAGAAGGCACCTAGTTCCTCTTTACCTCACTAACTTTCAATCAGTTTTCTTGGACAGTCTTGCATCTGCTCGTCAAGCTAGAATGCTCAGCCTTCAGAGTTCCCTGAGCCCAATTCTGCCCAATCTTTAGGCCCTGCTTATATACAAAGTCCTCACAGAGCATTTCCTGATCAATCAATCCAGCTCAAACCAGTTTCTCTTCTTCAAATGCCCTTGGCCACCAGGAATGGGGATACACAGAGAAACCTTGTCTTGAAAAACAAAACAAACCCTGGTATTACTACCATCACTGCAGTGGTAATGGAACTATATGGTTTTTAATCATTTCCCCCCCCCCCCTTAAGAAAGGGCCTCACTGAGTAGCCCTAGCTGTCCTAGAACTTACTCTGCAGCCCAGGCTGTCCTCAAACTTCGAGATCCACCTGCCCCTGCCTTGGGTTAAAGGTATGTCCCACCACTGCCTGGCTGGCTTTTATCTTCTTTATAAAACAATGTTTCTTACCACCACTGCCCTTTATACTACACACGAGGGATGTGCCATCTTTGGACACCTTACCAGGAAAACCAATTCAAGAAGGAGAATCTTGAAACTTTTAACTACAAAGGATTCTTAAATCTATCTTAGACTAGGTCTCTAACTTCTGCAAATTTTTATTTGAAAGTCACAACATTCAATAACTCCAAACTAAACTCATAGTGTGAACCTCCCATCTACCTCTCATAGATGGACTCTAACTCAGTAAAGGGTACTCACTATTCTTCACAGAAGCCCAGTCCAGAGTCAGTGATGGCTTCCCAAATGTCCCTGGAAATCATCTACTTCCTAACTTCACAGACAATTCTGGCTAACATCTCCTGAGAATACTGTTGTATTAAATGGTCAGAATGGTCACATATTCTACCCTCTCAGCCATTCACCAAACCAATCTAAACAAGTGACATTCCTGCATAAACCTTTTCTAAGTGGTCTGAAGAAAAAGACTTCTCTGGTGGCTGACAGACTCCATTGCCAAAGTTTAACTTTCATTCTCCATTTCCCAGACCATCTCTCTGGTCTTAAGCACAATTACACCCCAACAATAATGACCACATATGATGTAATGAAGCTCCTCAAATACACCACTGTCTGCTCCTGCTGCAGGCAGAGCCTTTGTACAAGCTTGGGTTGGGTGATCTTCCTTAGCAATCAAGTGACATCCGGAACCAACCAGCCTCCTCACATTTATATTCTTTCTAATTCAGCAATAGTGCCTAGAGAAATATTCATATTACATTTTTGTTTTTTATTAAAACATACTGTTATGTTTACTAATGGGTTTCATACATGTTCACAATGTATTCTGATCATATTCACCACCCTCTCCCATCTTGCTCCAGATATAATTCCCTTCCCCTCCCCAACTATCTCTCCATCTACTTTCATGAGCTGTTCTGCTTTGAGACTCGATGAATTTTACTTGAATTCCTCACCAAAGCATGTGTGAAGGTGCATTTATTTATAGGAGTATAGAGATTTATAGGAGCTTACCAATGGCTGGCGTGCTCTCTCTCTCTCTCTCTCTCTCTCACACACACACACACACACACACTGAATATGCATGTGTATGCACATAAGTCTTCAGGGAAGGGTTGTGCCCAAAAGCCTCTCCCACTCACTCCACGTCAGGATATCCTCAGATCAGAGCTTGTATGGGTAAGTGTATGCTCATATACTCGGAGTTCAACAGGTAGACAGCCATATCATTCCTAGAAGCCTACATTCCACACCCCCTCTTGTTTCCTCCAGCTCTTATGCTCTTTTTGCCCCCCTTTCCAAGATGTTCCCTAAACTTTTGAGCGGGGAGATGCAGATTCCCATTCATGTCTCTGCATTCAATAGTCACTTCTTCTCAGTACTTTGACGGTCTCTGCAGTCATTACAGACCACTGTAAGAAAGCAGGTTCTCTGCCCAGCTGATGGCAGCACTAATCTATAAGCATGAACACAGTCACGGGAAGGCAGGTTGACAGGCACACCATGTCCACTTAGCAAACAACAGGAGCAGCTATGGCGTTCCCAACCACATTCTTTTGACCAAGTTTACAAAATCAGATATGAATTCCTCTCCTGTGGACCAGAACAGGCATCAATCAAATCAATCAGAAAGCAACAGGTAAGCCCATACTTTCTCTGATGCTAATACTTAATATTGCCATGCATTCACTAATTATTTGCTGTATTAATGATCAAGTAGACAATAATATTATGTTTTAAAAAAACGTAAAGAGCAAAAGCCATTTTTATAAATCAACAGCATTTTGTAAAGTGGACAACTAACCTGTTTTGTTTTTGTTTTTTTTATTTAACACATCTTCTGAGTAAAAAAAAGAAAAATAATAATAATTTGATTAAATGTAATTTATATATGGGCTTGAATATTTAAAATGAGAGGAAATACTGTGTTCTACATTCTTCTGTCTTGTCAACTCTAATAATAATTCATGTAAAATTACCTAGAAACTTTTGATACAAAACACAACATATGAAAAGGAGACAAGAAAATACTGATAGGGCTAGAGCTGGAAGAAAATGAGTATAAAAACTGCATTAGCCAAGTATGATGGCAGACTACTGTAATCCAAGCAATCTTTAAAAAAAAGAGGAAAGCAGATCTTTGAGTTTAAGGCCAGAATGGTCTAGATAACAAGTTCCATATAGTTAGACCCTGTCTATAAATAAATAAACAAACAAACAAACAAACAAATGCGATCTATCGATAAAATATAATAGATTATCTTAAGAAAGAAGAGGAAGAAATAAGATGAGAACATGGGCCTCTGGGGCTTTATGAAAACTAAAAAGGCACTAGCCTGTTCCTGTCTTCCTCAACTCCTTCATGACCCTGGTGGTCACATGAAAGACCAGAAGCCTTCTCAAGCTGCAAGAGCCTTCCTGGTGTATTTTGGGCCATGGAGTCTCACACCTGTAATGCATGCACTGTGGAGGCCATAGCAGAAAGGCTGCCACAAGCTCCAGGCCAGCCTGGGCCTCAGATTGTGACCCTATAAAAAGCCTTTCTGGTTTTTCAACTAAGGTAGATTTTGTGAAGGTGAAAGAAACAATATTAGGTACCTGATGTCTTGTACTTCACAGCAACCTATTCTCCCCATTTTTACACAGGAAGAGTGACCTTATACTAGGTCTAACTCAAATAATTACAATAACAAGTAAACAAACACCAAGCCAGAGTCTGTCTCCATAAGGATGCTACAGCAGCTGCCTCTAAACATTCACTCCTCCTGCCTTACCTCTGGAAGCTGAAATCATAAACCTGTGCCACTGTACCCTGCACTCAAATGCATTTAATCATGAGCACTTCCTCTTGGTTCAAGCCCTGAGAACAGAAAAGTAAGCAAGTTTCTCTATACTTACAGTTCTGGAAAAGGTTACTTTGTGTAGAGGGTTCCATATACAAGTAGCATATAATTATACTCAGTGAAATGATCAAGGGGAATTAAAGTGAAAGCAAGGAATGTTACAGTAACTAGGAAGGCAACTGAGGTCCTAAGGTTCTCAGAGATAACTCTAAAGGTAAGCTTGAAGAGATTCTGCAGGGCTATTGAAACAAAGGGGAAAAATTACCATGTCAGACCTTAAATGCAAATCTCTAGAACAGCAGTTGTCAATCTGTGGGATCAGACCTCCCTCTCTCTCCCTCCCTCCCTTCCTCCCTCCCTTTCTCTCTCTCTCTCTCTCTCTCTCTCTCTCTCTCTCTCTCTCTCTCTCTCTCTCTCTCTCCCCACCCCCTCTCTGTGTGTGTGGGGGGGGGAGAGAGAAAGAGAACCTAAGACCATCTGAAAATGCAGATGTTTACATTATAATTCTTAAGCAGCAAAATTACAGTTATGAAGTAGCAATAAATTAATTTTGTGGTTGGGGTCATCACAACATGAGAAACTGTATTAACAGATTGCAGCATTAGGAAGGTTGAGAACCACTGCTCTAGGATTATCAAAAACAAAAATTACTATTCAATCCCAGATTATCAGTAAAGAAAATTATAGAATTTTATTCTAGACATAATCCAAGGCTATTTATTAGTCAACATAGTCACCAGATACCGAGTATTTCCAGAGAAACCAAGTGGCTGTTCAGAGTGAATGGCGGGTCAAAATTCTTATATTCTGTTAGTATGTGCATCAGGATATAACGAAAGATTTCTGAAGAAATACATAAAGGAAGGAAGAGAATATTTAACTCTAATGGGTTAAATCTCTCTTTAGGCCAAGTGACTTCAATTCTTTCCAGCCACTCTGTGGTCTAATCATAAGAAGGAGGTGAGACAAGGGGGATTAGACTAAATCCAAGAACAATACTATACTAGGAAACAATTAGCTTATGGAGTTACCTCTCAACCAATGCTCAAAGATCCAATCTTGAAATAGTAAATTCCACCTAAAGATGCCGACTAAAAACTAACACAGGGGGTGATTATTTGAGTTCCCCAGATAAGGGCTTTCAATGAAGACACTTGGGACAGCTGTGACCAGGTGCTTGTTCTGAATGCTGCACATACACAACCAGTCTGAGATGATGTGTTTAGTAACCTCACTGGTAGAGAGGAACAAAGCATAGTCTATATCCACCTGTGTCACTTAACCAGAGTAAATTTACCCTTATAAAAGATACATTTTCTCAACTTTTCAGTCCTGGGTAATCTGGGGGGGTGAGGGCCATTCCATCACTGTTATTGTTCAGCCTGTGCCATAAGCCCTGACCCACTCACATTTCAGCACCTGGTAAAGACAGAGTTGGAGAAGTCTCTGCTTCAGTTTCTAGAAGTTTCTTTTTAAAGGACTGGCCTAGCAGTGGTAGCAAATAGCAAAAGGCTACTCAAAGTTCAGCAGCAGAGTTACATTTGCATCTATCAAAGATGCCAATGCTGTGTGCAGACCAGATGGAAGGCCAGACAAACTTCTGATAAATATTATCAAATGCTGTGATGGCTCGCTCAGTGGTGAGTCTAAGACTTCTCTTTGAAAGCGAGGTAGACCTGAGAATAATGACTTAGAGCTTCAAGCCACAAATAGCATAAGGAAAAAAATGAATGGGAGTGGGGCTTAAGGATCATGTTTACTTTCTCCAGTAAGACCCTTCCTCTGAATACACCGTGTCATTTAAAACATAAAATGACAATATTTGAGTTCTAATATGGCCAGGGTTTGCTCCTCATAACACCAAACAACATCTGTAAAGTTTTTAACCCAACAATTCATATTCTAAGCAGAAAGCCTTAAAGAAGACACAGTTAAGTACTAGTCATCTGCACACTGCATGTGCTACTCATTTATTTGCTCTGAATTATCACAATTTTGTGAGAATAAGAATTGGCTCCACAAAAACTTGGACTCAAAATGGCAGCTGAGTTTTAAAAACTCCCCAGAGCACCAAACTCACATTCAGGAGAGCGAGCGGGTCTTGTTCATCTCACCTCTGCAGTATCTCTGGGAAGGGTCCTTACTAAACCTTGCCAGTGCCTCTGATGGCATTCTGCTAATGTGCTTAATATCATTCTCCTCTCTGCCCAGGGGAGCGGGCACTGCTCTGGTTCCTCTCTGCAAGAGGGAATAAACCTGCCGTTCACATGTTTACAGTCCACAAAAAGAAGCAGAAGGCAAAACATGGCAAGCTGAGTCTTTTCTTGTCTTCAGCCACAACTTAGGAATCAGGGGTAAAATGAATCAACCACCAAATGAGGCTCCGAATGGTTGCTTTCATTTTCAGAGAAAAAAACAAGAACCAGCTCTAATTTTCCTCAGACCCAGCACAATGCAACACTTCCTGTCACTGAGATAAATTCTACTAATCCAAACTGTAAAGATATTTCAGTAAAGGAAAGTCAAATGTGTCTTCCTGTTTAATGTAATGTTTCCAATTCCTCTCACACAAAAGCTGAATTTATGTCACCATAAAATTTACATGGACGCCTTTAGCACTCCAGGCACTTCTCTGCTTATAGCCATTACTAATATAACAACATTACTTTAAAAAATAATAAAATGATGGCTCTTCTGAGACAGAAGACTAATTATCCTTACGTATTCAAATGGAAAGTCTTTTTGTTAAATTAGTGTGAAAAGTCCCTTCATCTACACACAATTGGCCCAAAGAAACAGGCCATTTTCAGCACAAGAGGCCAACCCATTTTAACAGTGAATAAAGCTTTTGAAAGCACTACACACCCTCTTCCACACTGTCAGAATTTTCAAATTGGTCCAGCAGTTTCCCCATTTTATTTTTTGAACACTTTAAGGCCCAGCTGGTTAGCATATCATAATTAGATTAATTAAAAGGGAAACAAAAAAAAAACCCACTGCCCTCAAACTGTTCGATTCTGGTCAAAATTATTCCATTTATCCTTAATTAGCTTTAATCCAAGTCTACACATTTAATAGGGATATGATTGTTTGCATATTTTAAATGTCTTTTCTAAACTATAGTTTGTAGCAGATTTAGAAGAATGGTATCTTTCTCTTGCAAATATGCCAGAGCACAAATCAAGGGGACACAAATTGGGAGAAAAGAGGAAAGAAAACAAGACTTCTCAGAGCCAAGGATGTGCTAGGGGGAAGGGATTTTGTCAGGGGTGGGGGTAATTTACCCGCCACATCACAAACTACAGTCTTTTCAGCACACCAGACCGAGAGGCATTACATCACACTCTCACAATGATAGGGGGAGGTGGCCCTGAGAAAGCAAGTTTTCGGCTTTCTTTCCAGCCTGCTCTCAGGCTTCTAGAATCCTGTGTTAGGAGTAATGGAATTTAACTTGAGGCACCGCACTTTCAGGATTACTAACAATCACACAGACACTCAGTTTTATGATCCTAAATGAGCACTTTACAACAAATATATGTCCAAAAGGCACACATCGCACACTCAACTGGCGTTGAAAATCTAACATTAAATAAAATATTTTATTTCATGTGAAATGGAGACCAATGTACACGAAGAATTGTTAAAGAAACAATTTCTAAACAGAGTAAAGAGCCATTTATATCTTTAAAATAATCGTGTTTACAAGACAGTCCTACCATTTGGTTGAAGCCACGATCAAAATAAAAGCGCATCTGGCTGCACATTTGAGAACACACACTGGGACCCAGTGCAAAGGAGCGCGCGCAGAAGAGAGGGGTGAGCCACATACTGCCTGCATTTCAAGAAGGGGAATTTATAACCCCAAACCTGGTGTGTTCAGTAACCCGCTGGCCCTATTTTAAAATGTATCTTACTTTAGGCTCTTCCTGTCTCCAGGAAGGATAGCCCAGGCAGAGAGAGAGAGAGAGAGAGAGAGAGAGAGAGAGAGAGCTTTCCCATTCTAGGGCTAGTCCTCCCTGATCCTTTGTCGGCCTTAGCAGCGGAAAGAATGCAAACCCATTTATATTTATGCAAATTTTTGCAGCAGATTTAAGGGGGGGAAGGAGAGGCTTGTGTTTTAAAAAAAACCTCTTTCTAAATATCAAATTTCAACTACTCACAGCTTCGTTTATTTGCATGATAGAAATGATAAAAAGCTACATATAAACTAAACGTGCTATTAAATCACTCCGAAATTTAAATATTTTACCAAGTCTTTTCCATTTCTAAAATGCTGAACCAAAAGTACACCACGAGTATGATTTACAGATTCGCGAAATGTCTGAAGCCAGTCTCCATGCTAGAGAAATGTCGATTTGCAACACCAGTAGTGCAAACGGTTAGACACGATCCATATAAATCAATTGGTTTTTAAAAATTGAAAATATTTACCAACCTCATAAAGTGCAGCAGTGCTTAAATCCAGCAAATTGAGGCATACAAGGTAGAAATGGAAATGAAAAAAGGTCCAAAAAATGAATTCTTTTTGTCTATCTGTATTTTGTATTTTAAATATTCAGAAACCAGCAGAGACTCTGTCGGCCATTTTGGCTTGAACTAACTCTCTCGCTCACTCTCCCTCCTGCTCTCTCTCTCCCCCTCTGTCTCTAAAGGAAGCAGCTTTTTGTGACCTTCAAATAGAGGCGGATCACGTGACTTAGGGTAGGTTTGTCAATCAGGAAAGGGGAGGGAGCTGGAGTTGAAGCTGCCTTAAAGTGAAAGCAGCCCCTTTCCACGGGCTTTCATTTGTGCAATGCTGTTACTTATACTCCCGCCTACAGATACTGCATGTGAAAGTGGCAACACCATAAGGGTAACAGATGAACAAAATAGAAAAACCTTTATTGGTTTATAGAAGAAATATGCTCAGTTGCTAACGATGCTTGCAGATCCTGGATCTGATCTTGGCTCCCTTGCTAGTTATTCTCTAGATGTTTGGGCAAGAACAGACTGGCAAACTGCTCTTTAAAAGGGGGCTTTAAACAAAGCTTTACCTAAACAAAAAGAGAATTTAGCTTTTAGATTAAAACGAACCAGGACACAGCTGATCTCTAGCTACCTGTAAAATACACAAAAAGACAGGAAGTTACTCTACCCACTCATGAACAGAGTGTCAGTTTAGGGAGGTTAAGCAGCACCCGATATCCGAACGGCTCAGCAAACGGAGAACGGCAGAGCCAGAACTTGGCGCCTATTGTGTGAGTACAACACTCTGTAGTCTCTCCTGCAAACCTAAGTTAAGACTAAGCCAGGGCTTCACCACTGGATTCCTCCAGGCTGGGCAGCTCTGAGTCATCTTTAATCCCTTCCCTGCTGAGGAAGGCGCTCGGACTAGGCACTCAATTAAAGCCTACCTAGCTTCCTGCGGGGCCCTCCTCAAAGACAGCTTGACTCTTTTACCCTAGAAAACCCACCCTGGGCTTGAAGTATAAGTCCAGTGCCCCACCCCCACCTGTCTGTGTCTCTCTCTCTCCTCTCTCTCTCTCTCTCTCTCTCTCTCTCTCTCTCTCTCTCTCTCTCTCTCTCTCTCTCTCTCTCTCGGCAGGTAGGCTGTGGAGATGGGAAGTCACGGTACTTTGTTTCTTTCTTCTCTATTTTTCTTATATGCATAGTATTTTGCCTGCATTTGTCTGTGTGAGGGTGATGGATCCCCTGGAAGTGGAGTTACAGACAGTTGTTATCTGCTGTAGTTATGGGTGCTGGGAATTGGACCCAGGTCCTCTGCAAAAGTAGCCAGTGCTCAAAACTACTGAGCTATCTCTCCAGGCCCTGGTTTCTTTGCTTTCCTGGCTTGGTTCACTTTATTCTGGTCAAGTTAGTCACCAGCTAGGAGTGGTACATGCTGCTAACCCCTGTATAGGAGCAGGTGGATTTCTGCTCTACATAGCAAGTCCTGGAAAGCCAGAGATGCCATGTGACCCTTGTCTCAAAAAGTCAGTCACTACCCAAAGCAACCATCTTGGGCCTCCCAGTACAAGCCAGGCCTTCTTGCTAATCATTCCTATACACATTTTACTACTGAAGAGTTATTTCATTTTATGACAGAAACTGCTTAATGTTGGTCTTTGCCTACAAACTACAACTGTCTGTGGGCAAACCACTATCTTCCCTATTTTCAGTGAGGTGTTACCCTGAACTCTAAACAGCAGTTGAGTGAATGAATCAATGAAATCACCTAGAACTCTGCTCTGAAGAGCTGGGCTAAACAGAAGTAACAAGCAAGTATAAGTATTTTAGGGGAATAAATGCCAGAGATCTCCAGGAATCCTGATCCATTCTATCTATTTTAAGGATTCTTTACAGACATAAAGAAGCAGAAATAGTAAGTTGACCAAGGTGCTTCTCCCAAACGAACTCGGCGGAGTGGCCAGTCAGCAGAGAGCCACGAACTCTAAAGGCCAGGCTTGCCTTGTAAGAGAACCTGTTCAATCCATCCGGATGCTAAGTGCTTGTCTTTCTGGCTTTTAATGCCTTTACACTATGCTCCTCCACTTTACATAAAAGAACAGGAAAGGAGCTGCTTCAAGGCAAGCAGAGGCACTGCCCAGTCAATCTGGCAGCTCTGATACTCTGTGGTGTAAAGAGTTTCCACTGTCTGCATTGCCCTAGAAGGATGCAGAGACCTGGACTGACAGCTGAGATTCAGGCTGAGATTCAGAGGCAGGAAACTCCCAGGCTAGAAACTCTGAACATTAATCTATTTCTATCCTTCCAGTGCCTTCCAGATGAGTTGTGGAAGCCTTAGTAAGCTCAATATGTGAGACCTATGGAAACTGATGCACTACACAGCCACCTTGTCTCTATTTGTGATGGTCACAAATTTTTATTCTGTCTCTATCCTCCAGGGTACAGTATTCTTATACAGATGTTTAAATCTGTTTCCTGTTTTAGTTAAGACTACATAGAGCTTCTTTTTTTTCTTTTTGGATTTGTTTTTTTCGAGACAGGGTTTCTCTGTGTAGTCCTGGCTGTCCTGGAACTCACTCTGTAGACCCGGCTGGCCTCGAACTCAGAAATCCGCCTGCCTCTGCCTCCCAAAGTGCTGGAATTACAGGTGTGCGCCACTACCGCCCGGCTTACATAGAGCTTCTTACACTGTTCCCTCTTATAACCTTTCTTCACCTGACCAACTTTTATAAAACCTAGGTCTATTGCTATGCTATTATATAGAACATATGCTGGTGGGGAACACCTATAAATTCCAACATTCAGGAGTTCAAGGCCAGCCTCTGGCAACAGTGAATTTGAGGCCAGCCCAAGTTACATGAGGCTCTGTCAGTAAGTCATTTGCCATACCATAATCACCCATGTGACAAAAGCATCAGAACAGCAGAGGCCAGCCACTAGCCGCCACACCCACTGGCATGTGCATGAACACACCCACTAGAAATAAGAAAGATATGTTAATAAAATATTTATTGATAACAGATCATGAAAAATATTTTAAAATAATTCTTTGGAATAATTGTGACATCACTGTTTATTAAATAAAAAATACTAATACTAATGATATGTGTGCTTAATTATTTTTAAATGAATCTTGGCTGAATATTTGATACTGCAGGACATGGGGAACCTTTAATATTTTCAGAACTGATCAATATTTTGATTTTATAATCACCAACACTGAAAACACCACTTCTCATAGATATACAGTACAAAATGGGAGAGATGCATTTAGCGCCATTTCAGAAACTCTTTGAATTCTCTCCTAATCCAAGCCAAAATTCATTCAAAGATATATATTATTAACAGCAACTTAAACAGCTATCTTTATAATCTAACATTCTAACACAACAATAAAATCCAGAGATACACCAATTTATACTTACTGCTGAAGAATGACATAGAACGATATGCTAAGTCTTTGTTTTCTGTAATTAAACCATTATGTTCCTATAAGAGTTCAACAGTTTGTATGAAAGCGAAAACACTGCCATCAGAACATACAATAGTCTTGAGTCTGAGCCAAGGTGTTTCAGGCAACATCAGCTGGCACTGAACTGTGTGAAAGCATGTGAGGTGCGAAGTGCATGCGCTGTGTTTTCAGCATCAGGGCTACAGTGAAGCCTATGACGACACAGGTGAGCGCTGCTGCAAACACTTCACATTCATTATGAATTTGATTTCTGAATCAATTTTTAGTCACTCTGCATTCAGAAATGTTTTATTGCTGCCCAATGTTTTTACAACACTCACATTCAGCTATATAAGACTACAACCATGTAAGACTACAACCCACAGATTCAAGAAGCTAGGGCTTAGAACTGAAGAAATGGCTCAGCAGTTATGAGTAGTTGCTGCTTTTCTAGAGGACCTTGATTTGATTTCTAGCACCCACAGGACAACTCATAACCATTTGTAACTCCAGTTCCAGATGCTCCCACACTGTTTTCTGGCTTCCATACATGGTACACAGATGTACACGGAGGCAAAACACCCATACACGTAAAAAGTACCATAGTAATAATTTTTAAAAGAAGCTAGGGCCTACCATATATGAGACCCTGGATTCAATAACTATTACTTATACCACATACCTGCAGCAGAAAGAAATAAAAAGATCTAAAAGCCAACTGGAGCTATATAACTACACAGTCCTGTCAGAAATTATAAAGGGAAAGAAGATTCAATTTAATGGATGATAGAGAAAATACAAAGCATCAAAAATTAACTAAGAAAAATTAAGGCACTCATTGTGGTGAATCATAAATGTAATACTAGCATCTAAGAGGTAGAAGAAGGCAGAGTATCAGGGATTTAAGGCCAGGTTCAGGTTCACAGAGCTCAAAGTCAGAACAGGCAATGGGAAGACCCTGCCTCACAACAAACAAGCAAAACAAAACTAAAAGCAACAAAACAGCAACAAAAGGTCCTAGATTATTATCAATTAAATCCGTTGCTTTTAGCCAAAGAAATTCAGAATCAAAATTATAAAAATTCAAGCCAGGAGGTGGCGCACACCTTTAATCCCAGCACTTGGGAGGCAGAGGCAGGCAGATTTCTGAGTTCAAGGCCATCCTGGTCTACAGAGTGAGTGCCAGGACAGCCAGGGCTACACATAGAACCCTGTCTTGAAAAACAAAAAAACAAAACAAAAATGTGTGTGTGTGTGTGTGTGTGTGTATGAATTCTTATAAAATGGGAAAGTTATAATAAATCAAATCATGAATTTATGTAGAATGTTATCTCTTATTGTTTCTACAATATGGGACAAAGTCTTCAAAGTCTGCAAACACAAGTATACCAAGGACCTAGGCAGTCTTACAGCTGCATTGAGAGATATGGAGAGAGATTTGTTTCCAGCTGACCCTGCCTTCTTATTGAGAAGAACTTCTCAACTTGTGGGTTGCAACCCCTTTGGCAATCCTCTATCTCCAAAAATATATACTATGATTCATAACAGTAACAAAATTACAGTTTTCAAGTAGCAACTAAAATAATTTTATGGCTGGGGGTCACCACAATATGAGAAGCTGTAACTGTATTAAGGGGCTGCAGTGGTAGGGAAGTTGAGACCCACTGCTCCAGGGTAGAAGCCATTTGCATTCTTTGACCACTTTCCAGATGCTGCCACACTCCCTGAATAGTGCTATCTTCCTTTAACTTTTCTTAGCATGCCTGAGATCGTGGGCTCAATCTTCTGGAGTGCTATAAAAAACTAGAAAGGGACTAAGGGGAGGAGGACAAAGATTTTAAGGTAGAAGTGACCATAGAACACACATGAAAGGGAATTATGGAAAGTATTAAGTGGGGATAGCAGTGGGAAGGAAGGGAAGAGAAAAAGATTCCTAACACTAGAGATATCTGGAAAAGCCATAGGACCGAAGAGATGAATTCGTGGTTAAGAGCACTGGCTGCTCTTGCAGAGGACCTAGGATCAGTTTCTAGCATCTACATGGTGGCTCACAGCTGTCTGTAACTCCAATTCAAGGGGACATGACACCATTTTCTGGGCTCTGAAGAAACTAGGTACTTTCATGGTGCATATACATATATGTAGGCAAATGCTCATGTACATAAAAAGAAATCTAAAACAAGAAAAACCCATATGTAAACTTACTGTCTCATAAGTAGGCTATGTGTGTGCTGGGCGTGTGTGTGTGTATGTGTGAGTGTGTGTGAGAGAGAGAGAGACAGAGAGAGAGACAGAGAGAGAGAGAGAGAGAGAGAGAGAGAGAGAGAGAGAGAGAAATTGGAATGATCCTAAACAGAGGATAATGCTCCTCCAGAAGCTACAGATTGTCAAATAAAGAAGTCTAATACTAATGGGTGGTAGTGGTGCACACCTTTAATCCCAGCACTCAGTAGACAGAGGCAGGTGGATCTCTGAGTTTGGGGCAGCCTGGTCTACAAAGTGAGTTCCAGGACAGCCAGAGCTACACAGAAACCTTGTCTCAAAAAGACAAAATAAAACAAAGAACAAAAATAAGACAAAAGGTTTAGTGCTAAGAGAGATATCTTCCCCTCAAGGTGTTGGTCAGAGATGTCCTAAGGACCCCCAAAACAATGCAGGCTACTGGCACTGTGTCTTAGTCAGGGTTTCTATTCCTGCACAAACATTATGACCAAGAAGCAAGTTGAGGAGGAAAGGGTTTATTGAGCTTACACTTCCATGTTGCAGTTCATCACTAAGGGAAGTCAGGACTGGAACTCAAGCAGGTCAGGAAGCAGGAGCTGATGCAGAGGCCATGGAGGGATGGTTCTTACTGGCTTGCTTCCTCTGGCTTGCTCAGCCTGCTCTCTTATAGAACCTAAGACTACCAGCCCAGGGATGGCACCACCCACAAGGGGTCCTCCTCCCTTGATCACTAACTGAGAAAATGCCCCACAGTTGGATCTCATGGAGGCACTTCCCCAGCTGAAACTCCTTTCTTTGTGATAACTCCAGTCTGTGTCAAGTTGACACACAAAACCAGCCAGTGCACACTGCTCTTAATTGCACACCAGGTCTTGATGGTAAGATCCTATTGCTCAATACAACACATACTTTGGTCACAGGACATGAAGTAATCAAGTTGATACTAATAGGGAAGTTTCTTCTCCTGCTGGCTAGCTTTCAAAGTACTGGAAGGTGCTATGCAGCCTGCTGGTGAAGGCAAATTATCAAAAGTCTTACTTACCCACGTGTGAATCCTGGAAGCTACAATTAGGACCAGACTGGCAAGATATGCCAATTGACGCAATAGTGGCACAAATGGTATAGAAGTAGCCAACTCTTTTCTGGTTGGATTTAAGGTCTGACACTCCATGAGAGGAAACACATACTTGGTACTGTAAATTGATCCAGAAACCATGGGCGAGGAAACCATAGGCTCTATGGGCTTAACCCTCTATTATTATTTTTCTAAACTGACATGGTATCAAATTACTCTCTAAAGACCTGTATCTTTACTTAGATTAGTACTGCAGTTCTCAGCTCTCATCAAAGCTTATTTGTGCATTAGACAATTGTTAATGTAGAAACATACCTAATCAAAGTGTAAAGAATATGTGTCTGTAGAGTTTTCAGCTATAAATGGAATATCTATACAATACAGCTTCCCCCAACCTCCTGGCTCAGAGAAAATCTTGAGAGAGGGAGTAAAAAGATTTTTAGAGACAGAGGTTGGGAAAGATCAGAGAAAACAGTGGCTTCTGGACATGACAGTATCAATATACTCTTGAACTTCTATCAGCTAGTGTATCCTACACAAGGTCAAGTCTTTTAACATTCTAGCTAGAGAAGGAAAGGCCTCATAAGCCCCCCACCCTAGGCAAGGAGCTATTGGTAGTTGGTGGGTGTTAGAGAAGGGAAAGAACTAGTTTTCTTTAGCAGTGTGGTCAACCATGTTCCAGGAGATGGTTCAAAATCCATGCATTGATGGGTAGCATAAATAGGATATAAAGTTGGAAACAAATGGTAGGACAGATCTGGGAGTTAGGGAAAAATAAGGCATGAATGATTAAAATATACACTGTATATCAGCGGGGTATAATGATGCACACCCTTAACCCTAGCACTGGGAGGTAGAGGCAGGCAGAGTGAGTCTCAGGCCAGTCAGGACTCTTGTCTCAAACAAACCAGTATAGTATATAGAGCATACACAGAAATCCTCAAAGAATTAACAAAAAATATTATACTAACAAAAAAACTGCTCAATTCAAACTCATTGTCTTGTGATTGATGGTGGAATATCTTGCAATTTTTGAAGTTAAGCTTAAGCCCATAAACTACTTTTGAGAAATGTGTGTGTGAGTTATGGATTAAAGCTCATACTTTACATATAGATATTCCAGTTTTTTCAGTATTATTTCTGAAAATGTCTTACAATTTTATTCTTGCATCTTTGTCAAAGTTTTTCACCCACATATATGAGAGCTTATTCTCGGCCTCTATTTGTTCTATAATTTATAGTCTCTGTTTTGGTGTTGATAAATTATTATCTTGATTATTGTTATTAAAAAAACAACCTGATTTTTTTTATTTGAAAAAATCATTTTCACTATTTTATATTACATTCATTTTCTTCTTTTACACAAACATAAAAAACTACACATTTGCAGTATAGCCTGTTTCATTGCATGTGCATATTGTATAATATTTAAATAAAGTTAAATATATCTAACACACACACACACACATACACACACACACACACACACACACACACACAAAACCTAAAACCATACAGAGAGGTAGGCTTTGGGCTCTGGGTTCAACAATCACTATGTGAACATCCACTGTGTAGCAGGTATTTTCCAGGTTCAGGATGCTGTAAAACTGTTTACTACCATTGGAAAGACAGTGTTTAAACACTTGTATGTGAGGCCCTGGTTTCAATCCCTAGCACTGCAGATTCATTCATTCATTCATTCATTCATTCATTCAATCAATCAATCAATCAATCATGGTGTCATAATGAAAATGAGAGAAAAAAATTTCACAGCAGGGGTGAGATTTAAAATTCTGAACTATTTCCATTTTCTCTTCTTTGTTTTATTTTTTCCCTCCCTTATTCTCTGTTTTGTTTTTCTTTATTTTTAAATCCCAGGCCTGGTCACGTTGTGTGATTGAGCATGATCCTCCTTCCTCCATCTCCTGAGTGCTGAAGGCAGGCCACCAAGCCTAGTTTTACTAGGTGCTGGGGATTGAAGCTGGGGCTCTGCATGTAGTAGGCAGGTGATATTCCAGTTTAGTTATGTCTCCAATCCCTTAAATGCAGTCCTAAAGGAGGAATCTTGCCATTTGCCAGGTAAAGGAAACTGTAGACACAAAAGCAAAGGCTTTTCTAAATTTTACTAACTTCAAGGTTACCAAACAATGCAATGGAGGAGGAGGAGGAGGAGGAGGAGGAGGAGGAGGAGGAGGAGGAGGAGGAGGAGAAAAATCTAACTGTGAGTTCTGTTTCTATGGTCTTACCTTCAACATAGTTGGAAGGCAGAACAGTACCTCAAACTACCTGGAAATCCCCAATACAACTTGGATCCAATAATCTTCAGATTACTGTTGGAAATTAGAATGCTACTCTGTTATATTTATAAATTAGAACTTAAAAGAGGCTTGTTTTTATTACTTTTTTCTTTTTGTTTCTCTCTTCCTTTCTTTTCTTTTTTCCTTGTTTGTTTGTTTGAGAGAGGATCTCTCTGTGTAGTCTTGGCTATCCTGTGGCTTGGTATAAAGACCAGGCTGGCCTCATACTCATGATGCTCAAGAGAGATCTTTATGCTCTCTTCCTAACTGCTGGGGTTAAAGTCAGCAACCCCATGGCCAGCTTTATTTCTCTTATCTTGTGTATGTGCACACACCTTTGCATGTGTGTCTGCACAGTGTTAAACAGAGTGGCCAAATGCAAAGCAAGGAATAGTACAGCAAAAGGAATCTTTTTTTCCCCCTTTGCCTTGCTTGAGACTACGCTGAGGACCTTGTGTCTGCAAGGTAAGTGCTCTACTATTTTGCTCCAAGGCTAGCCTAGGGATCTTTAGTTTGATCTAGGGTATCTATTTATTAAAATGTATATGATCTATGAGTGACACATGAATAACTCATGTGGAGCCTGGAGGACAACACTTAGGAAGCCATTCCTTCCTTTCACCTCTATGTGGGTTTCAGGGGTCATACTCATGTTATGAGAATTCGGTGGCAAATGCTTTTACCTACTGAGTTCCCTGGTAGGACCACCATGAATACATTTTTTTAAAGATTTATTTATTTATTGTATGTATGTGAGTACACTGTTGCTCTCTTCAGACACACCAGAAGAAGGAATCAGATCTCATTACAGATGGTTGTGAGCCACCATGTGGTTGCTGGAAATTGAACTCAGGGCCTCTGGAAGAACAGTTAGTGCTCTTAACCACTGAGCCATCTCTCCAGATGGCCCTCCATGAATACATTTTTATGAGTTGTTCTTTGTTGTAAGATTAATCCATTCATAGGTTGATACTCTTGTTGTTGGAAACAGATTCTTTTGTATCCTAAAATGACTGAACTCATTGTAGACTTGAAGATGACATTGAACTTCAGATTCTTTTGCCTCCATCTTTGAGTGCTGGGACTCATTCATGATGCATTACCATACCCAGTTTATGTTATGTGGTGCTGGGGATGAAACCCAAGGCTCTGCACACACTAGCCAAGCACTCTACCTCGCCATCACTGATCTTTTGAACACTGAGCAATACAGCAATCTGAAGTGAATACAATTATGCAAAAACCTCTTCAATAGCTGTGCTTTCAGACATCTGATCTCTCAAAAATTCAAATGAAGAATTAATAGATCAATAGTTTGCTAAAAAAAACTGGATCACTTTAGTGACTTTAGTAGACTAAAGACATGTGTCACATATCTTTTGAAGATGAGAATCAATTTCAGCATGGAGATTCAAAGTATAGATTTGTTAGAAAGTGAAACTGAAAAAGGAAAAGGAAAGGACAAAATGAAAAAGCCAAACCCATCAGCACATGAAAAACCAACGCTTAGCTTGAAAATCACTTACAATGAATGCTCTTCCCATGAGTGTCAAAGAAAACAGTATCAAAACTAAACTAAAAGCCTTTGTGAATGAAACATTTATTTAAAACAAGCTCTCCAAAAGCATGATGAAAAGTGTCTGGCCAGTCTAGCCTCAAATTCGGAGATCCACCTGCCTCTGTGGGGATCAAAGGGGTATACCACCATGCTTTGCATGATGACTTTTCAAAACAGCATGAGCAGATAACTGCTCATACATTGTGCTACACCATGAGTAGTAGTTGCTACTCTTCACTGCTGTGACCAAGTACTTGCCTGGCAAGTCCACTCTTCATCAAGTTGACAGGATTTAATATTACCTAGGAGACACACTTCGGAGTGTGTCTGTGAAGGTGTTTCTATTTAACTGAGGGAAAACCCACTCTTATTGTGGGTAGCCTTATCCCATGGGCTAAGGTCTTACACTGAATAAAGATGACAACAGGTGACAACATGAGCATTGGCATTCATCTTTCTGATGACTGAGTGTGACATGTTGTGACCAGCTGCCTCACGCTCTCCCTCCACACACCATGATAGATTCCCTCAAACTATGATCCTAAATAAATCCTTTCTTCCTTAAGCTGCTTTTGCCAAGCACTTTTGACAGACCATAGTGGCAGAGCATTTACCTGGCATTTGCAAAGTCCTGGGTCCTATCACAAGCACAACAGGAAACAAACAAACAACAACAACAAAAACAAACCCACAAAACAAAGAAATGAAAACTTTGTTTTTCCTCAAACAAAAGAACACAGCTTCTTTGCTCCTGACACTCACAACTCACAGAGTGTAATCACAGAGAAGATACATTTCTGCCTAATTATTTCAGAGCAGACCCAGAATGAATGAATCAACTAATAAACGAGTGAACAAAAAGAAAGGAAGGGACTATACTTTAGTGCTCACCTAACAAGTACAAGACCCTTGATTCCATCCTTAGCACCAAACCAAACCACACAACAAAGCTTCAAGGCTTAAAGGGCTTCTAGAGAATGGTGAAGATATCAAAAAGGTACTCAAGTTAAATGTGTTTGAAATTCTCTAAAAGCAGAACACACACATGTGCATAATCTGTCCCTCCAGGATTCCTGACCCTTGGAAGAAGCCAGCTCAGGACAGGTTACAATTACCAAAGAGACCTTTGAAGACAAAGACAGATTTGTTTAGGAAATGAACACTAGACCTCTAAAGAGCAGAACTTTCCTTAGTATCCAGGGAGACATCTTTGTGCCGTTTCACTGTTTTTTTTCCCCAACTTCTTCCTATTCTTCATAAGGCTTTGGCCTTGACTTCTGTTACTATGCTAAACACAGTCCCTTCAGGAGTACAGCTCAGGGACAGCTAAAGAACTGACAAAATAATTCTATAAGCACCTTACAATCAGCAAGATCTCAGACTAAATCTTAAATTCCATTTTGAGTTATACTGACACAGGTAGATCTTTGACTAAAATGGAGACAATATATTCCAAGTGGAAATGACATTGTAGCTAGAGAGAGACTCAGTGGTAAAGAGCCCCGACTGCTCTTCCAGAGAATAAAGGTTTGATTCCCAGCATTCACAGAACAGATCACAACCATGTGTAACTCTGGTTGTAGAAAATCTGATACCCTCTTCTGGCCTCCTCGGGTATTAAGCAAACATGTGGTGCACAGATATACAAGCAGACAAAACACCCATACACATAAAATAAGTACATCTTTAAAGAGAAAACAAACAAAAACAAAAAACAAAAAACAAAAACCTGAGCCAGTAAGATGGCATGTGTCTACTGTGAATACAGAAAGCCCTTGACAAATGGAACTGTGACTTTTATAGGACAATATTGTGGGGTAGAAGAGTGGGTAGGAGCCATGGAGAAAATCATCTGAAGTATTTCTCCTCCCTTTTCACAGAACCAAATAGGTGTCTGGCATTCTAACTCCCTAAAGAGAAATTGATGCCACCAGCTCATCTAAAACAAAAGTGCAATAGACAGAATGAAGCAAAGTTAGGATTATATTGTGAGCTATTTTTAAAACTGTTAGCTTAGCAAATTAAAGGGCTGTGAAGATCTCCTGGTTTCCATTAACAACAAACACAAGACAAGGCACTCCCCTTTAATGAATCTGGCCTCCTGGCAGCAGTCTATTCTGCATAATTCATTCCTAAGGGTTTAGGAAACATCATTTTCTTAAGATCCACCAAAATAAACTATTTTCTTTGAAAAAAAAGGGGGAGGAAGGACAAAGAAGAGGAGTTTTCTTTACAGATTTTGATAAATTTCATGAATCGCCATCCCATTCAATTTAGGAAACTACTGTCTAAATAAAACTTGGAGTTATGTCAGTGCTTTTAAGTCCATCTTAAGTGTTTTTCCTTTAAAAGGGCATATGAAAAACCAGTCTGCTTTGAAACACCATTTTCTCAATTCTATGACAGAATAAGGGAAAATAAGATCTATTTAGAGCTACTAAAAAGCTATACCAAAGGTCCCAAACTGAAGTTTTAAACTAGCCACTTTTTCAGAAGTAGGAAGAGATAAATCCTGAATTACTAAGAATGCTGGCTAGGTTATAGTATTTTTAGCCTCTGTTTCATCAGATAAAAACTTTATTTTAATAGTGATCAGAAGTTTCATTATCACTGGAATTGAATTTCAGGAAGTAGTATGCAGACAAACCCACACTTGGAGTGTGCATACAGCCCATTAATTGAGCCTCCTTCATGAAGACATTGCTAAGGAAAGGAAGCACCATTTCATACTTTCTTTGGAAAACACCCAAACTTAATTAGTTCAATTTGGAACATCCTGAGCTGTAAAGCCTTTGCTTAAGCATAACATAAATTTTGATTAGCCAAGTGTGAAAAACAACAAAGCCAACTTTCTTGTCCCTCTAGTTAATCTATAAATAGAAGTAATGCATCAACAAAGCAACTGGTATGCTCTGCAGGATCTCCAGCATCTACACAGCCCAGCAAACACTCTCAGCACACTGAACCAAATGCTTCTGAGGATCTGTAATAGGACCCTTTTAATACACCGTGACTCACTGTTTGCTTTCTTCTCCAGGAGGTGGAGTCTTGCCATGCCCTTCCATTACAAAATCCTCCTGTTCCACCTGCAAAGGCAAGCACCACAGGTCAGCAGCAGTCAGTACTATGATGCGAACTACTCCAGTGCCAGGCCCTGCTCTGTGCACACCCACAGGGTGTCACTACAGTGTCTAGAACTTGAGACTTTCATTCTCTCCAGGTTTGCTCACAGCACTTCTCCTTGGGTGGATTAGGTTTACAGGATGAAAAAGAAGATCAGCAACTCATGCAACTGTGACAAAGGACTAGCATCGGAACATAAAAGACTATCTAAGAGTCAATGAGAAAATACCAGTCCATGAAAAACCTGTAAAATGATTGGGTAGGAGTGTCACTGAAGAGAACACATAAATGGTCCCTGAACACATGAAAACCTCTTTAATTTCATGTCAATCAGAAAAATGCAAATTAAAACCACAAAGCGATACCATTTCGCAACCTCCAGATTGGGTAAAATGACAAAGCCCAGCAACCTGGAGTGCTAGAGGTGAGGAGCATGGCAGCTCTCCACTCCTAGTGGGAGGGAAAACTGGTACAACAACTTGGAGAAAGTTTGTCCTCACTTGGTACATTTGAATACAGACTTAGCACACAATCTTTTTCTAGGTACATGCTCTAAAGGAACTTTCACAAATAAAAGTATCCATTTAATATTATTCTCTCTCTCTCTCTCTCTCTCTCTCCCTCTCTCTCTCTCTCTCTCTCTCTCTCTCTCTCTCTCTCTCTCTCTCTCTCCTCTCTCTCTCTCTCTCTCTCTGGGAGGATTTTCTCCATATCTCTGTATATATAGACTAGGCAGGTCTTCATGCAGGTCCCAAACAACTGGAATAGAACTTTCCCAAAAGCTGTTGCTAACTGTTCTATTAGCTGGGTTGCCCTGTCTGGCCTCAGTGGGAGAAACACCCAGCCTCGAGGAGACTTGGAGTGGCAGGGTTGGAGAGATTTCCAGGGGGATCGTCACCTACTCAGAGGAGAGATGGAGGGGGAGGATTGTTGGGGGAGTAACAAGGACAGGGGGGCAGTGAGTGGGATGTGAAGTAAATTAAAATAAATTTTTTAAAAAGGCATGTACCACCAACATTCAGCAGAACAGTAAGATTTTTATCAGAAGAAAATACAAAAATGAATATCCACTGACAATAAATAGGTTAAGACATTTTTAGCTAAGTTACAAAAATCTAACTTTTGTTGAAGGAATACCTTCATCCCTTGGTATCTACAGAGGACTGACTCCAAGACTCTCAAGAATACCAAAATCCAAGGAGGCTCAGCACAAAGCAGTACAGAATTTGCATACAACCTAAGATAATATAGTTTGTACCACTGGGCCCAAAATATATTTGTATTTTAACATATTATTTATTTATGTGCACATATATATGCATGTAAGAACATAAATATATGGGGGGGGTCCAGGGGACACTGTGGGAGTTGGCTATCTCCTTCTACTGTGTGGGTCATGGGAATTGAATTCAGATGGT
The DNA here is from genome assembly GCF_947179515.1 of Apodemus sylvaticus. NCBI lineage: Eukaryota > Metazoa > Chordata > Mammalia > Rodentia > Muridae > Apodemus > Apodemus sylvaticus. The sequence continues at coordinate 49,536,865 of NC_067488.1, read as the reverse complement.
CAACGTTGTTAATAAGAGATTTTACCCACTGAGCAATCTCACTAGACCAAGATATTTTTGTTGTTTTTATTTGGAAAAGGATCTCATGTACTCCTAGCTGGAACTGAACTTGCTATTATGGACTTAAGGCTGGCTTTGAACTTTTTATCTCCTGTTCCTTATTACTCAAGTACTGGGATACTATGCAACCCCTATGTCCAACACTAGATTTCTTTTAACACCAAATACAAAATGAATGCTATGTGATCTGCTGTCATAGTGCATTGTTTATGGAATAACCCAATAGCTGTACATACTCAGTTTAAGGACAATGGTTTCTAGTATTTTTTTTTCTTAACACAAAGAGTAGAATGCAGTATCTCATGCTTGGTAGACAATAATTCTATGACTGAGCTAGAGTCTTTACCTATCCCCGTCCCCCAACCTCAAGTATTTTCTAGCTCTAAGTGGTTGAGTGTTTTAAGTGAGGAACTCATACAGGGAGGATGGTCTTAACAAATAGGTTATGACTTTACTTATGAATATATACAAACACATATGTATATACAAACTCTTGCTATAGTAGTCTGGTCTGGCTTCAAACTCACAATCCTCCTCCTTCAGCCTATATACGATTATTTATTTAAGGTTTTTTTTTTTATTTTATGTGTATAGGCACTGTGCCTACATTTATGTCTGTGTATTGCATGAGTGCCTGGTGCCTGTGGAGGTCAGAGGAAGGCAGTGGATCTCCTGGAAATGAATGGTTGTGAGCAGCCATGTAGGTTCAGGGAATCAAACTTGGGTCCTCTGGAACCAGTGTTCTTAAACTGGACATTTCTCCACCACTCTTATAATTTTAAACACTTACAGGTTGAGTATTCCCAATCAGAAATTTTTATGATAATGGAACTTGAAGTTTCAGTGTTGAAAGCATTTTAGATTTCAGATTTCTAGATTAGGGATGCATGATCTGAAAATACTATGCAAAACTTCACAAAACCCAAAAGTTTAAAAATCTGAAATACTGCTGAGCATTTAAAGATAATGAAAATTGGGCTGGAGAGATGGCTCAGAGGTTAAGAGCACTGACTACTCTTCCAGAGGTTCTGAGTTCAATTCCTAGCAACCACATGGTGACTCACAACCATCTGTAATGAGATCTGATGCCCTCTTCTGGTGTGTCTAAGGATAGCTACAGTGTACTTATATAAAATAATAAAATAAATCTTAAAAAAATGATAATGAAAACTTAGCCTGTATATATGTACAGATATATCTATATAAATAAAGCTTTGACTATTAAGAAAGAAAATGATTAATATGCAATTTAGGATATTTTCTTAGCAAGGGAGAGAGCATGACCAGGGAGGGAACTGATTCAGGGAGGACACATGGGGCTCACCTAGGGTATGATTATCTTCTACTTCTTGGCTTAGTCCATACACCCAGGAAGTAGAGTCAGGCAAGTCTCTCTTTGTTTGAGGTCAGCCAGAGCTCAACGGGAGGTGGGGAGTTCTTTGTAATTATTCTTTTAACTATATGTCTATATATAGTTAATATAGAGTTTATATAAATTTCTAAGGAAAATGGGCATTTTTACTGCCAGGGGTTTACTGGTCATAAAGAATACTTCTGCTAATAGGCTTATCAGTTCTATGAAAATTACCCCAAAGGCATAATTTAAAACCCAAGGAATGGGTGATGGTCCAGTGGTTAAAAGCATTGACATTTCTGCAGAGAACCAGGGTTTGTGTCCAATACCCATATGGTGGCCTACAACTATTCCATAGGATATGATACCCTCTGACATCTGCAAACCTAAGGAACTCACATGGTATACATGCATATATTGAGGCAAAATATTTATAAACAGAATAAAGCAATGAATCTTTAACAAAACAAACTGTGATGACTGAGACAGGCTAACTCCATGACAGACTTCAAATTAGCAGTTCAGGAGACTAGGCCTCCATCTCTATTTCCAAGAACTGGGCAAGTCCAGGCAAGTCAGTTACTGGAAAAACCCAAGGCTGCAGGCAGACAATCAAAAACTGCCCAGCCATCAGCAGCTGCCCTACCACCTGGCCTGAGGTAAGGGCAATGGATCAGCAACAGTTTCCAGGCTTCCTCAGCCACAGTTTCCAGCCCCATGCTCCAGCAAAGGTTCTAGAATTTCCCTAGAAATAGAGCCAACCAATTAAAATACAGGTCACCTACCCTTCTCTGGAATTCCCCTAATGTGCTTTAAATTGGGCCTCTGAACTTACTTGAGTGTCTCTATCTTGGTAAATGGTAGACCCTTGTATACTGAACTTCTGCAGAATAAAATTAATGCTTTTTGCTTCTGCATACTATTTGAATATGGGGTATCATTCTTTGGTGAATCATGGACCCTTATATTTGGGGGTTCTTTGTCCTGGATTTGCTGAAGACCCCATACCCCAAATAGTGGAGTATTTTTCTAATGGCTAAGTCCAGGCGTTCAGTTGTCTTTTGTCTTGTCCATCTCTGTTTCAGTTTCTGTTTTAATCTGGAGGCCAAGAGGGACAAAGCATAGGGACAGAGCAGAGTGTATTTTGTCACCAAGCCAGGGGCAACAATGCAAGTCTATGGGCCTCCCATGCGCAGGGAGGAAAGACTGTCTGAGACAGTCATTTCATTTTGTTTTTGTTTTCCTGGGAGCATCCTCCTGTGTCTGCCTGTATGTATTCTGTTTGTATGCTTTGTCCTCTTGTACAATTTTAATTCCTGGGATGGGTCAGGCACAGAGCACCCCACTGAGAGGCACAGAGCACACCACAAGACCCCAATGGTTTGGTCCTGAGCCATTTTAAGGACTTTCACTGAGTCACAGAGGACTCAGATCTAGTTGTTTGTCCCTTCAAACTAACCATCTTTTGCAGGAACGAATAGCCCACCATCAAGTAGGATGGCCCAAGGAGGGGACTTTTTATCTCCCCACCATTTATAGGGTGAAGATTATAGCCTATGAGTCCAGGGGCCACCTGGACCAAGATCCACACATCACCATGTGACAACACCTGGTCAAGCCCCCTGGATGAGATCTTTTTTGGCACCAGTCTCTCTGCTCCCTGATCTTCTTTCTTTAAAGGACAGGTGACCTTAGGCCCCTGCTTTGCTCTACCCTTCTGCTCCAGAGGAAGATCTCTGTCCCCCTCCTTATGTTCCTGCTCCTGGTACCGCTGCCCCTGCCCAGGCAGCACAGGCAGAGGGAGGAGCAGCCCCTGACTGCCCTGACTATTCTGACTCTCCTTGGAGTTCCCCTTACACTCAGGCACTTACTGCCCAGAAGGCAGACTCTACCATAGCCTTACCCCTCCAGACACAAAGAGGACAGAGTTCATGACACATGTGCTGGTAATGATTTTTACAACTGGAAATTATAGAACTTCCCATTTTTAGAAAGACCATCAGTTCTCATAGGTCTTCTAGATTCAATCATGCTGACTTACCTGTCCATCAGGGATGGATGGGACAAATGCTCCAGGTACTCTTCACAACACAGGAGAGAAAGAGGATTATAGGAGATGCCTGGAAATTGGTTCTGGGAGCAGATAGGCTCCCCATCCAAGTCCAGGCTGATATTGATGCAGCCTTTCCTTTGACTCAACCTGACCCAGACTTTAACACTGCTAAAGGTAAGGAGAGGCTCCAGGTCTACTGACAGATTCTGAGGGGGGCCCTCCAAGAGGCTGCCAGACAGCTCACAAATTTATCTAAGGTGAGTCAGGTGATCCAGGGAAAGAATGAGAACCCCAGGAAATATCTAGAAAGACTTTTAAAGCCTATAGCACCTATACTCCCTTTGACCCAGAAGCCAGAGAGTACCAATCAGCTGTAAACAGTTTTTGTTAACCAAGCTGCCCCAGACACCCGTCCAGAGCTTTACTGCCTGGACAGCTTTGCAGGTAAGCAACTGACTGTGTTAGTAGCCATAGCTGAGGTGGTTTTCAATAACCAGGACACCCCAAGGATAAATAGGCCAGAGGACTGGTGAAAGTGCTACTTAACTGCTGCCATAAACCATGATGGTCATGATGAGAGAGAGCTTAAAGAGTAGCCTAGCTCAAGGAATGGGAAAAGTTTGCCTCTGGCATACAAAAGCTGGCCTCTATTTGCCTTTAAATGGCAAGATTTGGAGAGAGGCTTCAAGGAACAACTGACTTGGACATGCCTGCCTTAGGGATTCAAGAACTCACCCACCATTTTTGACAATCCTTACCTATGAGGACTTGGGTAAGTACTGATGGGCCCACCCCCAAATTCCCATATTCCTGTATGTAGATGACATCCTGATTGCAGCCTCAGACTTGGAGACATATCAGGAGGCCACATGAGCTCTGCTATAGGAGATTGAGTCAACTTGGCTACCAAGTGTCTGCTAAGAAGGCTAGGATTTGTCAACCTGAAGTCACCTATCTAGGGTAAATACTCAAAGGGGGCCAACACATGTTGTTGGAAGCCTGGAAGCAAACCATCCTTAACATCCCAATTCCATCAACCTGAAGGCAAATATGGGAATTTCTGGGATCTGCCAGGTTTTGTAGACTCTGGGTGCCAGGGTTCACTGAGATGACTTATATGAGGTCACCAGGGGCCAAAAAGATAAAATAGAATGGACCCCTGAGATAGACATTACTTTTAAGACCTTAAGAAAAGCCTTATTGGAGGTGTTGGCCCTGGCTCTCCTGGTCATTCACAAACCTTTACACTTGTATGTGGATGAGGAAAGGGGATAGCAAAGGGGTGCTCACTCAAACTTTGGAACCACTGAAAAGATCTGTAGCATATTTATCTAAGAAGCGAAACCCAATGGCCCAAGGATGGCTGATCTACCTCCAGATCATAGCTGCCACTGACCTGCTAGTCAAGAATGCTGACAAAAAAAAAAATACATGGGGTAAAAACTTATCACCGCTCTCCCAATAGTTAGGAGATTCTCAAGAATCCACCTATCTGATGGCTGTCCAACGACAGACTGGTACGCTTTCAGGCTCTACTTTTGAATCCCCCTCATTTAGATATAAACCTAGCCGCCTGACCCATCCTCAGATGTGCAGCATGATTGCTCCATAGTTCTGAGGCATGTCTAAAACATCAGGCCAGACATACCCTGGCCAGACATGGAATGTACGTGCTCCCATCTACTTCATGAAAGGGAGCAGCTTTATCTAGAATGAAATCAGGTATACAGGGCCAGTGGTTAATGAGCTTGGACTGTTATTTCAGCAACTGCTTTGTTGCTCGGAACTTCAGCCCTGAAAGCTGAACTAAAGGCTCTAAGCCAGGCTTTAAAGCTGGCAAAAGGGGCCATATATGACATCTACACTGACAGCAAATATGCCATTGCTATGGCTCATGTACATGGGTCCATATACCAAGAGAGGGGATTATTGACTGCTGAAGGAAAAAAAACATCAAAAATAAGAAAGAAATAGTTGCTTTACTGGAGGCATTATGGCTTCCTCTCAAAATGGTCATACTTCATTGCCCCAGGCATCAGAAAGGGGTATCAAAATTAGCCCAAGGAACAGGCTAGCTAATAAAGCCATAAAGGAGGCTGCCCAAGCTTTTTCTGCCAACATCCTGGTAGCTTTGCCACCCCCTGTACTCTCAGCCATCCCTAAATATATTTCTGAAGACAAAATCAGGCAAAATGATAAGGAATTTATAGAAGAGATGGGTGGTTGCTGACCTCTAAAGGATGCACCATCCAACCTAAAGAGTTTGCTAAGCAACTCTTCCACCAGATTCATCAAGCTTCACACCTGGGTCACTGAAAATTGACTGGAATCGCTGTGAGGGCAACATACAAAATATTTGGCTTAGGACACTTAGTTGATCAGGTAATCTTACACAGTCCCACCTGTCAGGCTGTGAACCCCTCAGGCTCCAATCAAGGAACTGCTCCAGGAACCACAATCAGGAGGTCAATGACCGGGGGCTAATTGGGAATATACAGAAATAAAACCAGGAATATACGGATACAACTATGTGTTAGTTTTTTTAATAGATACCTTTTTAGTATGGGTAGAAGCCTACCCTACAAAGGAGACTGCCAATGTAGTAGAAAAGAAGCTTCTGGAAGAGATCATACCCAGGTATGGTTTGTCTACTGTGCTTGGATCTGATAATGGACCAGCATTCATCTCTCAGGTAACTTAATCTCTAGCACAGGTTCTTGGGGCCAACTGGAAATTACATTGTGCATACAGACCCCAGAGTTCGGGGCAAGTAGAAAGGATGAGTCATACCCTAAAGAAGGCTGTGGCCAAATTAACTCTTGAAACTGGCAGTGACTGCATGTCCCTCCTACCTTATGCCTTATATGGGGCTAGGAACATCCCCTATACTTTAGGTCTCACCCCCTTTGAGATCCTATACAGGAGGCCCCCTCCTATGCTGCCTAACCTCCAGTCTGATATCTTAGTTGAATATGACCAACGTAAGTTTTTTAAATCCTTGGAAGCCCTCCATAGGGTCCTGAAGCAACTCTGGCCTGCCATCTCCCAGATTTATGAGTATGTTCCTCCCCGATCCCCATTGCTTTGAACCAGGTGACGAAGTCTAGATTAAGAAACATAGTCATGAGACTCTGGAACCTGCTGGAAAGGACTTCACACCTCGATTCTGACCATGCCTATGGCTATTAAGGTCAACAGGATCAGGACATAGATATACCACGCCAACGTTAAGCCTGCCAGGAGAGAATCCAGCAGTTAAGGTTCCATCAGAGAAGTCTTCCAGATGAACCACTATAACACCAATGGAAGGCGACTCCACACTGTGGAAACTAGGACCACTAGTTTCCACTGAAACTAGGACCTCGGCATTCCTGCTCCTGCTTCCTTGCTGCTTATGATTGCTGCACCAGTCACTATCCCCCACTATACCCTAAATCTAACCTAGCAGATAGTTAATGCTGCAACAGTGGATGGGACCCCTTGGGTCAACTAACAGCCCTTTCCTGGTTAGTTACAACTCTCTCAGAACATGAAGGAACACACGGTCTCAGTTGCTGGTCTTTTATATCTACTAGTGCATGCTTGGGATCAGCGCCAGAAAATCAAATGGGGAGGCCCACAGTCTGTTTGCTATGAGGCATGGGGATTCAAATCTGGGTACTCCCAGGGGCAATGCAACAACCTTGTCATCAAATTCAAGGCTGCTGACAAGAAGGCCAACTGGACTGCTGGTAAGATATGGCTATGCTCCTGGACTCCTAGTTACTGTTCAACTGCTCCAACCTAGCCTTGTAAGACCCATCGCTCCCTTAGGCCCCAACAAGGAATTAGTGAGGCCAAACCAATCCCCACCATCTGCTTCTGTCCACCATCATTCCCTCATCAGGACCCTATTGCCCCAGCGAGGTCTTACTTCATCTAACCAACTGTTTCTTTGTTTTTGTTTTTTGTTTTTATTCAAGACAGGGTTTCTCTGTGTAGCCCTGGCTGTCCTGGAACTCAGTCAGTAGACCAGGCTGGCCTTGAACTCAGAAATCCACCTGCCTTTGCCTCCCAAGTGCTGGGATTAAAGGCGTGAACCACCACCAGTCACTATCGGCTTAACCAATTGTTTCTTAAAACCATTCTACCTCCTGCATTACCAATCCATTGCCCGGGTCAGGACTCCTGCAATTATTAGAAGCCATTTTCCAGGTTCTTAGTTCCTCCCACCCATACTTAACAGGGACTGTTGGTTATCTTAAATGCTCAGTCCCTTACTATAAAGGAATAGCTATCCCTAGAGACTATTCCAGACTACATAAAGTACTCGATGTACATGGCAACAACCAGAAAGAGGTAAGCTGATGCTACAGTCAATGACAGGGCAGGGCTTCTGTACTGGAAATAAGGTACCCTTAGCCTATTCCCACCTCTGCAACCACACTGTATCCTACTATTGTAGGATATATGCTCCCTCCAGAGAACACTTGGTGGGCTTGTATTTCAGGGCTTACTCTATGCATTTATGGCCTGATTGTAAATATGACTGAGAATTTTTATGTTCTAGTATAGCTTGTACCCAGAGTGATTACTCTGGGGAAGATGTCTTCAACTAGCTAGTATCTCTAAGCAATCCGATAAAAAGGATGGCCATTCCCACTATGTTACTAGGTTCTTTCCTTGGCATAGACCTGGCCAGAGTTGCTAATGTAGGGGCCTCGGCCTTAATACTCAAAGATAAAAATTATAGGGATGCAGATATATAGGCAATGGAAAAGTCCATCATGGCCCTGCAGGATTCACTATCCTTCCTGGCAGAAGTGCTCTTTTTTTAAAGATTTATTTACTTTGTATATATAAGTACACTGTAGCTGTCTTCAGACACACCAGAAGAGGGCATCAGATCCCTCAGACTCCCATTAGAGATAGATGGTTGTAAGACACCATGTAGTTGCTGGGAATTGAACTCAGGACCTCTGGAAGACCAGTCAGTGTTTTTTTTTTTTTTCCCCCGAGACAGGGTTTCTCTGTATAGCCCTGGCTGTCCTGGAACTCACTCTGTAGACCAGGCTGGCCTCGAAGTCAGAAATCCGCCTGCCTCTGCCTCCCAGAGTGCTGGGATTACAGGTGTGCGCCACCACCGCCCAGCAGCAGTCAGTGCTCCTAACCACTGAGCCATCTCTCCAGGCCCCAGAAGTACTCTTACAGAAGAGGCCTAGACTTGCTATTCTTCCAGCAGGGGGGACTCTGCAGCCTTAGGTGAGGAACGTTGTTTCTATGTTGACCTCTCAGGGGTGTTCAAAGAATCCATGGCCTTAGTCACAAAGACACTAAACGACAGAATAGAAAGAAAACAGTATCAGGATTGGTATGATCCTCTTCAATTGGTCTCCTTTGCTGACCACCCTCGTCTCCGCCCTGACAGGTCCTCTTATCCTACTGATCTTGGTTGATCTTGTCTTGCAATCCCTGTATAATCAATGCTTAGTTAAGTTTGTTAAGAATGGATTTCAGCTGTTCAATTGATGACTCTCAAACAATAATACCAGCCCATAGAAATATCAAAAGGATTCAAGATGGCCCATTATTGTAAAGTGGGAACTGAGAGGACTGGGACAGACTGATTCCATGACAGACTTCAAATTGGAAGTTCAGGAGACTAGGCCTTAATCTCTGTTTCCAAAAACTAGGTAAGTCAGTTACTGGAAAAAAAAACCCAGGCTTCAGGCAGACAATCAGAAACTGCCCAGCCATCAGTAGCTGCCCTTCCTCCTGGCCTGAGGTAAGGGCAATGGGTCAGCAAGAGTTTCCAGGCTTCCTCAACCACAGTTTCCAGCATCCACCAGTCCCCATGCCCCAGCAAGAGTTCTGAAATGTCCCTAGATATAGAGCCAAATATTTAAGATAAAGGAATTCCCCTAATGTGCTTTTAATTGGGCCTTTGAGCTCACTTGAGCACCTCCATAATGGTACATAGTAGACCCCAGCATGCTGCATTCTGCAGAATAAAACAAAAGCTCTTTGCTTTTGCATACTATTTGAGTCTGGGGTATCATTCTTGGGAGAATCATAGACCCTTACAAGAGATAGGTCCAAAGAGCTGGGATCACGGTTTTAAGATAAAAAAATCCATTTCTTATAGGTTCTAGTTATGTGGAAGACAGACAAGTACCATGGTATGCTCAGGATTAGGCACTTGCACCAAGCCTGAATTTGACCCCTGGAACTCACATGGAGGAAACAGAACTGACTTCAGCAAGCTGACCTCTGATTTTTACACATACACTGTGGCACACATATATCTACACATATAAACACAGATGCTTTTAAAAATCACTAGCTGATATCTCAGGGTTCTCAGAACTTATAGAATGTCTCTATACATATTAATTTAATTTGTTGTAATGACTTACAGTCTGTAGTCCAATGAACCTATTGGGTCTCTGTGAATGGGATGTCCAGGAATCTAGTAGTTGCTCAGTCCAGTCCCATGAGGCTAGCTGTCTAAGCTGGTCATCTGTAGAAGTAAGCTCTAACAGATGTGTTGGCAAGTAAATCTTCCTTCTTCTAATGTCCTTATGTAGGCCTCCAGCAGAATGTATGGCTCAGATTAATTGTTTATACCACCATGCCTCGATCTAAAACTTGCTTTGTCCTAGGCTGACCTGGAACTCAGAGATCTCCTTGCCTTAGACTCCTGGGATTAAAGGCCTTGCCTGGGCCTAAGCTTTTCATGGCCACTATGCCTCAAGATCTCCATGCCAAGATCCAGGTCAGAAACTTGTGTCTTCCAGCCGCAAGATCTGGATCACAGGTATGTCCTCCATTTCTGGATTGTAGTTCATTCCAGAAGTAATCAAGTTGACAACCAGGAATAGCCATCACACTAGGTATGGTGGCTCATGGATGGAATCATGGTACAAATGCAGGAGTATCACTGCAAGTTCAAGGCCAGCCTGGGCTATATAATGAGGTTCAGGACAGCCATGGCTATACAGCAAGACCTTATTTAAAAAAAAAAAAAAAGTAACAAAAAGTACTGAGCTATGTATTTTATATACTTGACCATACAAATGTCATCTTTTTAATCAGGTGAAGGAAGGAAGGAAGGAAGGAAGGAAGGAAGGAAGGAAGGAAGGAAGGAAGGAAGGAAGGAAGGAAGGAAGGAAGGAAGGAAAGAAAGAAAGAAAGAAAGAAAGAAAGAAAGAAAGAAAGAAAGAAAGAAAGAAAGAAAGAAAGAAAGAAAGAACTCTGAAATGTAACATTTCTGGGAACTTTAGGCCTAAATTATTTTTTCAAAGTCCTAGTTTCCCACTCAAATATATCACAAAACTGTCTTCCTAAATACTGTTCTCAGTTAAAAACCTCTCAATTGTGACCAGTGTTTACTACCAGAGAAAAGTCCAGATGGGTGTTTTATTGGTAACCAATACTACAATATCAGAATAGCAATAAGCAGCAATAACAGAAAACCTCACAAAATCCTCAGTATCAGTCCTAGATCTTCAAGTCCAGCCCTCGTGTTCTAGCTGGCTGGCCCAACAGACTCAAAATTAAACAGTATCTTATTTCCTAAATTTCTTTTCCTATTTTTATCCCCCATTTTTCCTTTGTCCATTTTTGTATGCTTCCATGTGCATAGTAAGACACATATATGGTATTTGCATGTTGGGTACACATGTAATATGTGTAAAATCATGTGAAAGTCCAAGGTGATGTTAGGAATCATCCTAGATCACTCTTTACTTTAATTGTTAAGGCAGGGTCTCTTTTTCAATCAAATCCCAAATCTGCTGATATGATTACTCTCATCAGCCAGCTTTCTATGAGAATCCCCTATTTCTATCTTCCAAGGCTGGAATTACAAATGGGCTGCCACACCCATCTAGCATGTATGTTCTGGGAACCAAACACCTGTTCTCCTGATTGTGGAGCAAATACTTTAAGCACTGAGCCACCATCTCCCTAGCCTTCTATATCTCATAATTCTTTTTGTTGTTGTTGTTGTTTGTTTTGTTTTTCAAGATAGGGTTTCTCTGTGTAGCCCTGGCTGTCCTGGAACTCGTTCTGTAGACCAGGTTGGCCCCAAACTTACAAGAGATCTGCCTGCCTCTGCACCTCCCACTCGGCCCAGTGCTTGGATTAAAGGCATGAACAACTGACACCCAGCAATGCATCTTCTAATTCTTATGTAAATAGCATCACAATTTACTAAGACCCTGTAGTAAGAAATCTATAAAATACATGCTCCTTAATCTCTCTTCCTTAATCTCACATTCAATGAGACTCCAAGTGGAGCTAGTACCTGGGGCACTGAGCAAGTATTAAGCATTGTTAAAGAACTTTAAAAACTGTTAAAATCACTACTGGTGTTGTTGAAGTTCTTCAAGTTCTTATCTTATGATAAGAACATTCTTGTAAATAAGCACAAACGGAGGGAGGCAGTGTGTTGACTCAGTATTGTTGAGCTATTGCACTCTCCCTTGCTGCCCCACCTTCCCTGAGCAAAGGGATTGCCAGTCAAACAGCCAGATGCCCACTCTTATTCTAGCACCAGCTGTTTTAAACACTCCTCTGACACATTCAGGAAAACAAATGCATGATGATCCAGCCGCTTGCTTTCGCTCCTGAAAGTACAAGGCTCAGTAAGGATGTTTCAAAAATACCACAAGTTTTGCTATTAGAAACCTCAATGAACTCGAGGTGACTGTGCAGCCAGAGAGGGCGCACATTCCCTAGTGGCCTACTAGAGGGAATTCCAGTAGAGAGACACTGCTGACTAGCGCAAACACAAACCCTCATTTGCACACGAGGTTTGCTATGGTGACTATGTAAGCAAGCAGGAGTGCTTGTAATATACTCAATAAATGGCTCTTCTCAAGTAATTTTTCTCTGCCTTTCAGGCTCAGTTGGAAATAAAAGAAACGGCAGTGAAGCAGTGGCAGAAGCAGCAGAGGGGCTGCAATAGCAGACAGAGCTGAGAGGCCACAAGTAGCCGAATAAAAGGCAGAACTGAGCAGTGGGTAGGCTGAGCTGCACACACGAGAACACATGCACATCCATACACCACACACATGGACGAAAACAGCAAAAGGTAGTTGTCATTTGAGCAATGACAGCTGAAGTTATCCCTTCATATATGCACACACAGAAACAAGACACTGCAATTCATAACACTGTACCATTTTCCATCTCAGGTCAGGTATTTTGGTCAAATGTTGCATGGATATGATAGCATCTGCAATGCAAAGCATCCACGTTGTGTGTCAGAATACAAGCTGTTCTGAAGCTGGGTAATCCAACAATGGTGTGCACTGCCCAAAACACCTTGTGTTCATTATACACTTGATTTTGCATTAATTTTTGGTTGATACATATTCAGAAATCTTTTGTCAAATTTTCACACTCCCCCCACCCCTGTTCTTGACCTGTCTCAAACAGTGGCCTACCTCTCTTTTACCTTAGTTAAGGAAGAAGGCAGCTTGGGCTCTGGGCCTCACCACCAATTCATATAGCTTCACCCCAACATTCGCTATAAAAATGTAAAAAATCCTAGAATTTGACTTTGCCCACAAAATTCCTTAGCTCCTCCCTTCTGCTGAAACCTTCAAGGAAGCTTCATGGCTTCCTTCAGATCTTAACACAGGAAGGCATAATATTTCCTTCTCAATATTTGCTTCTCAGTTGGCCTGCTCTAAGGACACTCCTGTCTTCCCAACCCCCTTGTCTCATCTGTAGAGTCTGCCCCAGGTTGCAGAGCACTGCTGTAAAGTGACAAAAGGTGTCCCTTAGCAGGGTATGTAAGTTCTCCTCTCTCCTCTCATCGGAGTCTGGGGCCTACTCACCAGTCATTTCCATTTTCTAGGAAGTGGCTGCTGACATCTAGTACTTCCTTCTCTTCATTCCACCTGCTCTCACACCTCTACTACTGCAGTGCCTAGGACCCTTTGTTCTAGTTCCCCTTTGGGTGAGTTTGGGATTGACAGAAACAATGTAATGTCTGTGGTCAGAGCACAGCCCTCCAGCATGGACACTCATTCATTTAGTACACTTTCCACGGGCCTTTTTCCAAAAGGTAGACACCAGAATGAGTGAGTGTCCCACTGCTCCTACCTGCACTTGTTAATTCCCCAACAAAAAGGGTCCATCCAGTAGACAGCTGTTCCTGCTCCACAAGGCCGAAGACTGTCTTGAGAATTTATTCTACACCAAGCCTCTCTCTTCTCTTCTAACCATAACTACAAGCCTGTGTCTTTTACTCATCACCCTTCCCCACCTCTATGGCTCTGCCAGGCCAGTGTCATTGCCTGCTCCCTAAACATTTCATCAACATGAACGATTCTGCTTTCTCTGACTCTTCTTATCTAAGGAACTCTTCTTTCTCTTGCACCTAATACCTATTTTCAGTAAGTCTGTCTCTTCAACTGACACATATTTTGCAATCCCTCTTAATCTAAGATTTAATTTTGGATTTGTGGTCTAAAATATCTCCCTATTACTTTTTTATTTACCCTATCTTTAACCACCTGCAACTCAAAATCTTCCAGTCTTCTGAGTGCTAGGATAACAGGTGTGTGCTACCATGGCCAGTTTTTTAATTATTTATTTTTATGCTATATGAATCGGTGTTTTGCCTGCGTATATATGTATGTGTGGGACTGTCAGATCTTGGAGTTACAGACAGTTGTAAGCTGCCATTTGGGTGCTGGAATTTGAACCTGGGTCTTCTGACAGAATAACTAGTGCCCTAAACCCCTAAACCATCTCTCCTGCCTGTTTTTTGTTGTTGTTGTTGTTGTTCTCTTAAGATTTCCTAATTTTTCTTTATGTGTATGAGTGTTTTATCCACATGTAAGTATACTACATGATGCAGTGCCTGTAGAGGCCAAAAGAGGGTGTCAGAGCCTCTGGGACAGGAGTTAGTCAGCTGTGAGCTGCTATGGTGCTGGGAACAAAATGTCTGTCCTCTATTAGAGCAGTAAGTGACCCTAGCTGCTGAGCCACCTCTCTAGGCCCCATGCCTGCTCTTACTGCCCAAATTTTAAGAGTAAACTACAATCAGTATTTCTATTTCTCACTAATAACATGATTTTTTAATTTTTGAAATTTGCAACGAAGATCAACTGATTGCTCAATTAACTGGTTTCTATAAAGTTAGGCAAGTGCTCAACCATTTACTACACCTCAGTTCTTATATAGATGTTTTTAAATATCGAATAATATCATCTCTCCAATCCTTATTTCCCTTCCTTTTCTATCCTCCCAATCTGAATCATGATTTTTCTTTAAATCAATATTTACTTCAAACAGTGCTATTAGTAAGTAAATAACATATACAGCTGAATCACATGGAATGGTATAACTCAGTTTTCTTTTTTGTGAAGTTTTTTTTTCTCCTGCTAGAAGCAGTAGAGTAAGCTCACACACTCCCACAGTTGCCTCATAGAAGCTACATTTGTTCTGAATTCTGCTTGGGTGTACTCTATTATTTTTCTAAAATCTTCTGCAATTTTTTATTATGTTTACTTTTCTTAAAATGCAAACCACTAAGTACAGCTCCCCTCACTGGCTGCTTGTACAGGGCAGGCACTGAACTCTAGCAACAGCTCCTTCAGGTGTCGGACACTGCCTCTATGTACATGACAATTGCCTCCCCTCTGATTTCTGTTCTCTCCTCTTATGAGTCCTGTTATTTAATGCTCAGTTCTGGGGTTGATCCACTAACTTTTTTTTTTTAATGTAAACATGTCTCTCTCACCAGTATTTTTCATCTGTCCTTGAACTTCTCTCTCCACATTCTGCCACTGCAATTTACTTGAATCTACTACATTCATCTATTACATTTGGGTGATGCCAAATTCTGTCCTTGAACTTCTCTCTCCACATTCTGCCACAGCAATTTACTTGAATCTGCTACATTCATCTATTACATTTGGGTGATGCCAAATTCTGTCCTACATCCTGAACCATCCAGTCTTTGAGCCATGTATCTTTACCTAGAGGGCAGATTTAGTGATAAGGATAGTATACAGTATCTCAAACCTTATATGGGAAACAATATTCATTCTCTTCATTTCCAAACCTGATTTTCTCATGGGTCCTCTTGCTACTTGAGGGGTTAGGAACAGTGCTATGGGCGTGGGCTTTAAGTCTCTCATCCTAGCTGCATGGAAGTCAGTCTTCTCCTAGCAGCCTTCGGATGCTCCTACCTCAATAATAATGGACTAAACTTCTGAACCTGTAAGCCAGCCCCTATTAAATGTTCTCCTTATAAGAGTTGCCTTGGTCATGGTGTCTGTTCACAGCAGTAAAATCTTAACTAAGACATGCCTTTATCACATTTGTGTCTGAGATTGTCTGTGGGAGACTGTCTTTTCTGTTAACCGATGCCCACTGTGGGTAGCAGCAATCACTAAAAGAAAGCTGTCTGACCATAAACTTGCCTGCCAGATAGTAAGTGGCATCTGCATGGTTCCTACTCCACTTCTTTGTGTTTGAAGTGAGTTCCTTAGTGAGAAGCAAAGCCTTCTTTCAAGAGCCTGCCTTGACTTCCTTCAATGATGGGACAGTGAATTGGAATTGTAAGCCAGAACCATGAAAAGAAAAAAACAAACCAACCTGAACCACAGAAATAACATTAATAACAACCACTACAATAAATTAATTAATAATTAATCTTCTTCCCGATGACTTCTTACCATCCAAGCATCCTCCTTTCCATACTTGCCTCAGCTGCTCCCATCCCACTTCTGAACATGTTTCTGTGAGACCCACCATTATCACCTGATTCCAAGATCCATGAAACCTTGTTATAATTTGCTAAGCCTCACTGAGACAGGAAGACTGTAAATACAAGGTCTGCCTGGGTAACTGTGAGACTGTCTCAAAATAGAAAAGTAGGAAGCAGTCTGGTGACATAACTCAGTGGTACTATGCTTATTTGGAATACATGAGGCCCAGCCTTCCAACCTCTAATATAAGAAATGGAAGAAAATATGATTTAGACAAAAGTAGCCAAGAAGTTGAAAACTGCCATCATAATTCATTCTTTATAAGAAACATAAAGGAGGAGCCAGCCTTTAATCCCAGCTGCACTCAGGAAGCCAGCCTGGACTACATAGTGGATTTCAGGCCACCCAAGGATATATAATGAAGTCTTTTCTTAAAAATAAATTGCTGGCCATTTGCACCAGGGAGCTAGGAGACTCCACAGCCTTCTGTGCATAGCCTGCCAGGAGGGAGTGATCTCCCAGCAGGCTTTCACTTTTGAGCACAGAGGTGAGATCTCCACCTTCTCTCTGGAGGGGACCTAGCTAGGAGTACACAGGGCCTAAGATCAGTGTCTTCCTGCGTGCCACCATTTGCACCAGGGAGCAGGGAAACTCCAGTCTTCTGTGCATAGCCTGCCAGGAGAGAGATTTCCCAGCAGCGCTTTCACTTCTGAGCTCAGAGGAGTAAGGACACAGGATTACAGGAAGTTCCACAGGAAGAGCAAACTCCAGCCAGAGACAACAATACCAACTAGCACCAGATGGCAAAGGCAAGCACAAGAACCCTACCAACAGAAACCAAGGCCACATGGTAACATCAGAACCCAGTTCTCCCACCACAGCAAGTCCTGGATACCCCAACACACCTGAAAAGCAAGAGTTGGATTTAAAATCGTATCAAACGATTTGGTTTTATCATGGAATATCTTGGTTTCATCTTAACATGTTTGTCTATATTTCCTGAATTTTACCAGAAATATTTTCCATGTAAATCTTCAATGTTATTTGAAAATGTTTATAATTCCACCTTCAATCAACTTAGAATTATCTTTATGCCTATCATTTTATCTATATAATTTCCAAGATAGTCTTTAATTTTAACATCCAGGATCTAAAAGTGGAAGTAGAAACAATAAAGAAATCAGAAAGTGAGACATCTCTGGAGATAGAAAACCTTGGAAAGAATTCAGGAGTCACTGATGCAAGCATCAACAACAGAATACAAGAGAGAGAAGAAAGAACCTCAGGTGCTCAAGATATCATAGAAAACACTGACTCAACAGTCAAAGAAAATGCAAAATGCATAAAGCTGGTAACTCAAAACATCCAGGAACTCCAGGACACAATGAGAAGACCAAACCTAAGGATTATATATATAGACGAGAGCGAGGATTTACATCTTAAAGGCCCGGTAAATATCTTCAACAAAATTGTAGAAGAAAATTTCCCTAACCTAGAGAAAGAGATACCCATGAACATACAAGAAGCCTTTAGAACTCCAAACAGACTGGACCTGAACAGAAAATCCTCCCGGCACATAATAATCAAAACACCATACCAGAATCACATCAGACTTCTTTCTCACCAGAGATGATGAAAGCTAGAAGATCCTGGGTAGACCTCATACAGACCCTAAGAGAACATAAACACCAGCCCAGGATACTATACCCAGCAAAACTCTCAATCACCATAGATGGAGAAACCAAGATATTCCATGATAAAACCAAATTTGCACAATATCCACAAATCTAGCCCTACAAAGGATAACTGATGGAAAATGCCAACACAAGGAGGGAAACTATACCCTAGAAAAAGCAAGAAAGTACTCTTCTTCCAACAAACCAAAAGAAGATACCCACACAAACATAAAAATAACATTAAAAATAACAGAAAGCAACAACCACTATTCCCTAATATCTCTTAATAACAATGGACTCAACTCCCCAGTAAAAAGACATAGACTAAGGAACTATTTCTCATGTAAATCTTCAATTTTATCAGAAAATGTTTGTAATTCCCCTTTTAATTAATTTAGAAATTTCTTTTATGTCTAGCATTTTATCTGCATTATTTTTCATGATAATCTTCAATTTTAATGTCTTTCTATATACTTTCTATATTTTGTCAGAAATGTTTCAATGTAAATCTTTGATTTTATCACAAATATTTCTAATTCCACCTTCAATTAATTTTGAAACAGTTTTTACATCAACCATTCTTTACGTAAAATTTTCCATGAAATAGTCAAACATTTTAACATGTTTGTCTATATTTCCTGAATTTTACCAGAAATATTTTCCATGTAAATATTCAATGTTATTTGAAAATGTTTATAATTCCACCTTCAATCAACTTATAATTATCTTTATGCCTATCATTTTATCTATATAATTTCCAAGATAGTCTTTAATTTTAACATGTTTTTCTATATATTTCTACAATTTTATCAGAAATATTTTCCATGTAAATCTTCAAGTTTATCAGAAAATGTTTATGATTCTACTTTTAATCAACTTAGGAGTACTTTTATGCCTACCATTATTATATCTATATAAAATTTTCCACAATAAACTTCAATTCTAACATGTTTTTCTACATTTTTCTACAATTTTATCAGAAATATTTTCCATATAAATCTTCAATTCTATAATAAAATGTTTCTATCCCATATTTCAATTAATTTAGCAATGTTTTACATGTCTACCACTTTACTCCTTAATTTTCCATGAAAATTGTCAATTTTAATGTGTTTATCTGAAATATTTTCCATGTAAATCTTTAATTTTATCATAAAGTGTTTTTACTTCCCTTTAATAAACAAACAAACAAATAAATAAATAAAGGCAGAGAAAAAATAAAATAAATTGCCATGCAGTGGTGCCATACCCCTTTAGTCTCAGCACTTGGGAAGCAGGTGAATCTCTATGAGTTTGAGGACAGTCTAGTCTACAGAATGAGTTCCAGGACAGTCAGCGCTATGTAGAGAAACCCTGTCCTGAAAAACCAAATAAATAAATAAAATAATAAATGAAGGAGAGGGGAGGAAAGAACAGAGAAAAAGAAATATAGGGCTAGTAAGATGGCTCAGCTAGTAAAGGATTTTCCACCTAGCCTGATAACCTGAGTTCCATCCCTGGAACTTGCATGATTAAAGGAGAAAGATGACTCTGTCGAGTTGTACTCTGACCTCCACAAATATGCACGGGGCATGGGGGTGAGTACAGACATGCACATCAGGAGACTACTGTAGAAAGGCGGTGGGTTCCCCTCCTCACGCCTCCCATTAGGTCCTACACTGGAAGCTCAAGACCCAACAAGGAATGGATGTGCAAAGTTGGGTCAGCTCTGTTATTCCTTCCTCCCTGATTTTCTGGAACAGAGTTTGACTGTGTTACCCAGGCTGACCTTGAATTTATAATTCTTCTGTCTCAGTCTGAGTGCTATGACTATGGCTATGTGCTATCATGTGGGACTCAGATTCTCTTTGGAAACCTCAAGGTCATACAAATATTTTAGTCAAAGAAAACTGTAAAGTAAAATGAGGATTTTATTCCCCTTTCCATAATCTGCTGCCTATTCTGGAAACTCTGCAGTCTAAAATAATCCAGTCTCTTGTCATCATCTTCTTCATTTCGGCATCTAGCACTCTACTTGCTGTGTAGGAGATTAAAGACAGCCTTGAGTATTTTGCCAAACTTCTCACTGACAGATAGTAATGTTGCCTTTGCCCTTTAAATCTGAAGTCCTTCTGTGACTTGGTTTAATCTGACAGAACATGGAAGACTTCTGAGGCTGGGCCTTAAGATATCTGTGGCTTCTGCATTCTTGGAACATACTCTGGTGGATCCCAGCCACCTTAAGGCAAATAGAAAGGTCACATGGAGATGCACCTCAATGCTTAGTCAATAGCCTCAAGCTGAGCTCCCAGCTGGCAGGTGACACTGGCTGCCAGCCATGGGTTGAGTTGTTCTGGACATTTCTGGACAACTGGGCATCCAGCTGATTGCAGAGCCAGCCCAATACAGTATTGGAGCAAAAGAACTACCCTACTGAGCTCAGTCAACTACCACCAAGTCATTAAAGACAGCACAAGGCTGTTGTGGGAACTTAATAAATGTAAAGAAACACCTTTTTTTCTTAAGAAAAAAAAAGCAAATTAACAATTACAAAAAATTTGCAAAGATGGGACTTTTCTAAACATACCCTGAACCCAGTCTATGCTCATTATTACCCTGGTCCTAACCTGGCCCATTTGTCACAATTAAAGAACTACAATGACACATTATCATTTACTGAAGTGTGTATTCTACTGAGATCTCATTAGTATTTACACATGTCCCTGGATCCCACTTAGGAGAGCACACTTCATGTAGTCATGTGTCTCCTTAGGCTCCTCTTGGCTGTTTCTCAGACCTTTTCATTTTCCTTGATAACTGCAGTCAGGAACTTTGTAGAACACCCTCACAATGGGGTCCTCCCTGTATTGTCCTAAGTAGAGCAGGAAATGGGTTTACAGAAGTACTTCACACTACATCAACTGCACACACTGGAAACCTGGCATCACTGATGATGTTGAACTTGACCCTTGCCAGGCTTCTCCACTATGTGAAGCCACAATAGGGAATGGGAAGTTACTACGTGCATCCTTTTGGGTAGAGTATCTACAGGTCCTTCTACTTATAACACTGCTTAGCCTCTACCCACCTCCACACAATCCTGAAAACCAGAAACCTAATATTCTTCCTCCAAAGCCCAGTCCACATGTTCCTTCTTTACCATGAAGCTTTCTCTAAGGAAGAATGCAATGCTTTAAGGAAGATACACTTTGAATAACAGTACCACAGAGCACGTATGACCCTCCGGTAGACTGAAGTACCCAGTGTGCAAACACTATGCCTCACTTGGTACACCTATAGCTAGGATACAGTAAATCCTAAGTACCCAATAAGTGCTTGTAAGCTTAATTAACTAGATGCCTATAAAAGTAAACCATTTTTGATAATATCTCAATAAAAGAAAGGATAACATCAAACATCTAAGGTCCAAGATATGTCAGTAAATGTACAACAGTGCTAATCCTCCCTGTTAATACGCAGTTCCACTCTGTTGTAGTTAGGCAAGGCACCAGAAAAAAAATCATAACATTCAATGAGTGAGAGCCACTGTGACAGATAAAATGTATTTCAGGCACATAAATGTCAAATGAAGTAGGTCACATGAGCCTATAAGGGAATGAGGAATCAAGTGCATACCTCCTACCTTTAAGATGCGCCAATAAAATCTTACAGTAGATAATTCTCATACTTAACCTCAAGTGTGGAACAAAGACTGACACGTGGTGACTGTGTTGGAAGTATTCAGTGTTCTTTCTTATATACAGTGGAGAAATTAAGAAATGGTTCTTGGTAAAAATATAAGGAATAGCACTGTGCCTCTGAATGAAATATTTAGGGGACTTCTAGAGTTTTTTTTTTTTGATGTGTATACTTTTAGTATTTATAATATGCACTTTCACTAAAACAATTAAATTCACTAAAATTCTAAGACTCATTGGCCATATAAAATTGCATTCCAGAGACCATTCAGGGTAAAGATAGGCAACAGTCCTAAACTAATGTAAAACTAACATTCTTGTTTCCACTTAAACCAATCACCAAAAGAAAACAAAAATCATAATATAATAAACAACTCTGTGGCAGCACCTGGACAGTTCCTGGCACACAATAATCAATAAATATTTGCTGAAATAATAGAGGAGAGGAGAGAAAAGAAAAGAAGAGGAATAAAGAAAAAGGTAAAAGTAAAACTAAGCAAGTAACCCAGGTGGCACTCTGGAGGCAGAGGCAGGTGGATCTCTGAGTTCAAGGTCAGCCTGGTCAACAGACATTCCTGGACAGCTGTCTCAAAAACACAAACAGAAAAAGAAAGGTAATTATAGGGTGATGAGACAGATCAAATGTGCTTTTTGTGTAAACTTGATGACTTGAGTTCAAGCTCCAGGAACCCATAAAAAAGTGGACTATGTAAAGTTGTGTGCTGACCTCCAACAGGTATAATGTGTAGTATGTGTGTCCACATACATCATGCAGTAATAATAGTTTTAAAATCAAAAAGTAGTAAGAAAGCAACATTGGAAAGTACACATTTACATAATTTAAAAATTATCTATGATTTACCTACTGTGGATTTTGGAAGCTACTGCCTACATCATCTCTTTCTGGCAGAGAAAAAAAAATTAGAATCTACAGTTCCCCAGGCCACCCTAAGGCATCTTTGTTTTCTATGTAACATTCTCTCTGTATCTTGTAAATGTACTGACCAGCATATTTGTTTTTAATATTTTTAATATCTGCTCCCGAGTTTCACCTCTAAACCTTTCCCTTCAGGAAGAAATCTTGTCATTTGTGTTCTCAATTATGTAGTCCACTCTCTAGATCGGTGATTCCATCTTTAAGACAATACAAAGAAAAGCTGAACTCACTTTCTTTTCTCTAAATATCTTCCTCCTCAACCCTTCACCTCTGCCAAGTAAGAACAGGAGCTGGCCTGAGCTCAGATACCATGGCACACTGGTTCCTAGCTTCCATCAACCTTGCAAATCTGAAGCCCATTTTATATCTGTACTCTGATCCTTCCACTCATTCTTTTCTTCTTTTCTCAAGCAAGCACAGCCTTCTCTAGTCTTAAAAAAAATGTCTTTGAGGTGTTGGCAGCAGCAGCACATGTCTTTAATCCCAGCACTCTGGAGGCAGAAGCAGGCAATCTGAGTTTGAGATCAACCTGGTCTATAAAGCAAGTTCCAGGACAGTCAGGACTACATAAAGAAACCCTTATGTTCTGTCTTAAGAAACAGAAACAGGAGCTAGAGAAATGGTTCAGTGGCTAGAAGCACTGGATGTTCAACTAGAGTTCAATTCCTAGCACCCACATGCAGCTTACGACTGTCTGACTGTTCCACGAGATCCACAGCAACAGGCATACACATGGCGCACCTGTATATGCATGTAGGCACAATACGCAAACAAATAAATCTTTTTTTTTTAAAGAAACAAAAACGTACAAAGCTTTTAAAAAGTTTTATTAGAGGAATTTTTATGTACGTATAATGTAAATGTGAGTGAACCTCTACATAACCATCTCCAGGTTTCAACAGTTGTCCAGAATCTGTTCCCTTTGTCTCATCTACACCTCAACTCATCCATCCCCGTATTTAATGACTACTACTTTACAAACTAGTGGAATCAATTGATCTGTGTCTATTTGTAATTTTTATTATTAAAAATACAGCATCCTATCAAACACAGAGCATCTCTGGCAAAACCATCTCTCATAGGTTTTCTCATGTCTTGTCCCTTTAATAAGTCATTTGCTATCGTTTTAATAGATGGGTCCTGTTAGGCTGTCCTCAAACTTCTTGACTCAAATTATCAGCCTCTTCAGTGCTAAGAGTGTTAAGATTACAGGTAGAGACTACAGGTGTCTTCCACAGTGATGTGCCCACTATTTTTGTTTGTGCCCTGAGACAAGGTCTTGCTATGTAGCTGAGATAGGATTTCTATATAGTTCAGGCTAGCTCAAACTTGTAATCCTACCTCAGCATCCTAAGTGCTGGAATTACGGGTGTAAACCACCATACTAGCTTTTATTACTTCTTTAAAAAATTATATATATATATATACACATACACACACACACACACACACACACACACACACACACACACACACATATAAATTTGTAGAGTGCCTGCCAAGCATGAAGGAAGCTCAGTTTGATCTCCAGTACCACATAAATTGAATGAATGTATCTATAATCCCAGCACTTCACTGATTTGGAGAATCGTGTGTGTGTGTGTGTGTGTGTGTCTGTCTTCCTTGTGTTTGCATGGCAAGAACTTTGCCAACTGAGCCATCTCCCCTTTTCTTGAAATTCCCGTTGATTTGTGATACAAAAGAACCTCAAGCCCTTCTAAAGTGAAATCAGTTAACTTTAAAACACACTTCAAATATGTTTTTCCTTAGTCTCCAGCACTATCACAGGAACATGGGCTACCCTCTCACTTGACATCTGCAACTCAGGGTTCCAATCAGCCTTACCATCTGGAGACTGCTGATCGCTCAAACACTATTTTGTTCTTCCCAGAGGAAACAGCTGTAAATGGCTGCCCTTCCCAGAGAACAGATCCACATGTATCCTTTGAGGATCACAGGCTCTATGCCCTTCTCTAATCTGCTATCACACTGGGCCACCTGGACATCTGATCGTTCCTCGAACAGGTGGAGCTCTGTAGCCCTTTCTTCTGTGTAGAACACTGCTTTCCTCATTTTTCACGTAACTGGCCTCCTGGCCTTTTAGCTAATATCTGTCTCAGAGGCCTTCCTCCACCTTCCCAGCTCTTCTCCCTCATCACCTTTTAATCTATGTATTATTTTTCTATTCTGCACAGTTCTCACAGTGGTTTATAATTAATATCTTTATATTCCTTTGTCTCTCCTTAAAATGTGGCCATCCTGAGACTAATCACTCTCTGTTATGTCACCTTATAACATACAATTAAGAATTACTTATTAAGGATGAGAAAGATGGCTGGGTCACTAAGAGCACTCATTGCTCTTACAGGAAACTCAGGATTGGTTCTCAGCACTGGCATGGTGTTCACAACCCTCCATAACCCCAGTTCCAGGGGGTTCAACACCCTCTTCTGACATGCTTAGGTACCATACTAGGGGTGCACATATAAACATGCAGGCAAAACATCAAAAAGTTATTAACCAAAAAAGAAATAGACTTAATTCAAAACCACATTTTACAGAATATATTCCATTTATCCTCCAAGCTTTCTATTCATAGATATCCAAAATTAAGTTAAGATAGTATTATGATAAAATCTTCCGTTAACAAAAATCATTATAGGTATAAGATTTTATATAAAACAGCAATGCAGGGAGATAAATTTTTTAATTAAAAAACTGATGACGATGAAGTTAAGGTCCAATTTCTCTTTTTGTTAATTTGAGGCAAGGATGAGGTAGACATAGATGAACTGCTATTCATTTGATAGCACAGGCTAGCCTCAAATTCAAGGCAATCGTCCTGTCTCAGTGCTCCAAGTAGATTAAAAGCATGTGCTGTTGTGCCTACCTGTGTTCTTTCATTTTTAGTTTGATTTTGAACTAATGTCATTAAGTAACTAAAAACCAAAAAAGCCAATGTTTCCTTCCAACCCACAAAACAAAATTTGCCATATATATTTCTGGTTTGTTTCATACTTTCATAAGTATATGCAATTTTCATTAATACAATACAATATAATGCTAGCATCCTAAGAATGAATCACAACCATTACACAGTCTCTTAGGAGGCTGAGGCTTTAGGATCACGAACTCAAGGCTTGCTAGGCTGCCAAGTCAGTCCATGGACAGCCTAGGTGACTGAGCCAGAGCCTGTCTCAAAATAAACATTTAAAAAGAGATAAGAGTATAGCTCAGAGATAGAAAATGTGTCTAGCTTAAGCCAAGCCTTACACATGCAAAAAGCCTTACACGCGCGCGCGCACACACACACGCACACACACTTCTGTAAAACTTACTTTTAAGTTATCATGTAGCACGGCAAAGAAGATACTGAGAAGAAAGATCTCATCAGTCTAGTTTCTAAATGTACTGACATCAGAACACCACTCAGTCATCCACTGCCATTGCTGCCCAGCTTCTACTCCAACTGTTGCTCTGCTGAGCAGTGTACTGACCTGGGAGCTGCTTTCTTCCTCTACTTCTCCCTCATTGGTTTGCATGGGAACAGACTCTGTGCAAAACGCTGCAGACACACACAAACACTGCCTGGGAAGTAAAAAGAGAAAACACAGGTAATGACTTCAAGGCAAAAGTTTGCTTTTTCAAATAGATGAAAATCTGTCATGGATATCCTGGATGAAGCAATGACTTTAACTAGGTGAACCTCTCAGTGTGCATATATGTATCGAAAGGCAACTGAGAAGAGGAAACAGGGAGAGCTGTAGCAGGAAGCTTCCCCATCTCGGAGGTCATTGGAAAGGCTCAAGGCATTGGAGTACTAAATAGCTTTACCTTTCTCAACCCATTGGTTTGCCTTTTGGAAAAAGGTGATAGTGGAACTCTTCAAGCACTCTGACAGTAGACACCTGCCAAAAAGGATGCCAATGAGCAAAGATGTGATACCACAGTGAGTCTTGCTTGGAACTGACTACATTTCTTGGGTTATAATTAGGTTTAACATCCTTGGCTTTTATAACTGGTTGTTTGAATAGGTATGGTCCCCATAGATTCATGTATTTGAATGCCTGGTCCATAGGGAATGGCACTGTTAGGAGATATGTCCTTGTTAGAGGAAGTAAGTCACTGTCAAAGTGGGGGCTTTGAGGACGTAAGTGCTTAAGCTACACAATGTGAAACGTGTCCAGTCTCCTCACTGTCTTCAATCAAGATGTAGAACTCTTGGCTGCTCCAGCACCATGTCTGCCTATGTGCTGCCATACTTGCTGCCATGATAATGAACTGAACCTCTAAAACTGCAGCCAGCCTCAATTAAACATTTTCTTTTATAAGAGTTGCCTTGGTCATAGTATCTCTTCACAGCAATAAAACCCAATCTAAGACAGTAACTGAGGTACTTTAATTATGAAGTATACTTAAGGAAAATATGCCTAAGAAACTAAATGTCATCTCATTTATTTTCACACAAATTGGCTACTTATAGAATAATACAATAAAAGTAGCAATGTCTCCTCTAATAATAAGAGCTGAGACCAGTGACACTGCTTCCAAGTCTGACACCTAAGATCAATTCTTGGAACCCACACGATAGAAGGACAATTCTCCAAAATTGTGCTCTGACATCCACACACATATCATGTATGTGCACATAACCAATAAAATGTGAAAAAAATATTTAACGAGTATGCATCAAGAAGTCTATTAAAATAAAGAAGGCTGGAGGAGCCAGGTATGGTGGTATACACCTTTAATCCTAGCACTTAGAAGGTAAAGACTGGAGAATCTTGGCTTGCATAGTGACTTCCAAGCCAGCTGGGGATATATAAAGAAAACTTGTCTGATATACACAATTTGCCCTGGATTCTATGACCAGCATTGAAAAAACAAAACAAAAAATAGTGCTCAACTTTAAAAACTAGAATTTTTAGCAAAGCTTTATCTATATATTTTTACACACACGAGTGTTTTGCCTGCATACATGTCTGTGTACACATGTGTTCCTAGCACCTTCAGAG
The DNA here is from genome assembly GCF_947179515.1 of Apodemus sylvaticus. Taxonomy (NCBI): domain Eukaryota; kingdom Metazoa; phylum Chordata; class Mammalia; order Rodentia; family Muridae; genus Apodemus; species Apodemus sylvaticus. The sequence continues at coordinate 49,509,380 of NC_067488.1, read as the reverse complement.
CTCAGAGAGGGTTTCAGCAGTTCTGGACTATGAACATTATGTATGCACATTGTGAGCTGCTATACATGCACTGGGAACGGAACCCCGGTCCCCCGTAAGAGCAGTAAGTGCTTTTAACTACTGAATCAAGCCCCTCAAAGCTAATTTTTTAAAGTTTCTTTTGACATTTTTCATTTTTTCAATTTTCCTCAAAACTCTCTCATTCATCCTGGCCCCATTCTTTCTCTATTTGTCTTTTTTTTTTTTTCCTTAACCTAGATTTCCCAAAAGAGAGAATATATGCAATATCTGTCTTAAAATCTAGCTTATATTTTAATAACTTCAAATATGTAATTATTAAATAATTAGTCAAACCAACTGGAAGGAACTGCTCTGAATGACCATCACAGTGGACACTACAAGCGACCACACAGAGACCACTACAACTGAGGGTCACAGTGAACACAATCTACTACCACAGCAACCACAGCAATGACCACATCAATGGTCAACACAGTGACCATCACAGGGAGCACTACAACTAACCATCACAGGGAGCACTAAGATTAACCATCACAGTGAACAAGTGATTACCACAGTTATGATAGTGACCACTATGTGATAACACCAACAGTCACCATAGTGACCACCTGACTGACCATAACAGTGAACACTACACATGGCCATCACAGTAACCACAACAGTTACCATCATGGCTGACTGTTTTAGTTAGGGCTTTATTGCTGTGAGCAGACACCATGACCATGGCAACTCTTATAAAGAAAAACATTTAATTGGAGCTAGCTTACAGTTCAGAGGTTTAGTTCATTATTGCAATTTTCCTCAGGCAGGAAGGATGGCAGGGTGGGAGGCAGACATGTGCTGGAGAAGTGTCTGAGAGTTCTATATCAGGATCCAAAGACAGCGGGAAGAGACAGTGAACTACTAGACTTAGCTTGAGCTTCTGAAACCTCAACACCCATTCCCTAGTGACATATTTCCTCCAACAAGGCCATACTTAATCCAACAAGACCACATCTCCAATAATGACACTCTCATGAGTCTATGGGGGCCATTTTCATTCAGACCACCTGAACATCACAGCTAACACTACAAGTGACCACCACAGTGACCACTGACTGACCCTCAAAGAGACCACTACAGTTGACCACCACAGTATCCATGACAGTGACCACCATGACAGTGACTACTATGACTAACCACCACAGTGGGCACTACAACTGAACATCACAGTGGACACTACAAGTGAACACCAGCACAGTGCCCATAACCATTACCATTACAATGACCATCACAGTGGACAGTACAACTGACCAGTACAGCAACCACTATGTAATAGCTAAAAAGATGTTCATAATGCATGCTTATGTGCAAAGAAACTTTTTAGGAATGTACCCTGGCCTGGCGATCTGCTTTGGTGCAGGTCTCTCTATAGCTAAATCATAAAACCTGAGGCCAAAAAGGGACTTCTACATTTCCACAGGTTATGTGGCAAAGGGTATTAAAATATCTGTGTTCACTAATACAGTTTTCAAGAAACAAATATTTATGTACTGAGAAACATAAAATTGGCATAGAATAAATCTCTATTCACTCAGGCCCAGATGGACGAACATTATTCAATCTCTCTGTGCTCACAAGTGAAATAAGCTTCTTGGGGTTGGTCATGTCCTTCATTTTTTATGGCAGTTATGCATAAATAGAATTGTTATTTTTATGAAAATTAAGTTGGTAGGACTTGGATGTAGATCAGTTGGTCAGTGCTTGTTTAGCATTTTTGAGGCCCTGAGTTTGATCTCCAGTACCTTATAAAATTAGATGTGGTATGCACACCTATAATCCAAGCACTTGAAAAACGGAGGCAGGAGGATGCTTTAAATTTGAAGCCAACCTAGGAGACAGAGTGAAGCCTTGCCTCAAAAACAAAAGAGAGAAGAGAGAAAGAAACCCCCCTGACAACATTGGAAATATTTAATACTCTGTCCAGAAAGATGTAATTCCCATGTAAAGTGTCCCCCTCTTGGTTGAAGTGCAGATCATATTCATAGACCATGTGTCACTGGCACACCTCAGAGTTTCTTCCTGCTCACAGATGACACTGTTACTCCCCATCGGCTCCAAGTCCCTTCTTCCTCCGCAAGGACTCTATCTCTGGCCTGCCTCTCTTTTAAAAAATGTTTAACATGTATGGTATTTTGCTTCTGTATGTCTGTGCACTGTGTGTGCCTGGTACCCAAGGAAGCCAGAAGAATCTATCAAATTCCCTTGACTTAGAATTACAGATGGTTGTCAGCTGCCATGTAGGTGCTGAAAATTGAACTCTAGTACTCTGGAAAGAGAAACAAATGCTCTTAACTGCTGAGATCTCTCTCCAGCCCCATCTAAAAGATATTATCTTTACCTCCTTAAATAAAGATTTATTTTATGTGTATAAATGTTTTGCCTGAATGCATATATGTGCCTGTTGTATCCCCTGGAAATGGGGTTAAAGATGATTGTGAGCTATCATGTGGGTCCTGGGATTCAAACCGGGGTCCTTTGCATGAACAGATGCTTTTAACCCTGAGCCATCTCTCTAGCCTGTTCCTGGCCTCTTTTATCTGCTAGCCACTGACTCAGCTAACAGTGATGCTCACTGACAGTAGACAGGAAGACCAGCAGTAGCTAGTCTATGACACTTGTTCTCATGAGGTAAACTAAAACTACTAGTTTACCTTTTAGATTCTCCTACTTGATCCTTTTTTTTTGTTGTTGTTATTAAATATCTTGTTCTAGTCTGACTTACTTGACTCTATCAGTTCCACCTTCTCTGTCAGTCACTGCTCTTCCCCTTCAGTGACTCCTCTTACCTGTCCCCAGAAATAAACACATATCTGTCTTTTGATCTTCATACTACTCTCTACCTTCAAGGCTTTAACCCCAACTTTTGCCTCTACACTCACTTCTTAATCCATTATTTCTTACCCATTCTTACCCATTCATCATGGCCTAATTGAGTCTGATGTCTTGTTAAGGCAGAAAAATGGTTAAAGCATTTAAATGGCAGAAATGTTAAATAAATGGCAGAAATGTCCAACAGAGGACACTGAACCAGTCAGTGGCTGGCAACAACAGGCAAACATACTGTAACTGTGTATGAAGGAGCAAGGAGCAGTAACAAATCTGCAGAGATAACTGTAGCTGTAACCACAGACTGACTCAATCACTAATGCTTTATTTATGTATGACCTTGAGAAAATTACTGCTTTTCTCAGGCTTGGTGTCCTTAAGGAAACTTAAGAAGAATAACATTTTCTGAGGATTAATGTCAATCATTTGTACCTGGTACCCAATATGTTGACCCATCTGGTAGCCTCTCTACCCTGAGGCTTACTATAGGTTCACATTCTCAGTTACCTCTTGGCCCTTTCCCTGTTAGTATGCACCTGAGAAGGCTTTTTCATCTTTCTGCTCCTTCACTTCTATATGCCCAAGAGCGGGTAAGGGTAGCTTGCTCGAGAACTCAGAAACACAAGACATATGGCACTCAACACTTTTCTCTTCAAGCTGCCCAGGAAGCAGGCACTCTTTTTGGTTCCTCATAAATGAGGGACATCTTCAAAATTCCCCACAGAAGGTAAAGTCAACTGAGTTCTGGTTGTCTGTCTGTTTGTTTTTTAAATTATGTAGCTGAGACTGGTCTTGAACTCCTGATCATCTTGCCTTCACCTCCCGAGTACTGGGACTACAGGCATATACTATCATACCCACCAAGTCTGGGGAGTTCTGAAGGCTAGTGCTGACAGATTCACTGCTACATATATAAGTTTAATAACAGAAGCATCACCATGGCCCTGTGGATGATATCCTCTTTTATCTCATTTTCCAGCAGGAGAAAAACAGTGCCATTTCTGTGTCTCAACAACTCTAACCTCTGGTGTACTGAACTGAATTTTTTTATTATTTTTATTTTTTTGTCTGGTGTCCTCAGAGGTCAGGAGAGGGTATTAGATCCACGGGGACTGAAATTATAGATGGTAATAAACTGCCATGTGAATGCTGAAAATCAAACCTGGGTCCTCTACAAGAATAACAAATGTTTTTAATCACTGAGCCAACTTCCGAACCCTGAGACTAAAATCTTGATTAAACGATATAAAGCAAAATGTTTAGAACATTTGGGATTTTTGAGGTTTCTATTACAAGCTTGGCTTCAGAGAGGGACAAAGTGGGTTTTTGTACATTAGACGAAAGTTGTATACTAGCTTTTAGCTACTGAGCCTTATAAACTATAGGCCAAGCAGCATTTTGACCTCAGCAGTAACTGTAGTTATGGCAACTTTGTCGTTAGATAAGTGGCTGTTTCTATAGAGACAAGGCTGCATGCATTAGGCTCAGAAGCCTTAGCAAAAGCTTAGGGGTTTACAGGTCTCACCAAGAATAAGCCACAGCTGTCACAGTGGTTGGTGGTACTGAAAGCTCATGTATACTAAATGTCAGCTATGCAGGTAGCCTCACATACACTGACCACTCTGGCCTAGAGCAAATGCCAGCTCTGCTGGCCTCAGCAAAGAGATCAGGGCTTTAGCAGGCTTGGGTGGCTGCAGCGTATAGGGATTGCTGCTTGACCTTGAATTATGCCTGCCCAACTTTTCCTAAGTTGGCATGGCTGAAGCAAAGATTAGATGATGGAGAAGAGACTACTTCCCACAGGCCTTTTAGACATCAGAAAGTGGGACAATTATTAGCTGTCTATAAGCTACAAGGCAGCTAAACTTCAACAGCACATGTATTACAAAGCCAGTGAAGGTCTATGTTTAAATTGTCTGTGCTAGAAATATGTAGGTGTTTCAAAGAGAAAATGAAAATTAGGAAATTTCTGACTGTACCTAGTGAGAGAAAGGAAGGAAGGGTCTGGGCATACCCTAGGACCCAGACCTACTGGTTAAGACTAGTACACTGAAAGACAAAAGGGCATACTACAGAAAGAAAGGCCCTCCCCCAACACTCTTGATGTTTCCTTCCTCACAATACAGTGCCATGGTTTTAATATTAGGGATATAAATCCCTGACAGGGTGGAGGGCTTATCTGATTAGTTTATCTATAAGAAACTCAATCTGGACTCACACAATTCAGCCCCTCTACTGTGCCTTTACCTCACTGATACCCGTTCTGCTCTGCTCCCCCTCTTGTAATAGGAGGCTTACCTCAGATGAGGGCTGCTATCTCAATAGACTTGTTAGGTCCTAGAGTTCATAATAAAAGCCTACTTGCCCTCAGATATAAGCCAGCTCTGTAGAGCCAAATGTATTCATAATAAAAGGAAATTTTTGATTCCTACTTGTCTCACCCTTTTGTCCTATGCTTCTGCTAATTCAGGACTTGGTAGTGAGAGTATTATTCCCCACAGTCTATTACCTTGGTATTAGTAGCAAACCTTTCCTTTCCTTTCACTGACCTTGTTTCTTCCCATATAAGTCCTCTTCTGCAAGTCACTCGGGCAAGCTTCTCTATTCCTCCCACATAACATGCTAGTATCTCTGTGCACATCCCCAGGCTACCCCTGCTATAGCTGAGCTCTTACATGCCCCCAAGGTAGTAAGAAGCTCATCTCCAGGGACTGACCTGGAAGGCGTTCAGGCCTATACATCTCTGGGTCTTTGAGAGCATGCTCTTGGAGTGGAATGACGGATGCTGGTTTCTTCCTTCTTTTACTAACACGAGATAAACAGTTTTGTTCTGACAGGCACTATTGCCACAATATACTGCTGTTCTCACAAGCTGTGGGCTTCCACCTAGGAAACCCTGAATCAAAACAAATCATTTTTTGTCATATGTTAATTACTGTGCGTATTTGTATGGTGGCAGACAGTTAACAATACTCCACGAGAACCCCTGCACTATCCATAGCCTTTCCTTCTGTTATCCACTTGATTTTATTTCTAAGACTCGTCCCTGACTTTCCCACTGGTGTGCCTGCTTACTGTGAGCCACCGGTAACATGTTTCCCTCTTTGCCCTTATTCTCTCTCAACTTTTGTTGTTCCTGTGGAATTAATCACAGCGGTTTTAAATGTGTTTTCTTTGGTTGGGTGTAGTAGTGCACACCCTTAATCACAGTTATCAGGAGGCAGAGGCAGACAAATGTCTGTGAGTTCCAGGCCAGCCTGGTCTATATAGCTAGTTCCAGGGCATCTGGGGCTACGCAAAATGAGACCCTGCCTCAAAACCCAAAGCCAAAACTAACCAAACTAAAACACAAGAGTTTCCTTTTCAATCTTGACAGGCTAGGGGGGCAGCTCAAAAGTAAAGTGTGTGCTTAGTACTCAATCCCCAGAATCCAAATAAACCCTGCCCCTAAAAAAATCTGTACACTGGGCTCAGTGTTTAGGAGTGCATGCTTCTTTTGCAGAGAATCCAATTTTGACTCCCAGCACTGGAACTGGGTAGCTGACAGCCACCTGTAACTCCAGCTGCAGGCAACCCTATACCTCTGGCTACTGAGGTGTATTCACATACACATATCCACCCACTGGCACACAAACACACTCATAATTAAAAATAAAAATAAGTCTTTAGAAAAAAATCTATCTGCAAATCTTGAGGAGATTCTTGTTTGAAAATATGGCTTACAATCATTCTTGATGATCCAATTCAGTTTTACTGTCATTTTGACAAAAAAGAGTAACAGGCAATACTGAAGTATACAGTGAACTAAAGGTGTTACTTGGGAACTGCAGAGGAATGTGTAAGATGTCAGTGCTAGAAAAGTGAGGAAAAGGTCAATATAAAAATTCTCTGAAAAGGTCAATATAAAAATTCTCTGACAGTGGTGCCACACCTTTAATCCCAGCACTTGGGAGGCAGGTGGATCTCAGTGAGTTTGAGACCAGCCTGGTCTACAAAGCAAGTTCCAGGACAGCTAGAGCTGTACAGAGAAACCCTGTCTCAAAAAAAAAAAAAACCAAAGCAAGCCGGGTGGTGATAGCACATACCTGTAATCCCAGCACTTGGGAGGCAGAGGCAGGTGGATTTCTGAGTTCAAGGCCAACCTAGTCTACAGAGTGAGTTCCAGGACAGCCAGGGCTACACAGAGAAACCCTGTCTTGAAAAAACAAAAGACAACAAAAAACAACAAAAAAACCCCCAACAACAACAACAACAAAACCAAACCAAACCATAAAAGTCCTTCAACGGGATACCCAGAGAATATAAAGCAGCCCTACTTCATGCAGTGTTTGTTTGGCTGGTTTCAGCAGGACATTCTACAATTTTGTCTTATATCTGGCTATCTTAACCTGGAACTGTGCTCATCACTAAAGGACAACAACTTAGTAACTGTTAATTACTATGTGAATAAGATCATACACATTCTGTGCATTTCTTTTATACAATGGAAATAATGCTGGAGTTTTCAAAGCCTTCTAGGTTCCAGCCCTTGCTCTCTCCAGCCTTACCCATTTGATTTCATTGTTCCTGACATATTGAACTACTTCCTGTTTCACCAATATGCCAGACTGGTTTAGGCTTCCACCTTTCTGTTCATCGTCTTCCCTCCATCTCTCTCTCTCCTGTGGTGTCACCAAGGAAGACATTACTTCTCACTCAAAGGTTAGCTCTTGTAAAGAATTCCCTGACCCACCACCTCCAAGTAGAAGAGATTGCTTCCTCAGTGGGGCATGTCTGAATTCCATTATGAACCTTTAACACCTTTCTGGATTTATTTACAGAGATTCTCTATATAACAGATATGTTCCTGAACCCTTGGTATCAAATATTAGATCTTGTTAATCTCTGTATTCAGTCTACTTAAAACTGGGTACCTGTAGCAGGGCATAGTGGCATACACCTTTATTAATCCCAGCACTCAGGAGGTGGAGGCAGGTGGATTTCTAGATTCAAGGTCAGTCCTGTCTACAGAGAGTTACAGGACAGCCAGAGTTCCACAGAAAAATCCCACTTGAAAAACAAACAAATACAACAAAAAATATGCACCAGCCATATAATGGATATTCAATGAGTTTCTATGTGGAAGTAAATGAATTAACCAACTGAAGTGCTTTTTATGAAAACTGCAATATTTAGGGCTAGAAATAGGGCTCAGCGGTTAAGAGAACCCATGTGGCAACTCACACCAGCTGTAACTAGTTCCAGAGGAAAGGATGCCCTCTTCTGGGCCTTGTGGACACAAGTCACACATATTCCATATTTACAAGCAAAACACCTACCTACACATATAGAATAATGTTTTAAAATGTTATTTCCTAGCTCTGATTTGTTATTGTACAATAGGGAACTTCAGAGTATGACAATACACTGTAATTTTAAAATCTTGACAGGGGCCACAAAGATGGCTCAGAAGGCAAGAGTGTCCACTGCTCTTACAGAAGACAGGAGTTAAGTTCCCAACTCCTACTTGCAGCTCACAAGCACTTGTAACTCCAGCACTTGTCTAGCTATGAGCTGTGATAATCTTATATACCCCCTCTCTCACACAATTAAACATAAAAACAAATCTGAAATGAAAAAGCTAGAGAGAAAGATTTCCATGTGTTCATGAAGACAATGAGAACTGTTTGAGGAGACAGGGTTGCTTACCCCGACTTAAACATTACACATTGTATATATGTGTCAAATCAGCACATGTACCCTTCTAAGTACATATCTGTTTTTAAAAAAAAAAAAACTCTTCCAAGTTTTTAATAAGTATCAGAGCTTATAGACAAGACTGTAGATGCTGAACAGCACTAGTGTGAAAAATGGATGACTACTAGTGCACTAACCGCAGGGCCTTTCAATCTGGACCAGAAAGATCCTGCAGAGGAACCAGGAGGAAGGCCAGCAGGAGAGCTAAAGCAGCAGAATGTCTCTTCTATCGTCTAAACGCTGACAGAAGAAAACAGCAGCAACCAAGACATAAAACTACAACAAACCACTGCTTATCTAGAAACAATAACAACAAAAGGTCTTACAGAAGAGTTGGACAATGTTGGTGGCTCAGAGTTTGTCTAGCAAGAGGAGAGCCGAGTTTGATGCCAGCACCACCAAAGAAAAGCCAACTAAAGACAAGACTTACAGATAGGAGTTCCCATTCTGTAAAAGAAAACAGACTCAGACTGAAATTACATTTTGAAGGCCCCAAGATGTCATAGGAGCAGATTCAGTAGAGTGGCTGTTAAGTCCCTTTCAGAAAGCAAATGTGGGCTGGAGCAGTAAGGACTGCTCACTTAAATCTGGAATTGCTAATCCTAATGATGTTATAACTTCTCACTATAGGATGAGGTATCCATTATCAGTATCAATATGAATGCCAGTGTATTTTGTGAGTCTGAGTGTGGTGTTGGGGACTGAACCCAGACATCAGGCATTGCAGGCAATGCACTCTACAACTGAGCTATATCCCCAGTCTCAATACCAGTATATTTTAAAGGAAACAGCTAAAGTAAGAATGCGAAAAGCTGATGTTATGGCCATAGTTTACCTTCTGAAAGGAAGCAGAAAATCTGAGGCTGGAAAGATAGTTTAGTAGTTAACAGCATTTGTTGCTCTTATAGAAGACAAAGGTTCAGTTCCCAGCACCCACAAGGCAGCTAACAACAATCTGTAACTCCAGTTCCAGAGGATTCAACAAACTCCATGGACACTACATAAATGTCCACAAACATATATGCACATAAAAAAAAACACCCATATACATGCCAGAAGTAGTAGTGTGTGTCTTTAGTCTGAGCACTTAGAAGGCAGAAGTAGACAGATCTTTGTAAGTTTGAGGCTAGCCCAGTCTACATAGTGGAGTTCTAGGACAGCCAGGGTCATGTAAAGAGACTTCGTCTGAAAGAAATCATAAATTTAAAAAATTAAATAAATCTTTTAATCTTGAATTTTACATATATATATATGTCTGCCTACATGTTCATCTGTGCACGTGTGCCTGGTGCCAGAGGTTTTCAGAAGAGAGCATCAGGCCTTCTGTACTAGAGTTAGACAGTTGTGAGCTACAGTGTGGGTGCAAGGAATCAAAGCCAGGCCTCTGGAAGAGCAATTAGCACTGTAAATCAGTGAACCATCTCTCTATCTCCTAAATAATTAAAAAAAAAAAAAAGGAATTCAAGAAAGAAGCCCTCCCATACACTTTGCTTCTTTTTAAGATGAAGACTCCTGATTTACTGCCAATGATAAAAACTTACCTCTGACAGTATCCTGGGGCAACTGAGACGATCAGTCTAGGTTACATTCAGTGCAAAAAAGTCAAAACCCTGAAGAGAAAAAAAGTCACAATGAGCTATAGAGATGATGTTAGATGCCAAAAGAAGCAGCAGAGCAGGCAGCAGACAGTTTTATCTGAATCCATTCTTTCTTCCGTTTAGAGTTTGTGGGCCAGTGACATAACTCTGCAAATATCTTAAGGGTTAAGTTAAATGAAATATGAGTAAAATACACATATAATGCAAGGTGCCAAAGACTCATTCAATAAAGGTCAGATCATAATAAAAAAATGTACAGTAAAGGCTGGGGATGACGTTTTCCAGTGCAGTACTTGACTAATGTGTGAGGCCCTGGGTTCCATTCTAGCAACATATGAAAAGAGAACAGTTTCTGAAGTGATATTAAAATCTACATTCAATCTTTATGATTTTCTTTTTAAACAATCGAATTTTTTGATTATTATCATTGTCTGCATGACGTATTTGTGTGAACAAGTAACAAGTATGCATAGGAGCCAGGCGGTGGTGGCACACGCCTGTAATCCCAGCACTCTGGGAGGCAGAGTCAGGCGGATTTCTACAGAGTGAGTTCCAGGACAGCCAGGGCTACACAGAGAAACCCTGTCTCCAAAAAACAAAAACAAACAAAAAAGTATGCATAAGAGGGACTGGAGAAAAAAAAGAAAAGGTGGGAAATGATGCAATTAATAATTTCAAAAAATAAATTTAAAAAAGATACTGTCTCTCTATGTAGCCACACTGGCCAAGAATTGACAATCCTCTTGTTTCAGTCTCCCAGGTGCTAGGATTACAGGCATGCCACAACACACACACACACACACACACACACACAAATCTTTACTATTTCTTATTTTATCTGTTCTAGCTACCTCAAAAACACCAAACTGCCCTTTTTTTTAAAAAGATTTATTTTTAGTATAAATAAGTACACTGTAGCTATCTTCAGACACACCAGAAGAGGGCATCAGATATCATTATAGATAGTTGTGAGACATCATGTGGTTGCTGGGATTTTAACTCAGGACCTTCGGAAGAGCAGTCAGCGCTCCTAACCGCTGAGCCATCACTCCAGCCCCAAATTGCCTTTCTAATGTCTCCATTTTGATGTCTCATAATCATCTCAGATTGAACCTGACCCAAACTCTACCTTTACCCTGCCTAGACTGTTCCTCTCCTTCACTGTCTTCACCAAGGCCCAGATTTCTGATCCTAAATTCACCTCAAGTAATCTCACCTCCCTCAAGCCCCTCACACAAGCCCATCCATGAGTGCCAGCATTTATGCTTTCAAAATTTGCATCTCAGATCCACCTACAATTCTTCATTTTCACTGTCATCATTAGTTCCCCTTCAAAGTGCTGTTCCACTCTTGCTCCTCCCTAATTCACTGCCAAATAACGGTTGGCATGATCTCTTAAATTTAGTTCATTACCAGCAGCTAGTAAATGCAGAAGTGACTTTATTTTCTGATGACAAGTTTCTCTCCTGCTCCGGATGCACCTACTTTGTGTTTGGAGATGGGCAAAACAAGCACCAGTCCAGGCTGCCAGAAAACTGTCTCTATCTGTAAGTTGCCCACTTGGTTTCACAACCAACTTTGTGCTCTATATATGAGAGGGTATGCCATTCCCATGGCTATGCAGAATAAGGGATAGCTTTAAGTCCCCAGTATGTCACAATAGTTAAAGTGGTACTTTACTGAATGACCACATTTCCATTACCTCTGTTTACTGCACTTAACTGTTGAAATCAATACACCAATGATGTTGCAAACAGAATTAGAACTATCTCCATTACTCCTTTATCCTTCTGCTATACCACACTGTTGTTACAATAATCTGAAAAGCAAATCTGACCTACATGTATGTTGTGGCTTAAATTGAATCAGTAAGTACCCACTACCTTTAGTGCAGTTTTTTAAAAAAGCATTTTCTCTAGACGCATTTCTCCTCCACTCTGACCTGGTTTCTGTTTACCACACCTGCTGTGATTTATGCTGAAGATCCTCGCTGATTCCCTTCCACTGCTCTGCCACTGATGTCCTCTCCATGAACTTTCCTGGACCATCCTCTGAGATATATCATGTTATTATATTGGTAATATACATAGCTCTGTCTTATGCATGCAACATGAGCTCCTTGACAACAAAAATTAAATCTTACATATATTTTAATTTGATGAGATGTCCAACAAACATGCTGAAGCAAACCCCATCTGCATCCTAGGAATTTAATACATAATACTGGCAGTTCCCCCATCAAATGGCACTGGGAATAAAGTTAAAGGAGCTGACTGTACCTTTGAGACAGATCTGGTCCCTCTGGAAGACTCAGGGCTACGTAATTACATGTGACCCTTAGCATTTCAGAGAACAGTCAGTTTCTTCAATTTGTTGTCAGTCTCCAATTATCAAGAGAACAACACTGCCTAATCTTAGTTCTCTATTCTGATGAGTTTCTGCCCAGGCTGATCTCTCTAAATTGATCTTCAGTCAAAACTCTACACCAATGTCATAATGTAGCTCATTATTACATATGCTCCTGACAGAAAACTTTAGGTGGAAATGGTAACCAAAGAGGTGAGTCCTTTTCCTGTTTCATTGTCATCTTAGACACTCACTGACTTTTAATGAGGACAAAAAGACACTATGGCAGAGTGCAGATGAGCAAGGGAAACTAAGTATTTTTTCCAGGTGCATACTTTCCTTATAAGGGACAGGGTATCTTTGCACTTCTAGGATCAAGTGACTGTGCCACCTCAGCCTCCCAAGTAGCTGAGATTACCTGGGTACTTCCAGGTATTCTCAAACTGGGTTTCTCAAAAAAGTTTCTTTCTTGCTCTGATCCAAGTACTGGCATATTGAAGATAAGCATAAACACTGATTGTAAAAGCTTAAGTTATCTATAGCAATATTTTTCTTCTAAGCGATGAATACCAGGAAAATGCCTATTTTTAAATGCTCAGAAGTGGGGGCCGGAGAGATGGCTCAGCGGTTAAGAGCACTGACTGCTCTTCCAAAGGTCCTGAGTTCAAATCACAGCAACCACATGGTGGATCACAACCATCCGTAATGAGATCTGACGCCCTCTTCTGGTGTGTCTAAAGACAGCTACTTTTAAATAAGCTACTTATTATAAATAAGATGTACTTATTTATAATAATAAATACATCTTTGGACTGGAAAAAATAAAGTGCTCAGAAGTAATCTAATCCTACCACCTGGTCATGCATTGTTAGGGTAGTAAGCTAGCAACCACCGCACTTTCCTGTACTCTCTTAAGGAACAACCAGAGTAATCTTGGGACTTAGAATGAGATTCTGAAGACCTCAGACTCATCCATCCCCAGGTCTTGCTAAACTGAAATAGATTACAGTCAAGTATTTAACTAAATTCATACAATATAATTACAGCTAAGTGTTTCCTAGAGAATATGGCAAGCTGAAAGGCATATATATTCAACAAATGACACTTACTTTTCTAGTATCACCTCTGATGTGACAGGGTTTTAATTTTCAAACTTAACTATTCAGTGTGATTCATTTTAATTCTCATTTTAAAAATTCAAGCTGCATAGAAAAACCCTTGATCACTCAGTCTCTACCCTCACAACCCTTCTTAGTTCTCCCTGCTGTCACCAGCATCTATCTAGTATAGTCTTGGAATGTAGACTGTTAAGGAATATACTATACTCCAGCATTGTAAAAGCAACAAACAAAAAGCAGCCAAATAAAACCACCAAAACAACAGCAAAAGAAAACACTACACATTTCTGTGACTACATATTTTCCTGGCTTATTTTTTGAGATAGGGTTTCACATAACCCAGTCTGGTCCACTCTCCATCAGGGAGAAGAATCTGGAGTTTCTGATCCTCTTGCCTCTACCTCCCAGTTGCTGGGGACTGAACCCAGGACTTCATTTTTGTTTTTTGTTTTTTCTGAAACAGAATTTCTCTGTGTAGCCCTGGCTGTCCTGGAACTTGCTCTGTAAACCATGCTAGCCTTGAACTCAGCACTATCCTGCCTCTGCCCCCAAGTGCTGGGATTAAAGGGGTGTGCCACTATTACCCAGATGAACTCAAGACTTTGTGCATACTAGGCAAGCACTTTGCCAAGTGAGCTATATCAGAAATCCCTTATTTGGGGGGTTTTCTGGGGGGAGGGGTGTAAGATAAGCTCTTCCTATGTAGCTCAGGCTACCCTTAAATATCTTGCTTCATCCTCCCAATTACTGGAATTACAGGCCTGTGAAACTAAAAACCTTAACTAGCCACAAATGAACACTGAAAACCATGAGTTCCTATTTTGAAGGCAATTGGCTACAAAGAAGGTCTACAGGTAGTATCTTAAGTGAAGCTATACATGTAATAAGGGAAACCCCAGCAAGGAGGCCAGAAAGGTCGGTCATTCCAGGCCAGTTCTGGAAAGGAGCAGCTAGCCCAAGTACAACTAAAAGGTTACCTACTGAATTAAGTTCCACAAATACTAGGGGAAGCCTAGGATCACAGGTGCAAGCAGGCCTGTTGTTTAGCCACCCAAACTCAGTGTTCACTTTGCCCCACGGTTTGGAAATGCTACCTTCACAGCTTTAGACAGGTCCAGTTTAGCTTAACGCTTTAGAGATTCTGTAAAAACATTCAGGTCTACCCATTCCTAAACACATGTCCCTTTAATCCTAAAATCTGTGCTGGTCTCCTTTTTCTCTGCTAATCATATTTGCTGGAAAAAGGTTTTTTTCTTTTAATTTGAGTGAGGGTGTCACTATATAATCTAGGCGGGCCTTGAACTCGTGGTTTTCCTGCCTCAGCTTCTTAAAGCAGCTTGTATTTGTAGTTCCAGTGTCCCTACTTTTTTTTTTTTTTTTTACAAATGTAACCACCAACTCTGTGCTGATGATTCCCAACTCCAGTGCTGAGCTTTCTTACCAATCTCTAGAATCAGATGCATTACTGCCTACACCAACAGATTTCTCTACCTCCTGTGCCACAGCTGCCTAAGACTCTGCAACTACAACTCAAACAGCCTGTCTCCAATGTGTATTCCCCCTCTACCTCATCTGAAACGACATTACCCCTCAGATCAGAAATCTGACTACATCATCAGCTCCTTCCTAGCACAAAACCCTATCAATTCTAATCTCTAACACTCCAGTGTGTTTCTCTTACCTGTGTCTACTGCCACTAACTTTGACTTCATTCATTTTTTACTTGTTTTTAAAATTTGGTTTTCTTAGTCTCAATACCCACTACCTTCAACATTAGAATGATATTTAGAAAGTACAAACTCTTGATTAAGAAAATATAATTTCCACTCCATGCTATACCTGGCCCAGTACCTGCTCACCTCTCCTGCTTATTCTTACAAAGCTATACTGTATTCAATTTCCCTAGAGTACCCACAGTAGTTTCATGTACCTTTGTGCAAGCTATTTCCTCTTGGAAGTACCCACAGGCCAAACTTCTCAATTTGAAGACAGATGTTGGTTAGGCAATCTTTTCTGTGAAATCTCTGACACCATCTCATCTCATCTCACAGGCAATCTCAATGTGTCCTTCTTCTGAGTTAGTAAACTGTACAGGTACTACACTCCCTAAGCTTGTTTATGTGTGGACTACTGCTTATAAGTTTCCTGAAAGTCTGGTCTGTGTCATGGTTTCAATAAGAACATCCCCCATAGGCTCTTATATCTGAATACTTAGTCATCAGGGAGTGGCACTACTTGAGAAAGATTAGGAGGTGTGGCCTTGTAGATATGTCACCTGGAGACAGGCTTTGAGGTTTCAAAGGTCCCAGCCAGGCCCATGCCTATGTAGACCTCTCAGTCAAATCTCCAACACCATGTCTACCTGTGTGCCACCATGCTCCTTGACATGATGATAATGGGCCAAACCTCTAAATCTGTAAGCAAGCCCCACCTAAATGCTTTCTTTTTGTGAGCCTTGGTTGTAGTGTCTCTTCACAGCAACAGAACAGTAACTAAGGTCTGCATCAGAGGGATCATTTAATACTTCATCTGTGTTATTAAATACAGTGTCTGCCCAAGGGACATTTTCAATAAATCCTTGTGGGATCGACACACATTTTTAGGGAAAAATAAACTCAACTCAATACAATATTCTGATTTGACTCATGGAAGGATTCTACTCACTCATCTCTTAAAAATAGTATATCAAAGCAGTGTGCCATCCCAGTGGTATTCACAGTAGCAGAGGAAGCCTTGAGACAGGCATAGCAGAGGCCTAGAACCTGCTATGTAAAACAAGCTGTCCTAGACTCACAAAGATCCACCTGCCTCTGCCTCTCACATCTGGCTCTAAAACTCTGATTTTAAAGCCTCAATTTTACTTTACTATCTGGAGAAATCAGGAAAGGCTGCCTGGTGTAGGGAGATAGCCTCAAGAAGAAATGATGAGAAAGACTGGTATCCCACCTTGGGCTACTAAGCCTGTTTGTTCAATTGCATGTGTTCCAGGCTACCTCCAGGACAGGTGGTCCCTTCTTAAGCAAAGGGCTTGAGGAAACAGGACTGCCTTCTGAAAAACCTGAATACAAGTAACTGTGCTCATCCTCATCAAGCTTTCAGAGCCAAGAGCCTGAAGTCAGGTTTCACTGTAACTGTTGGCCACTTAAGAATGTTTATTTGTCCTGCCTGGATCTCTCTCTCTCTCTCTCTCTCTCTCTCTCTCTCTCTCTCTCTCTCTCTCTGTGTGTGTGTGTGTGTGTGTGTGTACACGTGTGCATACTTTGTTCAGGATAGGTAAGTACTCTACCAGCTGGGCTATATCCTGCTCCCTTTGTTTTTGTTTTGCTTTTATTTTTTGAGAGGCAGGTCTCACACAGTCCAGGCTGGCCTCTAACTCAAGTGTTATTGTATTTTGGTTATAGGTATATACCACCATGCCCAACTGTTGGCAAGTTTTTAAATATATCCTGCCTTTGAGATAAACCAGTGATATGGATGATGTGGATGATAACAACAAGGCAAATAATCATGAACAAATTTCACCTAATTCACAGCCTGCCTCTCACATCATACATAAAGAAAACTAATCAGTATCTATTTTGACATAGAAGTTCACAAAATGTACAGAAAGAGGAGGGGCAACCTATGCCTCCTTCAGAAAGAGAAACTGATTCCAACTGAAAAATGATAGAATTTAAGACAGTAGTTCTCAAACCTTATTAACCTGAGGATCTCATTTCATGCCAAAAAATGAGAGGACTCCAAAGTGATTTTATGTTATTAAAATTACCAATATATATCATACCAAACAGTTAAAAGTATGAATTACTTATAAGTTTGTTGGTTCATTAAAAGCTACCAACAATAAGGTCAGGTATGTGGTCTATACCTTTGATTCAAGCACTCAGGAGCAAAGCAGGCAGATCTCTGAACTCCAGGCCAGCCTGTTCTACCCAGTGAGTTCTTGTCCAGCCAAGGCTATATAATGAGATTCTTTTCTCAAAAAAGGGGGGGGGGAGGGGGAAGAGGAGGGAGAAGGGAAGAGGGAAGGGGAAGGGGAGAGGGACAGGGAAGGGGAAGGGAAGAAAAGGGAAGAGGGAAGAGAAGGAAAGGGAGGAGGGGAGGGATGGGTAGAGGGGAGGGGAGGGGAGGGAAGGGAAAGGAGAAAGAAAAAGGAAAGAAAGAAGAAAGGGTATCAACATTTTCTAAATTGAAATTATCATATTTCAAGGAATATAAGAAAGTATCAGTGTCTTATATTTAAGCAAGGTTTATATATATATATATATATATATATATATATATATATATATATATATATTATATATATATATATACACACACACACACACACACACACACACACACACACACACATTAATGTGTGCTTTTACTCTTGGCAACAGGGAATGTCCTGGATTCTCTGGAAAAATCTATTGTGCCCTAAGGAAAGAATGCCTTAAGGCATACTGCATCCCAGTAGAAAGTGAATTAGCTGTGACCTGGAGGACCCCTTGGAAGACTCTGATGTTAAGTGTACTGACTACTTTTATGCCAACTTAATACAGGCTAGAGACATTTGGGAAGAAGGAATGTCAAATGAGAAAATGCCCCCACTAAGACTAGTCCATGGGCAAGTCAGTGATCCATTTATTGATTGCTGTGGGAGGCCCAGCCTGCTGTAGGATGTGCCACCACTGAGCTGGTGGTGTTAGGGTATATAAGAAAGCAGGCTGAGAAGCATGACCAGTAAGCACCACTCTTCCATAGCCTCTGCTTTAGTTCTTGGCTCCAGGTTTCTACCTTGAGTCCAGCACTACCCTGGATGAGGGACGCCAAGCTGGAAGATGAGATAAAACCTCTCCTCTCACAGCTGCTTTTGGTCATGGAAGTTATCACAGTAACAGGAACCCTAACTGAGACAATGAGCAACAGGATATCCCTGGGCTACACTCTGAGAAGGTAATGAGTATAATCTACTCAAGGGCTGAGCAAGAAGGAAGTATGTGGCCAGTGGTACAGCCTAACATCTAAGGGCAGCTCAGGATCAACAAAGCTAACTCAGTCCCTGGTAAGTCTCACAGCATAAGAATGCCAGGGTCACACTGACAGCAAGATGGGCCAGAAAGAAAGTCTGTGGAATGGCAGCCTCTTTGCTTTCACTGCCTTGACCAACATTCCCTGAAGGCTGTGGCAGCTCTTCCTCTCTAGTCTCCCTGTTCGGCTGCTAGAAGCTGCAAATGGCTTGCTACAGCTTCCTGCTACTGTTTACTAACTGCAAAATCCTCTCCCCACTGCAGCCTCTGAGTCTTCAGATATTTCTTGGTCTGACTGCCTTCAAAAGCAAATTTAACACCAGCCACGTAGCCGGTTTGTCTCTGCCAACAATCGTGTGAGTTTGCTCTTCTGTCCCTGGGCATCTTGAGAACTGTAAAAACAGTTCCTGGAGCATCATATGTCACTGATCTAGTTGCCATCAACCAAAACATTGTCTTCATACTTTGTGGTACAAATTAAAAGCATTCTGGATGTGGTTTGCATATAGTCCATCTTTGGCCAAAAGAAAAGTTTAAATTCCAAATAAACAGAGCAAGGGGGCTTATGGCTGTGACCGGGGTAACGGTTAAACTGCTGTAACTGTCAAGTCCATGTTTGGGAGCTTATTTTTCAATTTCCATCACAATTAGGGTTCTGAAATTATTCCACCATAAATATAGTCATGTCCAGTTAATGTGGCAAGATCTCCACTAACAGAATTTTAAATCCAGGAGAAGTACTAAAGAAACAGAAACCTTTTTTGGTCTCTTAAATAAAAAATGTAATATACAAAAATAGAAACTGGCATTAATCTATAAAATGGGTTTTTTGGGCACATTTTTTAGTAAATATATTAAATAAGGTTCCTTAACAAAACAACAGATGGGTGGGGGGGGGGAGGTATAAGCTACAGAGTGAGACCAGGACCTTCTACAAGAACAGATCTTTTTTTATTTTTTTTATTTTTTTATTTTTTTTTAGGTCAAAATGAAACCAAAACTTCAAAAGATACTAGGAATATAAACTAGATGATTCAGACCAACTGCCCTGATAAGGACAGCCAGAAAATCTGGATAAAACATAAAATAAGAAGCCCTAAAGTTAGGGAAGCACTAATAAATCACTCAAGAACTGCCAAATATAGTAGCCAGTTCCAGAGCGGGAGATCCCTCAGTCATTAAAGAGCACATACAGCACGTGCAGAGAACTGAGTTATGTTCCCAGAACCCACACCAAATGGCTCACAGCAGTCTGTAACTCCAGCTCCAGAGGATCCCACACTCTCTCTGGATTCCATGGGCAGTTGCACTCAAAGCACATACTCACACACAGACACACAGATACATGGAATTTAAAAGTAGTAATAAAAATGAAATCTTTTAAAAAACCAATTCCAGTGAAGCTACATACTTAAATATGAAATGTAAATAATAATGTCTTTAGAAGAATTATAGAATAATTTTTAAATTTAGAGATAGGAAAGGAATTTTCAAAATAGGACATAAAAGGTACCCATTACTAAAAACAGATATGGGCTGGAACTAAAGCAGTCAGGGGTATAGCTTATCTAGCATGTATGAAGCTCTGGGCTACATTCCTAGCATAAAGGGAAATTAAAAAGGCAAAATAAGATAAAGTTTATTAGTATTTTTGTACTACACTGATGTGATTTTTGTCCTCTGACACTCTCAACTGTGATTATCCCAAATAGTCTCACCAGACGAAGAGGAACACACTGTGGAGTATGCACACCATGGAGCACTACAGATCCTGACAAAATGCAAGCCACACGACAGCATGAGTGACTAGAGAAAAGCAGTGCACAGCACATGGAGTCACGTGCTCCAATCCAATCTTAAGTGTTTGCATAGAGGTACATAGGTGATTGAAGTAGAAAAGGAAATAAAACAGAATAAAAATAGTTACCATGTAGGGTGGAGGGCAACCACTACAACTGACAAAGACTACAAAGGGCTGCTGGGTCACCAGTCTAAAAAATAAAATTATTTTAAAGTAATTCACTACATTTTATGTTTGCATCTTATATACTTTAGTGGGAGGGTGCTAGGAATTAACGTGGTGCCTCCTACATGCCACAAAAGCCTACCACTAAGCCACCCCATGCCCTTTTGCACATTTCTGATAGTGTGATATACTTTACAATAAAAATATAAATATATAAATGCAAAACAAATCTACTAATTTAAGGACTGCCTGGCAACTTTGGTTAGACTGTCTCAACAAAGAAACAAACAAATAGATGGTAAGTGGTGTGCGTGATAAAATTCTACAATTTAAACCCCAGAGCCCAGATTCTCCAGGTGGCCGAGCTTTTCCAGGTGCCCAGACCTTTGCCACTCACCTTTTTCAAGACTTGTCAGCGCACTCACTCCCACCCATGTGCTTTCTTCACTTCCAGTCATGATAGAAAACCATGGAGGCCTAGCAATCATGTTCCTGCCGCTCTTTCCTACAGGAGATCGCTGTACCAGGGACTAATTCAGACTGCCCTGTCCAAATTCCAGATCTGCCATTTTCTAGCTGTGTGACTGTGGTAAAGGGCATAGTGGCATACACTTTTTAGGAAGCACATAGGTAGTATGGAACCCTATCCTCCAAGCATAATGGCCACTGTCATCTTAACCAGAACAGCTGTGATCACCACAAGAGACCCTCAACAGAGACTCCAACCACCAGTTCCTCTGCCCTGTTCCCAACTGTACGGAATTCTGTGCTTTTGTAACTAGTCTTGGAAGGTGCTAGCATATAGTGGTTGAAAGTTAACTGAGGAAGGGCTCCTCCTATGCAAATATGGGGAAGTTGTCATCCATGCTGGGGTGAGACTTTTTGGTGATGGGACTCTCCTGGAAAGCCATCTTTGTTCTTATAAGCAAGCCCATAAACTAGCTTATTCACTAAGCTAGACTTAGGTAGGATCTTTGTCTTTGTTGAGACAGTCTCACTATGTGGCTCAGGACTGTAACTCCAGTTTCAAAGAATCCAACGCCCTCTTCTGGCCTCTGGGGCACTGCACAAACAAGGTGCACAGACATACATGCAGGGGAGACACCCATAATATACAACAATAAATAAAATCTCAAAAATATTGGGGGGTTTTCAATACAGGGTTTCTCTGTGTAGCCCTGGCTACCCTGGACTCACTTCATATCCCAGGCTAGCCTCAGACTCACAGAAATCTGCCTACCTATGTCTCCCAAGTGCTAGGATTAAAGGCATGTGGCACAACACCTGGCCTATAACTTTTTAATTTTACAGCTAAATGGGTGAAATTTATAACATGTAAATCACATCTCAATGAAGTTAGAACCTTTCACATTTCACAACTTTTTTGACAAATAGGTATGGCCACAAGTCACAGCTTTAGCCAGCAAGATGCATATTTGACAAGGCACTGAAAAGGTGAGGTGGTACTGAGAATAAAGAAGAAAAATGGCCTTCCCACCATCAAGAGATGCATATCTAAGGATGAATTAAAGAACAGAGGTAGCAACACACTATGGAGTTCCTGCATCTTCCTTACTACTTGCTTCTCAGTTTTTTGATGTGCAAGAGAAAAGCAATTGGCTAAAGTAAAGTTATATTTTCATTATAAATTGTCTAATGTATTCCTCCTTGATAAAAGCACACAAAAGTGAGAGTTTGAGGTTGCAGTAATAAACCAAAGAGCACTTCCTTTTCACTAACAACAAGTGGTCATCTGCTTTTGTGGTTGTGTAAATGGTAATGACTTCTGGAGTATATCAAGAACACTAGAGTATATATGAACACTCTAGTTAGCATCTCAGAAATGATTTAAGATGTTCTAACTAAATCAAAATGTTTGGAAAGAGTGTTTATGCTTATACCCTCTAACACATATTTCTGTGTCATCAGCAATAAGACCAACTAAAACAGATCAACATCCATGCTCACATAAGTTAGCAAAAATTTCTTAACTACATGGAAGCGGTAATCAAAACTGAGTGAAAATGAAACAGAAAACATTCCAGAAGGCACCTGCAGAAGGCAGCTATTCTGACTGCATATTAAACTTCCGGCTTGTCAACTATGTTCCATGTTCACCATCTGGCTTTGCATGAGCTGCTTTCTAATGTGATGGTTTATTTTCCATTTTTAAAAATGTTATATGTGTGGGTACAAGTGGGTAGAAGCTGGAGGTCAACTTTGGGTGTCTTTACCTTCTACACCATATTTTTAAAGACATCTCTCACTGATCCTGGAGCTCACTGGCTTAGTCAGACTGACCTCATAGTGAGCCTCTCAGAACCTACTTGTCTCTCCCATGCATCCAAGCACTGAAGTTGCAGATGCACTTGGCCACACCTGGCTTGTATAGGGTACTATAGATCTGAAGTTGGGTTCTGAAGCTTGTGCAACAAGTACTTTACCTCTAGCTCCTACCAATGTGATGCTACAAAGACTTCTTATATAACAGTGACTGGGAAATTTCAACTCAAAAGAGAAGTTGTAGTTTAAATTCAGTGTAAAAGAATGAAAGTGGAGTCATTGTTGAGCACCCCTTTCACCCGTAAACAGTCTGCTCTTTGGCTCTTTTAGCCTACTCAATCACTCAATCACTCACTCGAGACTCACTCATTCACTCACTCAGGTGCCCCCTGAAAACAACTTTGTAATTGCCATGATGCTGGCTAGGCCTCATTTTCCTCTTTCTTCACTTATCTTTTTCTGAAATGTCACAGTTAATCAAATATCCATTCCCATGAAGGAATTCTCCACTCTCTTCCACGGTTCCACCTCTCAAATACCAAAATTCTGGACTTAATTAAGGTTAGCCTTTTTCTTTCTTCTCAGTGCTGAGACTGAACCCAGGGCCTCAAGCATGCTAGCAAGTACACTGCTATGCTATATCCCTAGCCCCACAATCCCAGTCTCAGGACTCTGCTTTCTCCATGCCAAGGGCAGTGATGAGCACGCAATTCAGCATGTCTACTATATAATTTACTACATAATTCAGCGTTCACTAAATACTCAAGGTTACTAAGAGAGTGCTCAATCTTAACTTGTAGTCTTAGCAAATTTCTCTAGTAAGATGACTTTCCAATTCCTCATTCTCCCAAAAGGAGGATACTTCTATCCATTCCCCCTCCCTGTGCCACACCTCCCTGTGCCACACCTCCCTGTGCCACACCTCCCTGTGCCACACCTCCCTGTGCCACACCTCCCAGAACCTCCTTGGCCTTTCAGCTAATATTCTTGATCCTTCACTTAGAACTAAAATGTCATAATATAACCCAACTAGTGCCCTGTCTTCTACTCCTGACCAGTTCTATAAACCCGCCCAAATATGTATTCACCCTCCCCTTCTTATCCATACCACAAAAGGGACTCTCCTCCTTCTGAAGAGCACTGATAATCCTGACTTCTCCTTATAAATTCCAATTCTGCAACCAACCATCAACTCCCTCTGTCTTAGAACATTCTCCTCCACAACTTTGAAGCTCAAGAATGTCTCCCCAAGACAGATACAGCATCACATACCTGGAATCCAAACAGTATGGAGGCAGAAGCAGGACTGAGAGCTTGAGGTCAAACTGGGCTACCAAGTGAGATCCTGTCAAAAAAGGGAGAAAGGAGGGAGGCATAGAGGGAAAAAAGAAAGGAAGGAGAGAGTCTATTAAAAAAAAAACAGGGAATATGAGAGGTGAGAATGCCTACTTGGGGAAAATTCTTTGGCACTCTATCACCCCACATCACCTTCAGCTAACACTCTGTTTCTCTGCTCCCTTCACAGCCAAACTGTCAAGAGCTGTCTGCTGCTATCTGCACCTTCTCACCGCCCATGCACACTCTGCTCAATGAATTCTAGCAAGAATCCTGCCTCTGTCTCTAGCAACACCCAGGCAGTCAAGCCAATGAATAGTTCATGCCCTCATCTAGTAGCAATACATTCTGTGAATTGTTCCATTTTCTTTAAATGATCACTCTTTATTTCATTCAATCAAAAAGTACTAACAACAGCCCTGGCCAAGCACTGCTCCAGGCACTGCTGGGAATTCAGTTGACTTCTATGATCCTGATTCTCCTGAATTTTCCTCATGTTTATTTCTCTCCTCTCTTTCACTCTCCTCTGACCTCACCCCTGAATTTTAGCAGTAATCAGAACTCAGTACCTAGCCCCTTTTACTGGCTTTCTCATTAAATGGCATCATCCACTCCTGTTGTCTTGTGCTTTTCCCACATGCAAACTTTCACCTCTGTATCGGTCGATGGGAACTTTGCACCTCGAGTCCTCCTATGTTCACTTACTTGTTGGACATTTCTACCAGGTGCCTCAGAGCATCTCAGACTTAACATGGTCAAATCCTAACTGATTTCATCCCAAACAAGCTCTCTGCTTTACTAATCTCAGTAAGTAATACAATATACAGCTTTTCAAGCCAGAAATCTTGATTATTTGTGGGTCTGAGGCAGAGTTTTCTATTACATAGACTAGTCTCAAATCTACTGTATAATCA
This sequence comes from Apodemus sylvaticus, assembly GCF_947179515.1. Taxonomy (NCBI): domain Eukaryota; kingdom Metazoa; phylum Chordata; class Mammalia; order Rodentia; family Muridae; genus Apodemus; species Apodemus sylvaticus. Next base: position 49,484,180 of record NC_067488.1, on the reverse strand, counting down.
AGGATGATCTTTACAGCATCAGCATCTTGCCTTCACCACTAAGTAGTGGGAATACGGGCACACTTGACAACGCAGAACTCTCAGGCAAGATACCTGATTCCTATTCCATCTTCTATTATTTTCTCTATCAGTAAGCCTCGCTGAGTCTATTCCCAAAATATATCTCAATGTATTCACCTCTCTCACTATTATCATTTCTTCCCTAAACTGCTCTTCTCCAAACCTTTGTATCCGTCCAGTCTTTTGGACACATACCTTTAAACAATATAGACTGGCTTACTCTCTAGTTAAAATTCTCCAGCAGAATTGGGGTATAGTTCTGTGGTACAGCAAACTCTTAATAGGCCCAAGTACCTGGGTTCCATTCCCAAAACCAAAGAAAGAAGAAGAATCTTCCAGTATCCTGAAACTGAGCCCCCCCACTGGCCTTTCCCTTGGTCTTCCAGGGTGGCAACATACCATTTGCCTGCTCCTCAGCTCCACTCACCTCTCCACCTTCTTCATCCCTGAGCCACACGCTCCAGGTCCTTGGCTCAACCAAGGCTCCTCCATGGCTTGGTACTTGTGACTCCTTCTGTCAGAAACCCCCTCCCTCTGGCTGCTGCTTCTCAATTTCCAGTCTCAGCTTAAAGGTAAACTCCCTGGCTTTTCCTGACCACTATCTGATGTGGCTCCCTGATAGCTCCAAACACAAGCTGTGTTTACTTTCTTCACAACATACAATATTTTCTACATATTTACTTAAAACATATTTTGAAAAGTTATAAATATGCAGAGAAGTAGAGCCAGGAGTGTTTTTATTTTCTTTTTTAAATGACTTTCCCATTCTACTGCAAGTTCAAGTGGATAGAGAATATATGTTTCTCTTCACAGAGCCAGGGCCTTGCACAGTGCCTGGTTCATGATAAACAGTAAAATTTTGTCTTGATACCAAGCAAACGTAAAGATGATGCTGAAGAGAAGGATGGTACCACTGAGAAGTGACACAGGAAGGGGAGAGTTTTGAGGACAACTAGTAATTTATTCATCAGTCTACTCCCTGCCAGACTCTGAGTGAAGGATTAAATTTCAGAGATAAATAAAAGCAAGTCTTACACTAAGTCTAGTGGCAGCAGATATAACAGAGAGCTCTTATTGAGGGCCCTGTGTGCTGAAAGAGGGATAAACAGTTCGGAGGTCCTGTCTCATCTAGTTCTCACAATAAACTTACAAAGAAGGACTCACAATTATTGTCCCAATTTTGTGCCTATGGAAACTGAGGCTTCAAAATGTTAAATAATGGTTGCAGGTCACAAAGTGTAATGAAATAAAGTCAGACTGAGCACTTAGGTAATGCAATTTAAATGCCAAGCTATAAGGCATTTAAACCTCCAGGTACATTGTACTGCAGGCCACTATGAAAAATGTGGGTGCACTAACATGGGTGCTCACACACAGCAGAAAGAAGCAGAAGTCTGATGAGACAAGACAGGAAGGCTCCTCCTAGGGCACTTGAGTTGAGCCTCGGAAGTTTATGCAGGGACACAGTATATGCAAAACAACATGCAGGCACTTAGGGAGGATCAGATACCCAAGCACTTAGAAATATCCCAGTCTAATTCACTTCCGTTTATTATGTTTTGGACATGGGTGTTTTGTCTGCATATACATCTGTGTACCAAATCTGTGCCTGATACCTGTGCAGGCCAGAAGAAAGCATCAGCTGCCCTGAAACTGCAGTTACAAACAGTTGTGAGCCACTGTGTGGGTGCATGGGAATCAAGCCTGGGTTGTGGAAAGAGAAGAACCACTGAACCATCTCCCTTGTCTTTCAACCTAAGTTTTAAAAAGTGAGCATGGTTGCACACTCTTGTAATCCCAGCACTGGAAGTGCCCCCTCCAATAATAATAATAATAATAATTAATAATAATAATAATAATAATAATGTAATTCTAAAGGAGGCAGACTTGGTAGGAGGTCCTTTCTGGCCCTTCCCCCTCTCTGGCCTTCAGTCTCACCATGTTCTCTCTCCCCACATTCTCATCCACTAGTACTATCTGCCAGCAAGGACACAGTGGAGAGCATAAATCAAAAGCGCTAGACTCTTGGGGTGCCAGTCCCTAAAACGGTGAGCTCAATAAACTTTGTTTTAAAGAAGGTCTCCCGCAGCTCAGGCCAGCCTGACCTGTTATCAGTACCTCTCCACGGTGTGCTGACATTACAGCTGTGCAGCACTATGTCCGCCCTCCTCTTTTTCCTGGACTAGCCTTAAGGTATTTGGCTATAACAATAGAAAGGAAGCAAGCACACTGTTTTGTGTTCATCTCACTTAATAGTTTTATTTCTCCTAAATTAATTTTAGCTGAGAGTGTTGCACAGTAGCTGAACACATGTTTAGCATGTAGTAAGGCCCTGGGTTTAATAGCACGAAAATTAAAAAAATTAAAAACAAAAAGAATTATGGTCAAGTTTTGTATCATCAACAAGATAGGGTTTTTAGCTTTGGTTATTTTGGGTGTTGGAAAAGGTCATCTCCATAGTTTAACCTATAAAATGAACACAAAAATCAATGTAGAGGATTACGATCCCTACCCAGACTGTATTGGGCTGGGAAGATGGCTCAGCAGGTAAAAACACTTGCTGCTAAGCCTGAGTACCCGCCTTCAGTCTACAGGATCCATGCAGCAGCAGGAGAGCATGGACACTCCCTCAAGTTGTCCTCTGAACTCCACAGTTACCTGTGGCACACGTGAGCGCCCCCCCCCCCACCCACACACATATACTAAATAAAAGCAATAAAAATTTTTCGAAAAAAATTTTTTTTCTTGGGGCTAGAACATTAGTCTAGCAATTCAGACACTTGTTGCTCACGCAGTGGACCTGGGTTTGGTCCCAAGCACTGACATGGTGGCCAACAATCACCTGTATCTCCAGTTCCAGGAAACCTTACACACTTTTCTGACCTTCACAGGCACTAGGCACACACTTGGTACACACACATACAGGCAGGCAAAACAGTTATACACTTAAAATAAATATTTTATTATTTTTTTTTTCAAGAAAGAGTTTCTCTGTATAGCCCTGGCTGTTCTAGAACTCGATCTGCCTGCCTCTGCCTCCTAAGTACTGGGATTAAATCATTCGTCATCATCTCCCATTAAATCATTACATCTTTTAAAAGTTTTTTTTCCTCAACTATCCCATGCAGTATCTGAACTGGGCTATATAAAACAAGTTCAAGACCAAAAGCTTTAGCAACCTATTGTGACCACAACCTGAAACAAGAAGTAAAAAGCACTGGAGACACAACTCAGTGGCACAGCACATTCCTAACAACTAATGGGGCCCTAGGTTCAGTAATGAGTAATTAATTTTATTTAATCATCATTTTATTTATCTGTCTATTTCTTTATCTTGGGTTTTTCAAGATGGTTTCTCTTTGCACCCTTTGCTGACTTGAGAGTGTAGACCAAGCTGGCCTCTAACTCAAAGATCCACCTGCCTCTGATTTTGGGGATGCAGCTAAAACAAAATTAAATGCTGGAATTAAAGGTGTGAGCCACTATGCCTAGCTTCCTCAGTACTCATTTTAAAGAAAAGCAACGTGCTAAAGGACTAGTCCAGAGACAGAACACATCCTTACCATGTAGAGGTCATGAATTTGGACCGCTGGGGGAAAATATCAGACTTGGTATGTAAGAACTGAATACACAATTAAAAAGACTGAGACAATATTTTGGATGGGCAGTGGTGGTGCACACTTTTAATCCCAGCACTTAGTAAGCAAATGCAGGCAGATCTTTAATTTTGAGGCCTGCTTGGTTTACAGAGTAAGTTCTAGAACTACACAGAGAAACTCTATCTTGACAAACCAAAGGGAGGTGGAATTCTCAACTCTATAACCCAAGCTGGCCTCCAACATACTGGATAGATGACTCCTACCTGATAAGAGTCCTGATTAAAATCCACAGGTTGTTTTCTTTTTTTAAAACATAGGATGAGCTCCTGGGTAAACCGTACCTCACACAATCTGATCCTAGAAGAACTTTAAACTGTAAAGTACGCTTTATCTGAATCCACTCCTGGAAGCCTGCACCTGTTTTCCCTTCACTAATTATGTTTTCCATCTCTGACCTAACTGAACCTTGATACTGAATATAACTGCAGTCTTAGTCTTGTGGGTTCTTCCAGAAGATACCAACGCTGGAGTAGACTTAGAAGACTCCACACATATACAGCATGTTTTCTAACCATAATGGAATTATAAATCAGTAGTAGAAAGATATGTAGAAACTTACAAATATTCTCAAAATCAAAGAACTCTTTGGGAAGAAAAAGATTAGGAATCTAATGAAAATGAAAACTCATTATATTTTTGGGGATGAAGCTAAAGCAAAATTAAAGGGTGATCTATAGCATGCCCAGTGCGGAACTCTCAATTAACTTCAGTGTCTACAAAGAAAAATGAGAGACAAACAGAATCCAATCCAATCACAAAAATTAAGATATTAAATAACAGAGTGGAAATTAAAAAAGTAAAACATAGAAACATAATAGGAAAAACTTATCCAAGTTCTTAGTCCACTAATCTGATGCCCTGTATAACAAAGTCACTCCGCTGAGTTAATACTTGTGGATAAGAAGTTAACACTGAAGCTGGCCTGGTTTCACTGGTATATTATCACCCAGCTACTTGGGAGGATCACAAGTTCAAGGCCTGTCTTAGGAGAAGATACTTTAGATAACTTAATAAGAACTTCTCAAAATAAAAATTAAAAAGAAGGGACTGGAGAGATGGCTCATTGATTAAGAGCACCTGGCTGCTTTTCTAAGGGCCAAGTTCAGGTCCCAGAGCTCACAGTGGGTGGCTGCTCACAACCACCTCATTTCCAACTCCAGGGAACCAGACACACTATTCTGGCCTTCCTGGGCACCCTCACATACGTGGTTTTCACTTACACAGGCACAAACACATTAAATAAAAAAATCTTAATTAAAAAATAGCTGGAAATATTACTTGGAGCTCTAGGTCCAATCCAACAAATAAAAACAAGTAATAACAAAAAAATACTTTATCATTGAATTAAATGATGGCAGACATGTCTAATGAGTATTTCTTTATGAAAGAGTTTGGTGTATAACTGTGTGGAGATGACAGCCATGAACAACAGAACACTGCTGGAATGGGATGAGAAAATAGAAGTGTACTGGAAATCTTGGATGGGAAAATAAATAGATGCATTCAGCAGAAAGATCAAATTCTTCCACATGTCTCCTCTTCAGTGCATCTGTTTTACTATGACAGGGAACTCCGGTCATGTACATTTTCTTATGAAACCTTTGGTTAAATAAAAAATTTAAACAAATGTAGTGGTACACTCCAGGGAGTACAGGCAGGAGAGTGCTGAGTTCAAGGCTTGTCTGGACTATAAGAACCTGTTTCATAAACCAAAACTTAAATAAACAAAACATTTAATAAATCAATGAAAGCAAAATATGTTTATTTGTGAAGAACAATAAAATTAATGCCTATCCAGTTAAAGGCAAAAAATACAGAAATGTAAATTACCAATATAAGAATAAAGGGTGCCACACCTCTACAAACTGTACTGATATATTAAAAGACAGGTAGGTCTGGAGATGGCTCTGCAGTTAAGAGTGCATACCGCAGTGCAGAGGACCTGAGTTCAGTTTCTAGCACTCAGGTTGGGTGGCTCACAACTGCTTGAAACTCTAGCTCCAAAGGATTTGAAGTTCATCTTCTGGCCTCTTTGAGTACCTGCCCTCAAATGTACAAAGCCATATACAATTATAAATAAAATAAATCTCAAAGGGGGAAAAAAGACTGGTAAGAGAAAATTATAAGCAGTGTTATACCAATAAAGTTGACAACCTAGGTAAAACAGGATCACCAAGGCTCACTGAAGATGGAAAACATGAACAGTAATATAACTGCTAGGTAATCTGAATTTGGTACCAAAATGTTCCCATAAAGAAACCACCATGTCAAGATGGCTTTAAGAGAAGCTCTCAAAAACAGTGAAAGGGTAAAAGAGAATTAGAGAAAGAGGCTAGAGGGAAGGAGGGGGTTTTCCCAGAGGGAGGGATAAATTAACTCTTTGGGGTATAGAGGCCTGTGCCTATATTCAGACTACAGTCAGACAGTGCTGGCAGGGTTATAAAGAGTTCAAGTCCAGGGGGCTAGAGAGATGGCTCAGTGGTTAAGAGCACTGACTGCTTTTTCAGAGGTCCTGAGTTCAATTCCCAGCAACCATATGGTGGCTCACAACCACCTGTAACAAGATCTGACTCCCTCTTCTGGTGAGTCTGAAGACAGCTACAATGTACTTACATATAATAAATAAATAAATCCTTTAAAAAAAAGAAATAACAGCAAGTATAAGAATCCAACAACAACAACAACAAACAAAAGAGTTCAAGTCCAGCCTTGGCTACACAGTGGCTTCAAGGCCAACCTGGGTTGCATGAGACTTTTTCAAAAACTGAAGGAATGAGTGAATGAAGGAATAAATATGTTATAACCTGGCAAAGGATTTATTAGTACAAAACTAAATATTCTTTTCCTACTGAGAAAAGGAAGGATGGTCAATCTCATCACTTTTGCTCAATATAATACCTGAAGTCTAAGCCAGTTGAATAAAGAATGGAATCAGACTTGAAAAATAAAAAATAAAAGCATCATTCTTTGTGTGTGTGTGTGTGTGTGTGTGTGTTTCCAGATGGGTTTTTCTGTGTATTTCTGGCTATAAGGAACTCACTCTGTAGACCAGATTGACCTTAAACTAAGAGATCCACTTGCCTCTGCCTCTCAAGTGATGGGATTACAGGCATTTGCCCCACCACCTAGTCTATGATTTTAAAAAGTTTTATTATATTTATTATGTTAGGTACTTGTGAGGAGGGCAACCTGTGAGACTCTATTTTCTCCTTCAACTATGTGGGACAGAGATTGCCTGAGATCATCAGGCTTGACAGAAAGTAACTTTACCTACCATCTTGCTGACCCAATACTTATATTTAAAAATATAAATATCTGTAGGGGCTGTAGAGATGGATTTGTGATTAAAACCATGGATTGCTCTTCTAGATAACCTGTGTTTGATTCCCAGAATCCACATGGCACAGCCCACAACATCTGTAACTGTAGTCCCAGGAAGATTGGATTCCTTCTTCTGGTCTCCATAGGCATATTTGTATGTGGCACACAGACAAACATGCAGGCACTCACAAATACAGACAAAATGTATCTTTTAAATATATATATGTATATGTATATATGTATATATGTAAATATACATATGTATATGTATATATGCATATGCTATATACATATATATATTAAAAGATATATATAGTATATATATTTAAAAGATACATTTTGTCTGTATTTGATTGTACCATATATATAGTGTGTGTATATATATATATACTATATAGTAAAAAATATAGCAAATGTACATATATATATATATATATATAGTAAAATGTCACTAGAACCAATAAATGAAATTAACAAAGTTTGCCTAGTTTAATATACTTTCATTATATTAATTTAAAAAAACAAAAGAACAAACAACTCAGACTGGAGAAATAACTCAGCAGTTAAGTACTCAGACTGGAGAAATATCTCAGCAGTTAAGTACCCATAATGCTCTTACAGAGAACCAAGTTTGGTTCTGAGTATTCACTGGAGAAACTCACAGCTGCCTATAACTTCAGGGACCTAACACTTTCTTCTGATCTTTACCAGGCATTCCATTCATGTACACACACACACACACACACACACACTTAAAAAATAAAGTATTTTTAAAAGTCTCCAGAACTGGGAGTGGTTTCCATATCTTTAATCCCAGAACCTGAAAGGTCAAGACAGGCATATCTCTGTGAGTTTGAGACCAACGTGGAAAGTTCCAGGACAGCCAGGGATACAAAGAGAAACCTGTCTCAAAAAACAGAAGAAGGAAGGGGGAGGAAGAGAAGGAGGAAGAAGAAGAAAGAAGGAAGGAAGAAGGAAGAAGAAGGAAAGGAGAAGGAGGAAGGAAGAGGAGGGAAGGAAGAGGAAGAAGAAAGGAGGAGGAAGAAGAGGAAGAGAAGGAGGAAGAGGAGGAGGAAAAGGCCACCACTGACTCTGGATATACCTCAGTATAGAGTCACTGGCCACTCCTCTGTACCATATGAAAAATTAGAATTCAAATATTCAATTTTGAGCAAAACTAGTTTGCAACATTCTAAGTCTTCTTTCACTCTTTTTTGGAGTGAACTGTCTTCTCATCTTGACATTGAACAGGCTCTTCATATTGGTCTAATGTAGTGACCTCAATATATAGTAGTTATCACTTTCAGATTCTTTTATAAAATTATATTTTTGCATATTTAATAATAATAAATAGTAATACTTAATTAATGATAATAATAACAAACTTCACCTATTATTTTGCCTAAAAAAGCACCTCTGGATGCACAATGTGGAGGGCCTTTGGTTAAGAAATATTTCAGGAAGATATTGTTTACAGAAACTTTGTGTATGTATACATATGTTTGCACTAGCTCATATGTGCCAGAGATTAATACTAGGTGTCTTCCTCCATTGCTCTCCACTGTCCTTTCTGAGACATGGTCTCTCATTGAACTTGGGGCTTGCTGTATCTCCTAGACTGGTTGGCTAGTGAGCCCAGGACCTGCCTGACTCTGACCTTATTCCTGGAGTTACAGACATACACTGCACATCTCAACTCAGGTCCTCAGGCTTGCAGAGCAAGCACTTTACCCACTAAGCCCAGGAAATCCTGACAATAAGAGAAAAAATAAACTGGTGGGCAGATGCAGAGAGACTATTTTACATAAATCAAGCCTTCAAAAGAGAGAGAGAGAGCCAAAAGGAAAAAAAAATCATATGGAAAATGGTGTAAAGATTGTACCGGAGAAGCCAGGGGTGGAAAACTAGGAATGGGAGTTGGTAGATTTGGAAAAGTAAAGGCACCTGGCTCAGACAAGACATTGATTTCCTAGAATGAGAAGCACATGGTTTCAATGAGGGAAAAGAAAACAGTGGGTAGGAAATGTTTTCTGAGCAAAGAGAAATGGGACAACCAGCAGACAGCTACTTAAATAATCTAGACATAGCCAGAGGATAACTTCAAATCAGGCTGGTGGTTTGGAAACACAAACCAGAAGTCCACAAAGCTGCTAGAGTGCGGGAGTGCATAATCTGAGCCACCTATGAGGCTGAGGCAGGAAGACCTCAAGTTCAAAGCCAATCCGGGCAACATAGTGAAACGCAGTCTCAAACAAAACAAATAAACAAAACCCATAGCAGAACAAACACAAAATCAGCCCAAAGCCACAGCAAAAATAACTAAAGGACAGGAAATCATTTCAAGATCAGTATTAACAGATTTCAGGATCCAGGTAGTGAGAAGTGACCAGTGAGGGTACCCAAGAAAGTCAACAATTTGCAAGAAAGTACGGCAGATGATGTGCTCCAGCCTCTGGGGTCACCTTTCTGAGAAGCAACCTGAATGAGTCCTCAGCCTCAAGGATGAGAAGAAGGTTAAAGGCATACACAAACGTGCCATACGCACTCCTCAGTGCAGTAAACAAGCTGAGTGCATCGGCTTCCAAAGCAAACAGGGCACCAGCGCAGGCCCTGGCACAAAGTGCTGAGGCAGGGTCACAAGCCATGCTGGGAGCACAGGGTCCTGTTTATACATTTCAAGCCAGCCCTCACTGGTTTAAAATGTGATGTCTTTAACATTTTCATTCTAGTTTTGTTTCTGTTAGTCTTACAAAGAGCCTTTCACTGTGATTGGAGGTGGTGGAGAGGGAGGTAAAGGGGGAAGAGAGGGAGGGAGTGGGGAAAGAGTATTTTCTCTCTGTGTGTGTGTGTGTGTGTGTGTGGTGTGTATTTTTACAAGTAACATTTTCCCCTTGGCCAGCCAATCAGACAGCCATGTATTAGGAGCATGGAGAACATGTAGCCCTCCTCTCTGTAGAGACTTGTGTCTCCCAACTCCCCACACTGTTTAAGTGCAACAGTGAATATGCTGGGTTTTTTTAAAAAGGGACTGAGCCAAAATGCAAATATATCATCGTAAGTGTTAAGCATATTGTTGTAAAAATACAAAATTTTTGGAGTAAAACACAAAAGTGTAGACAATGAACAAGTATTTTAAAATCAGTAGTTCACAGAGACTTATATATTAGAACAGAGGCATACCCCTGGGTAAAACATCCCACAAAAAGCCTATCCTGGAGCCTGATGCACCCTCAACAGGGCTTATGCAGGAGAGAGACAACTCCTGCTTCCTCCTCTGAGTTATAGGACTGTTCTACCATGCCTGGCTCTTACTGGTGATGGTGATCTGAATTCCAGCCCTTAGAACAGCAAGCACTTTATCTATTGAGCCATCTTCTTAGCTTTGAGTTCCCAGATTGCATATTATATTTTTTTAAAAATAAGACATTCCAGAACCATGTTACAGAATACACCACACTCACTGTATCTATCTAGTATCTTTCAGTCCTTTTTAATCTGGGACAATAAAGTGAGTACACAATTTACCTAATAACAATCAAATAACATCGTATGAGTGTAATCGGTACCACCAGTGTTTAATCACCTACCGTTCTGAAAGTAATTTTTTTTTAAAGATTTGTCTATTTATTTATTTATTATATATAAGTACAGTGTAGCTGTCTTCAGGCACTCCAGAAGGCATCAGATCTTGTTACAGATGGTTGTGAGCCACCATGTGGTTGCTGGGATTTGAACTCAGGACCTTCGGAAGAGCAGTCGGAGCTCTTAACCACTGAGCCATCTCTCCAGCCCTGAAAGTAATTTTTATCTCAACAAACACTAAGATTGTATCTGTGTGCACCACATCCCACACCATGTTTGTTCCTTTAAAAAAAATAGTGATTATAGAATGAAAGAACAAAATATGGTATGGCCAGGGAATCAGTGGTACAGGAAAGGAAGGCAGTCTATAGTACTATAGTTTGAATCCTGTTGAGAACAACGATCTCTAACATAAAATGCTTTTTGTCTTGGTTTGGTTTGTTCTCCAAGGCAGGGTTTCTCTGTGTAGCCCTAGTTGACCTGGAACTTGCTTTGTAGACTGGCCAGGAACACAGAGGTCCCCTGCCTCTGCCTCCTGAGTGCTGGGATCAAGGATGTGCGCCTCAATGCCCAGCTCACATCATGAACAGGTGTGGAAGTCAATCAGGTCATGGGGAAATGTTCCCTGGAAGGTGCACTGTGGTCCCGGCCCCTCTTTTTCCTCTACTTTCTGCTTCTCACTTGGTGAAATCTTCCTCTACCATATACACCCTCCATAATATGCAGTCTTGCCTCAGACCAAAAGCATCAAGCCAAAAGATCATGGACTAAAACCACCCAAACTATGAGACTGTGAAATAAAACACATTTTAGTTTTCTTCAATGTTATACATCTAACTCAGGACTTCACACCTGCTAGGTAGGTGTCGTCCAGTTCAACTCTTTCTTTTCTTTCTTTTTTTTTTTTAAGTTGATTTATCTCAAGACTGTTATAGTAATCTAAAGCAGACTAACACAGAAGAGGATAGAAAGAAAAGAGCTGTTGAAATTAAAAAGGAGTAATTGACAGAAAGCAGACTGACTTTCCACTGTGATCTCCCTTTCCCACCTCTGCCTGAGAATCAACACCAAATTCACACTGGCTTGGGAGACTTAGGAAATATGCAAAGCCTTCCAAGCTATAGGAATCATCTTTCCCAAGACACGTGCCCAGAGGCCCTTCTGGGTAGTCCCTCCTGTTCCACCTTTCTCCCTTTCACTGCTCAGTGTCTGGCCCTTGATAGATGACATCAGCACTCACTCAGGTGACCTAGAGGTCACTTCTGCTGCACAGCTCTCACAGATAAGCTGGTATGAGTCATCACTTTCTAATTCCACCTGACAGCTTTTGCACAGTTTACAGGTACTCTACTCAAACAAGTGCATTAACCAGAAGAGACAAGCTCCACTCTGGCTTGAGAAGATTGTCTCCCTGAAGAGGACTTCAGAATGTCTTTAAGTGTTCTAATATTTTGGGGGAGGGGGCTAGAGAGATGGATCGACAGTTGAGAGCACTTGCTGCTCTTGTGAAGGACCTGAGTTCAGGTCCCAGCATCCATATCAGGTGGCTCACAATTGCCTTTACTCAAGCTCCAAGGGATCTGACACATCTTCTGGACTCCATGGGTACCAACCCTCACATGTACATACATACACAGACATAAAAGTTGATTCAGGGTAGCACTTAGTGGTAGATGATTGCTTTCCATATACAACATGCTGGGTTTGATCCCAGCATTAAAAAAGTTATGAAAGGACTGAAGAGATGGTTTAGCAGTTAAAAAGCACTTATTGTTTTTGCAAAGGACTAGGTTCAATTCCCAGACCCCACATAGTGGCTCATCATCCATAACTTCAGTTCCAGGAGGTCTGATGCCTTTGCTGGCCCCATGAGCATCAGGAAGATATGTAGTGCACAAATATACATGTAGGCAAAACATTCATACACATAAATAAATCTTTAAAATTTTATTTTAAAAGTAATAATAATGAAAGAACCTGTGACCTGGGCATGGTGGCCCATGTCCACGATCCCAGCATTTAGGAGGCCAAAGCAGAAAGATTACTAGCTTGAAGCCAGCTTGTGCTATGTAGTCAAACCCTGCTCACAAACAAAGAGGAGTTAGAGATGTCTCAACAGTTGAAGGTCCTTGCCACCAAACCTCATGACCTAAGTTTCATCTCTGGGACCCACATGGAAGAAGAGAAACAAACTCCTGCAAGTTGTTCTCTCACTCCACATGCATTAAACATGAAAAGAGGTAAATAAAAGTAATTAAAATGTTGAATTAATGAAAGAGAAAAAGAAAGAAGGGAGGAAGGAAGGAGAGAAGGAAGGAGAGAGGAAAGGAGGATGGATCGATCTATGTAATGTGGGAAGTCCCTCCAGTTGCCTAGAAGCAGCAGAAACCATCTGAGCTGCCTAGAAGGGGGTTAGAGCAGTCAGATAGAACACTCTCCAATCTGTGCCTGGGCCTGGAGGTTGCAGTGCTCCAGGGTTCCAGCTTTTGTGAGCTGTCACGCATGCTGGGGTGAGCCTTGGTAATGCAGCTGTACTTTCGTCATTTTTGCCCCCATAGACCCAATAAAATTCACTGGTTCACCAAGTTGGATTTGGGTGGTATCTGTACATTGGTCTGTGGTGGGATCTTTATCTGGGGTTGAGTAGATATGTGTGTAACATCTACCCAGGAAAAGTCCTGTCACAAGCATGCACTCCTCAGTATATTTTACTAAGTAAATATTTTCTATTGAGGTAAAACACATACAGAATAGACCTGTAGTTTTAAAAGATTAATCTCACTATAACTGCATATAGTTCTCCCAGGCACAAAATTCTTTAGCTGGTACAAAAATAAATGAAGGCATTATAAAGCTAAGTAATTCGGTTATTGGTTTTGGTTTTGAAGTAGAAGCTCCACGTTTCCTAGGCCAATCTTCAACTTACTACAGAGCTGAGGATGACCTTGACCTTTAATCTTTCTGCCTCCACCTGAGCAACCTGCAAACACCCTGCCTCTTCCTTAAGAGTGCTGGGATTAGATATGTGAAGGATCATGCCAGGATGCATGGGATTACAAATATAAACCACCACATATGGGTTTTTTTTATTTTGTATGTATGTCTGTGTGGGTTTGTACACATGTATGCATTGCCCACAGAGGCCAGAAGGTCTTGTTTGAGCCTACGAAACTGGCATTAAGACAGCTGTGGGCCACTATGTAGGTGCTGGAAATTAAACCCAGGCTCTTTAGGAGGGAGACCACTGTACCATCTCTCCACTCCCCACACTTAGTTTAAGGGAGTGCTAAGGATCACATCCAGGGCTTTGTGTATGCTAGACAAGCACCCTACCAACTAAACTCAGTAAGCCACAGAACTAAGTAATGTGTTGGGGGCATTTACTAGAATTCTGAATGCCTGAAATATGGCAGGCATAGTACAGTGTGTACTTGCAAATGCAAGGATAAATAAATAGTCTTGGTCTTCAGGAGCTTAAACTCTGGGCTGGCAAGAAAGATCTGTGGGTAAAGGGGTTGGCTGTATAAGCGTGAATAAACGAGTTCAATCCCTGAAACCAACATAAAGGTAGAAGAAAAGAACCACCACTACATTTACAAGGTCTTCCTCGGACCTCCATACACATGTTAAAGGCACATCCATAAACTAGTGATAAGCATTTTTTTTATTTATTTAAAGCTTACAATTCAGCAGGACAGACAGACCTAGAAACATAATATGATATATGTTAAGGTATAAACAAGTGAAGTATCAAGGAACAGTGAGAAATGAAATATTCCTAGGAAGAATGAATCACTTCAGCCCTCTGTGAAAAGGGCTTTAAAAACTTTTTTCACTGTAGTTTTTGAATTCTCAGCCATTTCTGTGCCTGAACACAGCTGGCACTAAAGCAAGTATCAGCAACACAAACAAACGGAGGACTTCTGGCTTCTGGCTCAGACTTTGCGTCTTGGCTGTGCTCTTCATAGGCATGTGCATGGTGCCAATGCTCAGGGAGCTAGTCTGGAGCTCCGCTTCTGAAGCCGCTTTCACAGTTGGTTTACAAACCACAAGGAAACCAAGTCTCAGGAAAGTCAAACATCTTTTGGGGGAATGGTAGCTGAGACAAGGCCTCCTTATAAAGGCTCAGAGCAACTTGCAATCCTCCTGCCTCTACCACAGAGCACAAGGATTATAGAGGTGGATCACCATGCCGGGACGCAAGTAACAAGCACTACTGCATTTTTATTTTTTATTTATTAGTACATTTGTTTGTTCATTTTGAGACAGGGTCCCACTATGCAGTTCTAGCTAGAATGGAATTTGCTCTGTAGACCAAAGCTGGCCTAGAACTCACAGAGATCCTCCTGCCTCTACCTCATAAGTGCTGGGATTAAAGACATGGGCCACCACATCCACTTGAAACTTTATTTCTGATCCAACCTGAAAACTGTAACATCTAAACAGTTGTTTTTGCATTTTTTTATTTTGTGTGAGGGGACTGTGTATACATGTGGTATATATGTGTAGTGTGTGTGTGTGTGTGTGTAGATCTAAGACCAGTATCAGGCACCTTTCCTTTTTTTGTTTTTTTTGGGTTTTTTTTTTTTTTTTTTTTTTTTTTTTTTTTTTTTGAGACGGGGTTTCTCTGTATATCCCTGGCTGTCCTAGAACTCACTCTGTAGACCAGGCTGGCCTCAAACTCAGAAATCCGCCTGCCTCTGCCTCCCAGAGTGCTGGGATTACAGGCGTGCGCCACCACCACCCGGCTACTTTTCCTCTTTTGCCTGCCACAGTTATTTTCTTCTGACAGGGTCTCCACTGAGGCTCAGTGATTCAGCTAAGCTGGCTGTTGGCCACTGGGTTTCAGCCATGCTTTTTCTCAACTTCCCTCCAAGGCTGGAGTGACAGGCAGGCAGAGCCAAGCACAACTGTTTACATGAGTTCTAGGGATCCAAACTCAGGTCCTCATGCTTGTAAAGGCATCTGATTAAATGAGTCATCTCCCAAGCCCTGCACAGTTGGTTGTTTGTGTTTTGAGACAGGGTTCTCTTTGTAGCCCTGGCTGTTCTGGAACTCACTCTGTAGACCAGGCTGGCCTCGAACTCAGAGATTCAACTAACTGTCTGTCCCCCAAGTTCTGGGATTAAAGTTATGCAACACTAATGCCTGGCTATCACAGTTATTTTTAATTTTAACTTTTCTTGAGATAAAAGTCTCAATGTATAATCCAAATATCCTAGAACTCACTATGTAGATCAGATTGTCCTCAAATTCATAGATCTGTTTGCCTGTCTCCTGAGTGCTGGGATTAAAGGCATCCATCACCATGCCCAATATGAACAGTTTTGTTTTGTTTTAAGAAGTAAGTCTATGAGATGGATAGAGGGTTCAGCAGTTAAGCACACTGACTGCTCTTCCGAGGTCATGAGTTCAAATCCCAGCAATCACATGATGGCTTACAACCATCCATAACGAGATCTGATGCCCTCTTCTGGGGTGTCTAAAGACAGCTACAGCAAGTGAGCAGGGCCAGAAAGATAAGAAAAAGTGACTCAAGATAGCTACAGTGTAGTTACATATAATAAATAAATAAATCCTTAAAAAAAAAGTAAATCTACTCCAAATATACCAAGTTACATACACTAAATATCCTTAACTTTTTGAACATCAGTAACACCTCAATAAAGGGGGAAAGACACAAATATACACTCCAAAAAAAAAGGAAGAATATAAAAATATGCCAGAGAGCTATGGATTTAGCTTAATGGCAAAATGTCAGTGCTCAGCATTTACAGAGCTCCAGATTCAATCAATCCTTAGCACTGCCCCAAAAGCCATATATCTTTCACAATTCATGATCTGCTATCTTTAAAGGGCAAAGTATTAACTACTATCTAACTAGAAATATTTAAAAATTACATGTGAACTAGGCACAGTAGTGCACACCTTTAATCACAGCACTCAGGAGGCAGAGTTGGAGGATCTTTAGATTTGAGGCCAGCCTGCTCTACAAAGTGAATTCAAACACAGCCAGGGAGGGCTACACTGAGAAACCCTGTCTTGAAAAAACAACAAAACACACAGAAATTAATATATAGATCTATAGATTTCCTAGCACAGGCCAGGTCAGGAGCACAAACGAGGAAGGTAAAGCTCTGTTCTCGAAGCATCCAAGGAGGAAGATGTCAACACACGGTCCAGGACAGCAGTCAAGCTGTTACTTGGCAGGCACACACAGATGAGAAGAGGGAGGCTATGAACTACTGTCACCGGCTCTAATTCATCAGACAATCATTATTGTGCCTTATCACCTGTGATTACAATGCAAATTAACTGTAAGCAGATACAATATGAAATGATATGAAAATCAATGACATTAAAAAATATTAAAAGAAAAGAAATGACATTAAATCTGATAGTGTCATGTTACCTGTACTCCTAGCTAGTCAGCAGGCTAAGAGTGAGCCCAGATGTTCCAGGCCAGCCTACACAACAAAGAATGCATCTTTAAAAAAAAAAAAAAGACAATAATAATGCTAAAAAAATCTCCAGAGAAGTGGCTGGAGAGATGGCTACGAGATTAAGAGCACGTTGTAGCCTTCCCAGCTCTCAGATTCCAGCATCCATGTGGATGGTTCACAACCACCTCTGTCTAGCTTCTGGGACTCTAATGCTCTCACTCTTCTGGTCTCTGTCACACGCACAGTTATAGAGATGATAAGAATTAAAGATTAGAGCTCTCAAGTTCCCTTGTGTTTCTCTCAAAGAGATTTAGCATGTCTGGGTTATAAAAAATGTTTCTAGGTGAGAGAAACTGAGTTATGCAAAGGACAGCAGCTGGAATTACCTGGGCCTGGTCCTTCCACTACGCTGAAGACATATTTAAGATCTGTTCTGTCCAATATAAAGTAGCCACACACAAC
Organism: Apodemus sylvaticus; assembly: GCF_947179515.1. Taxonomy (NCBI): domain Eukaryota; kingdom Metazoa; phylum Chordata; class Mammalia; order Rodentia; family Muridae; genus Apodemus; species Apodemus sylvaticus. The sequence continues at coordinate 49,466,653 of NC_067488.1, read as the reverse complement.
ACATGGCTATAGAATGCCTGAAATCTGATTAGTGTGGCTTGAGATGTTTCAAGTGAAAAATACATTCCAGATTTCAAAAACTTAACATGAAAAAAGGACTTTTAAAATATCCTAGAGTACTAGTTTTGTTTTTTACATGTTTAAATACTAAGGTTTTGAATGTACTGAAGTGAGTAAAATGTTACAAAACCAATTTCACTCTTTCTTTTTACTTTTTAATGTGGCTACTAGAAAATTTTAAATTACATATGTGGTCCACGTTTGTGGTTTTCATTCTATTTCTGTTGGACAGTACTAGTGCAAAGATCTGTAAATAACAGGCAAAAGCACTTAAACCCTTTAAGCAATCAAACACCACTGAGGATTTCCAACCTAAGTGTCTGTGGTAGATTTGGGAAGGAGCAGAAAACATAAAGCAATCTTTCAGGAAGATGAGTGTGGGGGCAATGTGTAGGGGTGAAACACTAGAGGCAGTTGTCAATGTCACAGTCAGCAAATGTCAAAGGGCAAGGAGGCTGCTCAGCTGGAACCTGTACAGGGTCTCTAGAATCAACACGCAGCAGAGAGGAAAGCAAGAGCAGCTGAGACAGAGAAGAAGAACAGGTGCAGTGCTAACCCAGTCTGAACAACCAGGGTGCAATGCTCACTCGGTCGCAAGCTCAACACGGTGATTTCAGATCTATCTTTATATGGAAAGCTCTCTTAAGAGTGGCATCAAATCTCAGACACTTTCGGGAAGAGGTAGGTGGCCAAGGCTACAAGAAGTTAGAAAAAAAATAATAAGAGTAAAAGTCAAATTCATAACAGTCAACGCATACTTTCCAGGAGTCTACTGAATACCTGACACTTGAACAGGTTCTGGCATTAATGGCAAACGAAACAGACATGGCCCTGAATCACAAGCTGATAACTACAAAATGAACAGGAGCTTTAAGAAACCTGAGTGGTAATAAGGAATTAGTGGACAGAGACGGGAAGAAAAAGTCTTCAGAAGCTGGACACTGTGGCTTACACCTATAATCAATCCCAGCATTCAAGAGGCTAAGGCAGGCCAAGAGTTCAAGTCCAGCCTGGGCAACATAATGAACTCCAGGGTATCCTGGTCCAGAGTGAGATCTTAGAACAAAACAAAACAAAAAAGCCATCCAAAAAGGAGAGGGCAATAGACTGACTCTTCTGAGGTGGCAAAGGTCTATAATTCCTCCACTGAGGAAGTCGAGACATAAGGATCATGAGTATGAGGCCAGGCAGACCATATAACAAGACCTAAGGAAAAAGAAATTTAAAATTCAAACAAAAACAGAGCTTTGCAATACTATGTACAATGAATGTCAATTAAGAAACAAAGTTTGGATATATTTTATTAAAGGTGCTTAGTTCTAAAACAAGAATAGTAGCAATTTAACATTAAATTCTTAAGCCAGGCTCAGGCAACGAAAACTTAGCAGTGAGGTCAGTGGATTTTCCTTTCCTACTTTTCTCTGCTTCTCAGTGTTCTTTATGCTTTTCTCCCTCTGGATAATTCAGGAGGCCAAACAAACAAACAAACAAAAGATAAAAAAAACTAAACAGACCCTAGATTAAGCCTAGCTGTACCGCTCTTGGGAGCCCTGTCCTCATCCCTACCACAATGAGAGTTTCTGACCTCCAGGCTTCAAGCAAGGATTTAAGAACTAACAGAAAGGAAGACATGTGTAGTATAAGCACACAATGAACAGTAGCTAGTACTGACATGGAACAAAAGTACTGTTTTGATTCTAAAACATAAAAAAAAAAAAACCTGTCTCAAAAGACAAAAAATAAAACCCAAAAAACCATTTAAGAGTTTCTATTTGTGGGGAAGATTTTAAGGATATGATGGTTAACAGAGCCATGTAGCATGGACGGGTTTTTTGTTTTGTTTTTTTATTTCTTTAAGTACTATTAGAAACACTATTCAGAAAATCAAGTTTAAGACAAACCTTTAAAAACAGTGAAGAACTAAGCTGAGCCTCTTTAACCCAGCATTCTGGAAAGAGGCAGGTGGTGGATCTCTGTAAGTTTCAGGCTTCTACAAAGCAGTTCCAGGCCAGCCGGGGCTACACGATGAGACCTTGTCTCAAAAACAAAACAAAACAAAACAAAACAAAACACACAAAGGCATGCATCATAACCCTCATCGCTGCATCCCAAGAGGGACAAACCAGTCTGCTCTGTATTCTGAATACTGGTTTTCCAGTATGTACCTACCTGTAGAAACTACTACACTGTTTTCCCTCCCACTTACTACATTGATACTCATACTATACAAGTACAAGACAACTGTCTACATGTTCTGTTCTTTAAGTAGCGTTTACAAACCACCACGAACATATAGTTTTAAAGAACGGAAATCTCCCACAAACGAAGAGAAGCATTTCACAAAAGGCTAGAATGTGTGATTTTTTGTACAGCTTACTGCTATGTTTAACTGTGAAGGAGGTACAAATGATGTTTTATTCACGGAGTCTTGATTGGTACTCTTTATTCAGAATCTAAGCAGCCAAAAGACACAGGAGAAAGCATGAAGCTCAAAGTCTCAGACCGGTGGCCCTGCGTCCCAGACTAAGGATGGATGAGACGCTGCTGTTCTTGGGTGTCGTGATAGCCACTGTAGTGAATTTCGCTGGACCAGATATTTATTTAGCCATCATGGACTAACAAATCCGTTAGTTTGAAATTAAAGGGAACCAAACCAGCAGAAGGTAGCAAACCCTCCCCAGGGCTGTTTCCAAGTCCGTCATCCCTCCGCCCCTTCGGTTTCCTCGTCCAAAGTGAGCATCGCCTCTCCACAGCCCCCCACCCTCCGCACGCAGCTCTCGCGGGATGCCCGTGGGACCCCGCCATCGGGTCCAACACACACATGCCTGCACGCCCGCCGCGCGGGGACACCGGATGCTCGCGCCCCACCGCCAGGCATCTGCAGTCCCGAGGGCCCTAGGCGACACGAAGCGCTCCGACCGCCGCCGACCCACCCGGAAGCCCTTTCCTCGGCTCACACCTGCAGGCGCGTGACACCGGTCTGTCCCGGCCCCAATACTTGGGACACCCCGGCCCTCACGACCGGCGTGACCGCGCGTCCCCTACACGCCCCTCCCCCGCCTCCCGTCTGCACAACGCGATCCTACAGCGCGCCCCGGGCAGGCGCCTCGGCCCGCCGCGGCCCACTCGGCTCGCGCGCGCTTCCCCCGCCCCTCCCGCCCGGCTCGCTCCCGTCGCGCGCGCTCGCGAGGACACGAACACTCTGCACCTCAGCGGGCCGTGCCGCGCGCCCCCGAGGGCGTCCTCAGTCGCCCACCCTGGGCCGCCCCGCTACGCCTGGCGGCTCGCGAGAAAGGAGAAGGCCCGCGCGGCCCACGGTCCTCACTCACCGCTGAGCTGCGCCGGCTCCAAGTGCGCGTCGTTCCGCTGTGGAGCCCAGCGATGACCGCGGTCTCCGCTTCTCCGCAAGCTGTGGAGGCAGCGTCGCGGGGAGGCTGAGAGGCGAGGGGGGGTCACTGTGGCTCGCTTCACCTTCCCGAAGCTCGGGGACCCCAGAAACTAAAAACAAAATAAACAAACTTTCCCCTCCGCCTCCCTCCCCCAAAACCACAACACAAACACTCTGGCGCCCGCCTACAGCCCCGCTCCATTGGCCGCAGGCAGGATGCCTCTAGCTTTCACTGGTTAGCTTTCGTGCCCATCAAGCCGCTGGTCCTCCTCCCTTAAGTCCTCGCCGCTGCCGTCTCCCCTCATTGGCTAAGTGCTTCCCGTTTGCCGAGCTTAGATTGGCTGAGCGGCCTGCGCCAATCATGAGGGGACACACCCCCTCAGCATCCCAGAGGCCGCTTCCTCGGTCGCGGACCCAGAGAGACGAAGGGGAAACTAGAGCATGATGGCGGCCGAGCTCGCCTATCGCGGGCACCATCTCTTCCCTCTTTTTTAGTTCGTTAATGCCTCTCTCAGGTGCTGTTTCTCCCAAACTCCTTTCACCATTCGAGTCTGCACTAATAACGGAACCTATACGTGCAGGCTCCTTGATTTATCCCCTCCGAATTGCTGAGTGTGGGTTGGTTGTGCGTCATTGGACTGTCAGGGTGTCGCTCCCAAGTCACATCCTTAAGCTTATTGGTGGATCACCCTGAAAGCGGCCAACAACAAGGGCCTATGCCATTGGTTTGATTCCACTGTTCTCCCCCATCCCTGCATCTTATTGGGCACTTCGATGTTGTCCGTCAGATCCGGATTCACCACCCTACGGTTTGGCTGAGGAGCAGGGCGTCTTTGGTCATTGGAAGTTGACAGTGATAACTACTATCATTTATTGTATTATATTCCAAATACGGTGCTCAATTCTTTACAGAAACTATCTGATTAAACACTAATTTTACAGAAAGCAAAGCTAAAAGTGACTTAACCAAGGTCACCCATTTAGAAAGAAGTTTTGGGGCATACAGTGGTTTCTAGGCCTGTCTGACTCGTTTGCATCATGCCTTAGTGTCTCTGAATAGTATCTTAAAACTGTTTCCTTCAGAACCCAAATTCCTTATTCAGTTTCTGGCAATTAGAAGGATTGTCATTAACATTCATGGAGACTAACTTTGGAGAGATTACCATGATATCCTTCTCCTAGGAACCATTCTTCCACATTCAAAGTTAAACAAAATTTTCCTGCCAAGAAGCACATATAAATCTATATTCTGTTTCTTTGTCTTTGTAAATGGCTTTTTTTTTTTTTTTACCATCCTTATGTGCCCAAGCAACACTCATACCCACCCCTGACCATCTTTAGCTTGTCCCTTTGGAAGAATATCCGAGAGTTCGAAATTAGAAGAAATTAAATCTAGAGTGAGATAAAGAATAAATCCCTTTAGAAATAATTGACTGCATGCAAATGGAACAGTCCTCTGCCTCCTGGAAAGCTTCCAGAACCGCTGGTGTCGAGCAAGCCATGTGTGTTGTGTACTCCTGGCTTCTGGCCACTGGATTCTTTCTCTGTGACAGCTTTAATGAAAGTGAATCCACATTTCAGCCAGGGGAGGGCAGGGTTCTTAAGACCCACTGCCAGAGTGCCAGACCAGCCTCCAACCTCTGGGACTGAAATGATCTCCAGGAACCTACTGCTGGACTCTACCGGACATCTGGGTATATTAGCGTTTTACCATCCCAAATCCCTGTCCTTTGTAGGTGAGAGGGTTCATAGCCCTTGTTTCCCTTCCCTACCGAAGCTGTTGCGTAATCTCATCGGCACTGGTTTAACAATAAAACAGCCACTGTAGCACAGCAATAGGCTCAACACCTACACCCTTTCAGCAGCGGAAGACAAGGTATTTCACAAGCATCAATTAAGAGTAAATGCCAGGTATTCCTAGGATAATTCAAGGACAAGAAGGAAATCATAAGTCAAATTCTAATTAAGGACCAAAAGAGGTGAAACCTGTTGACTCCAAGCACCAAGTTCATACTAGCATTCATTCTTCGGGCTGAAGATACGGCTCAGCAGTTAAGAGCACTGACTGCTCTTCCAAAGGTCCTGAGTTCAATTCCCAGCAACCACATGGGGGCTCACAAACATCTGTAATAGGAACTGATGTCCTCTTCAGGTGTGTCTGAAGACAGCTACAGTGTACTCACATAAATAAATCTTTAAAAAAAAAAGCACTAAAAATATTTCAATGTTTATTTGCATGTATGTACATCTGTATCTATGTAGTGTGTGTGTGTGTGTGTGTGTGTGTGTGTGTGTGTTTGTTGCCCATGGAGACCAGAAGATGACTCTGGGTATCCTGGAGTTATGAGCTGCCTTCAACACTGGTGTTGAGAATTAAACTTAGATTCTCTGGAAACATAGCAAATGTTTTTGAACCACAGAGCCATTGTCTCCATCCCTTGTACCTCAGTCTTTGTTTTGTTTTGTTTTGTTTTTTCAAGAGAGGGCTTTCTAGCCCTGACTGTCCTGGAAGTCACTCTGTAGACCAGGCTGGCCTCGAACTCAGAAATCCACCTGCCTCTGCCTCCCAAGTGCTGGGATTAAAGGCATGCACCACCACTGCCCGGCTTCATACCTCAGTCTTAATCCTCAAGATAATGGTTGGTTTTATGTGACTTATTGGGCAAATCCCTGTTGCAAGTTCTTTGAAATAGTTTTCTTTTTCATCTTTGTGTCCCTTGATATCAGTCTGTCTATAAAAGATCCCCCAATAAATAATTTTTCAGTAATTACACAGTGAGTTTATTAAGAACTTTCCTAAGGTCTAAGGGTTTCTCCACAGAATAAACAAACAAACAAACAAACAAACAAAACCCAGTCTTCTTTGTTGTCAGGGACCTCACTGTTGTGGAGTGGACAGCAGGTAAAACAATCATAGTGTAGTGCTGTGAGACTGCGTCCTGGGAGAACATCAGAGGGACCGGGGACCCAGTCTGGGGAGGATAGAGCACTTGACTTTCAAGTAGAAGTGACATCTACAAGAACTGCAGGACAAGTGGGGTTAGCTGGAAAGAGATTGGTTGTTACCAACCAGGTGGTGACCTGGTAAGGAAAGGAAGAGAATAAAAAGAACCATGGGGCATCCAGGAGTGGCCCCCAAGCCCGTTCTTCCTGTAAATCCATGTCTTTGCCGTTTCCACTTACGATTGCTTTACTGACAACAATATTAATGTTGAAATCCCCCAGTATAAGAATACAGACCTGTAATCCCAGCATCTGGAAGGCTGAGGCAGGGAGAGGGTAGAGTTCAGAGCCAGCCTAGGCTACATAGTAAGACTCATGTAAAAAAAAAAATCTTAAAAGCAGCACTGAATAAATGGAACATGTGCTCAATACAGCTATACAGAATGTTTTAAAGTAGGAAATAAACACTTCCCACAATGCTATCCTATAGCCACCCACTCACAGACGAGTGTGCCTTCCCGTGGTCTTTCGGGGATAGAGACCCACATAGGTTTCATCCTCCAGCAAACAGTGGGATGTGATGGAGTCTTGTCTGGGTGCTGAGATCCCTCATTCCTGCAAACTACAACTTTGGCCAGAATTTCTCCTCACTTTCTATATAGATAGGAAGGAAGCCAATAAATCAATAAAATATTTATGGTGGAAGGCAAAGGTTTCAAATTCCCGCTGGAGTCAATGTCAGGATTTATAGGGCTTGCTCAGCCTGGTGTGAAGGTTAAGGCATTGGTGGAGGTGTTTCCTGAGCTCACTGTCATTGCCAGGGGGGCTTCCTGGCAAGCTTCGGTGGCTGTGGAGTCAACTGGAATCCAAAAAGGCAGGCCAGCCTAACATATTCTCTTCATTTCCTCTCAGGATGCCACTTGGAGAAAATGCTTTTTTTGTTTGCTCAAACCCACCCAGATTTGAAGGCGAAAAGAACCCTCAACCCCTGCGCATTTGTATACTGGCCACATGTGCTGAGTTCTTGGAGCCCTGTACTATTCTGGGAGCTTTGGATGGCATTCTGTACATTGGCTTGCTGCTGGAGGAGAAGGCAGATTGAATGAGTGATAGTTGCCCTGGATGGCTACCAAAAGCCTTCCTAGCCATCCCAAGCAACAGACTTCCTTTATCTCCCTTGAGAGACTGTGCTGTGGTCTCTGCCCTTAGCCTGGAGAAGAGCCAAACCAATAGGAATGTTTGCGAACGATTCTGCAGTGGTCCATAGGCCTAGGGCAATTATAGCCAGCTGGATCTATTCCAGTTCTGACGTCTGCGGCACAAGTGAACACCCTCCATACTTTGGCCTTTCAATGCCCTGAGACTTTTTGGCAAGATTCACAAAGCATTCTTTAATTCTCAAAGCTCATAACAGTGAGGTGATCCCTGTACAGGACCCTAATCCAAGAGTCAAGGTGACAGCTGACAGCTGACAGCTGGTGCTGTCGACGGGAGCTTGGGTGTGTTAGTAACCAATAACCAGGAGCAATGGGGGAAGGGAAGGTGCTAGAGGGTGTAGATGACAGAGGACATGCTCATAGGCTTTTATTACATGTGTGGTAGCATTTATTATGCAACAAAGCCCTTGAGATAGACGCTGTGTCACTTCCAAATCACCTGTAGGTTTTTATGACTGTGTTTCCTGAAAAGCGACTCTCTGAACAGTGGACATTTGATCCTTTTGGTGTGTTAGTCGATTCTAGACACAAAATAGCAGGTCACAGAGAACCTTAAACTGTGGTTATTCACACACACACACACACACACACACACACACACACACGTTGGTGACACATGCAGTATATTAGACACTGTAGGCTTTGCTTGAATTACAGCAGTTATAATTTCCCACAATGATAGTTTTCACTTTCCAGATAGAAAAATGGAGGCACCGGAGGGTTAACCAACTTGTTCCAGGTTACCACAGGGAGTAGCTGAAGCTAGGCAGTCTTATTCAAATAAGTGAACTCTTGTTCATAAAACTATGGTAGCCCGCAGGGCAATGGTGGCACCTGCCTTTAATCCTAGCACTTGGGAGGCAGAGGCAGGCGGGTTTCTGAGTTCGAGGCCAGCCTGGTCTACAGAGTGAGTTCTAGGACAGCCAGGGCTACACAGAGAAACCCTGTCTCTCTAAAACAAACAAATTAAAAATTAAAAAAAAAAAAAAAAAAAAAAAAAACTATGGTAGCCCGAGAACTCTCGAGAGATAAGTCCCTACTGGAACAATTGACTACCCATTCACCCCCAAAACCCCATTGCAGCCCTAACTCTCAGCCACCCTGTTGTTTCCCTACAAACTCAGGTTTAAAAAAACAACAACAAAAAGGCATGCATCTTCCTGGCTAAGTTACGCCCTCTGGTGGTCTTTTCTTGCATTCCAACTGGGACCGGGTTTTCTTCAAAGAACCTTCCTTCCCTCTGGGCCCTCATCCCAACCTCTCAGATAATAGCCTGTGGCCCTCTCCACCTCGGTCACTGTCCCCTCCATCTCTAGCCCTGGCTTTCCTTAACTCGACTGAAGCCGGTTTCTCTAAGCTCATCTATAACCTGTTTTGTGGCCGAGATCCAAGAGACATTCCCAGACCCGTTTCCATGACTTCCCCACTATGTTTTACTCTGAGATTTAGATTTCTTTGCTTCCCAAAATAGCCAGCTTCCCTCCTGCCTCCGCAACTGTTCATAAACTTCCCCTGCCATCTCTTTTTGTAGGCCCTTTCAAAGGATCTGTATGTCCTTCAGGCTTTTCCTTATCCTGCCTTCACCTCTAAGATCACCGGCCTCTTTGTGCAGGAATAAATATATTAAATCTGATCTGTTTCTCTTGACTCTAAGACACTGATACAACTGTCATATCAGAGGACATGATCTTTATTTTTTCATTTTTAAATACAGGGTCTCATGTATCCCAAGCTGCCCTTGATTCCCCATGTAGCTAAGGATGACCTTGAACTTCTGATCTTCCTGTCTACTACCTGAGTACTGAGATTATGGGCATGAACCATCATGCCCAGTTTATGAAGTGCTAGGGGGTCAAACCCAAGGCTTCATGCCTGGCAGGCAAGCACTCCACCAACCTTCAGCTCTAGCCCCAAAGGTAACATTTTAAAGTAAATATTTTTGCCAGGCAGGGCTGCCTACATAATTTATAAGGCTGGTATGAAACAAAAACTCAAGGATTCTTGTTTAAAAATTATTAAGATTTTCAAGATGGGGTACTGGCAGAATATTAAATATGGACACATCACTTTCTGGATGTGTGGCTGTGTGGAACATGAAGCTGGCTGTCATGCCAAACATACATTAGTTTCTTTGTCCTTTTGAGGAAAGATAGCAGAGGGAGTAATTGCCAAGGGACATATTGTTTTAAATCAAAGTAGCTGGAAAACAACCGTCTTCACCCAAAACAAAACAGATTTACCATGTCTACCTGTCCAGGTTGTGTGAAACTCACAAGAAAACATCCTGCGAAGTGTGGTTCCCTCCCCAGAAGCCCTCAGCCTGGCCATGGTATCCCTTCCTCTGTTGTGGTGTGTGTGTGTATGTGTGTGTGTGTATGTGTGTGTGTGTGTATGTGTGTGTGTGTGTG